>NC_041389.1:410625357-410757264 GCF_002162155.2 Triticum dicoccoides | reverse complement strand
CCAAGAGTACGTTTGACCGGTGTGTGCCCCAGACTCGACGATTTTGGCTTGGTTGAGGCTTCCGGTTTTAAATGTTGGGTTTTGGTGTGAGGTCTGAGTAGGCAGCATGGACAATATGCACCCCTTCATCAAATTGATAGGAGTAGTGATAAATGTTTTCAAGATGGTGGTTTCAGAGTTATTAAGGAATTGTGTTGTAAGGTTTTGGTGAATAATTAATAAAATGGCTATACGCATCGCCTTGATGCAGAGTCCGGAGGTCATCCTCTTTTTCAGAAATAACACTAAAAATAAGGTTGCTTGTATTTTTATCCGCTGAAAAGGTTGCTTATTTTCTTCGAGCAACTAGCCATATTTCTTCAGTTAACCAGGGTCCAAGGAGACTGCGTTCTTCAGGATAGTTGTGAGGATACTAATATGGTTGGCAATAGTGAGAATATCATTGCAAACATGAAACTTTTCAGAATTCCACCGCCAACACGAAATTTGTGAAAATACTACTGCAAAAAGGAAATTTACAAGAACATCACTGTACACCGTTGTGGTTGTGGTCATTTTACCGTTCTAACAAAGGGTGAATACCCTGCAAAAAAATTAAAGGGTGAATACGATTTTGACCAAGATCAATTTAAACTACTACCAAGGTCTAAAACGGACAGTAAGTTTTTTTAGAAGGGCCTGCTAAGCTTTATTAGATGGTAGTATTGTTTGTTTTTTTCTTGCGGGGGAAATGACAGAATTGTTTACAATCACTGATCTTGGATTTTGACTCAACCCAGGCATGCTGACCATGATTTGAGAGATAAAGCAAACTTAGCTAGTTTATGAGCCTCATAATTGGAGATCCTTTATAGATGATCTGACATGATGAAGAAGTCTAGCTTTTGTCCTAGGTCAAATCTCTAAAAATGGTCTGAAGGACTCCCTCTCCCTGCCCCCGCGTTGCCTAACCTAGGCGACACGGGGGGCGATCTGCCGGCGCCGGCCCAAAGGCCTCCTCCCTCGTCCTCTCTCCTCTGCCGCCGCCGGAGGCCACGCCCGTAGTCTGGCCAGTGATGGTGGCAGCGAGGCTTTCCTCCTCGCGTGGTGGCTGCGTCTTCTCCTGGCGGTGGCGGCGCACGGAACTGCGGGGCACCGGCGGCATGGAGCGGTGGGTTCCCGGCGACGAGTGTGACAGCGGCGTCAGCTCAGGCGCAATACCGCGGCAAAGGAGCCCCTGTGGCGGCGGCCCAGATCGCGGATCTCGTCGTACCCAGATGGGCTTCGGCGGGCCGACGGATCTGGTGAGCGTCTACATGCGGGCATGGTGGGCCTGACGACGCCGGTCTAGGCACCATGGTGGTGCCACGCATGGCCGGTCAGGCGACGGCGGCCTGGATTCTCCGTTCAGTCCTCGGCAGCGATGGCGGTGGTTCGTGTACAAGTTGCTTGATGGAGGTTCTCTGTTCAGATCCGGGTGAAAACCTGGCCAAGGCCGGCGGTGACGGCGCTGTTATGCGGCGTTTCCTTCTTGAAGGCATCGCCAAGGAGAAGTTCAAGACAGCTATGTGCTACCTCCGGGGGAAATCTTAGATCAGTAGATTGGATGACGGCGGCGCTTTTGTGTCGTTTCCCCCTTGGGGGCGTCATTCTTGGAGGTGTGCACAGACTCGAGGGAATGGTGGTTGGTTTCTTTAGTGAGCGGTGCTTCATCTTAAACATTGATGGGCGACCGATCTCGGCATCGTGGTGCAGTGGAGACTTGGCGTCCAATGCTTGGAGATGGACTCGCGCAGTAGGAGGACGTTGTCTGGCGTCATGATGGTGTCGATGGCAGAGTAGCCTGACAAGGTAGAAGCCTCAATATCTGCTCTGAAGATGGACCCGTGGAATGATGGCGGCGACGACACATGTGAGTGCGTCAGACCGGTTTGTGCCCAAGACCCGGTATGTGGTTCGGCTAGGGCTTCCGGCTTTTGATATGCTTAGGTGAGTGGTCTGGGTATTTGGCCCAGCTAGCACCCCTTCATCATATGGATAGGAGTAGTGGCATATGTTGCCAAGATGATGGATTCAGGCATATTGTTGTAATACTTTGTAAAGTCCTCGAAAATAATCAGTAAAGTAGCCACATGCATCTTTCAGATGATGAAGAAGTCGTCGGGCGAGCAAAGATCTCTCTAGTGATAGTACCATGGAAACACACACGAGTCACCTCGGATGTCAGACACCAAAGTCTTTTGAGAGTGGTAGGATCAGAGACGCCATTGAAGACCACCTTCGACGCTCCTAGGTAGACATTGTTATGATATCACATTATAGAGCGTCCGCTGTTCCCTTCTTCCCATGTCAACATACATTCCGTCCAATAATTTTCACCATATCCTCTGGAGGCGGTACGAACTTGATCATATCCAAGAGAAAGATTGAGTCAGTGTATCTTGAGTTGATGACTCCACCAAGGCAGCAAGTTTCGCTATATACTTGTTGATGAAGCTTTGTGTCAAGAGCGGGCTTTGGACTTCAGCATCGTGAATTGACCTTCTCGTCGTCCACATGTCCCATAGAGTGGCCAACAATCTGGTAAAGTCCACATCCAATAAAGATTCAATCATGGCGAAGAGCCAATGTTTAGCATTTGGTTCTGGTGTGGCACAAATATGATTGGAAAGGTCTTCGCTCGAGAGTGCCCACTCACATCGTGACATTGAACACTCTAGCACCAATAACTACATGGGTCTTCGACACCACACACAGAGAGCAACTAGTTAAAGATGATGTGGTATGGTGCCGGAGTAAATCAGGAGCGGGGAGCGACTGCTAGGCTAGCCGCCACCAATAGACCTTAAGAGTCGTTAGACTGAAAATATTCTATGGTGTAGACCTTGCTTTCTCCTCAACCTCGGAATTTGAAGGTTCCACCCTTCCTTCCATCCAGTTATCCTTGCAACATTTTGTGGCACCAAGAATGCGGTATGCCAACCACACGGAGAAGGTCCCCTTCCTTTCATATTTCCAAGGCCAAAAATAAGCCATGTCCCTCGTGAATAAGGGTACAAAACAGTAACTGGCACAAAAGTTAAGGTTGAGAATCAAGACTAGCTCGATTGGCAATGTAGTGTTGTTACCACCCAACCCGCACATGTTTGAAGCTTGCCTCTGTGATGCTCACATTCTGCTGGATCAAAAAAAATCTCCATTGACTTTAATAAATAAATTCATGAACTATTTTTAGGATAAGGGGCAGGGTGTCCTCAACCTGCATTTTATTATGGAAGAAATAATTGTTCGGTTAATTAAAACAAGGATGGAAGTAAGATACAAAGACTTAACTGAAAATCATCCTACTTTGTAGACCCATTGCAAGGGATAGGACAACCACAACAAAAAGGGCCTTCGGTTCATTTGTCCTATTCTAATATCCAGGATCAAAAAAAAAAAAGATGTACTGTAAAACGTGCCCTAAAAGCCCTAAAAGGGGGAAAAGACCTACAAAGAGTTGGACTCCATCGATAAACAGTCACATTGACTCAACTCAAGTAGTCCACTCCCACAAGGATACAACTGTAAGAAATCACTCCGAAAAACGGCCAAGGGAAAACATCTACTTCTGAATTTTCAGAATCTCCCGTCTTGTATGGACAGGATGCGCATTTGACCCTGCTCAAACATGTTCGTCCTTGTCAGATTTGTAAAGTGACCTTTACAATTGTTTCCAATGACATTATCGCAATTTCCCTTTGGGACGAAGTAAAATAAAATAAAAAACTAAATCAAATAATATATTTTTCTAAGGAATAAGGAACTAGTGGTATTAGTATTACCCTTCAAGAAGAAACCAAAAAAATAAAACAAAATCAAAATAACGACATTTCTAAGTAAGAATAAATTAATGCAAATGGTATTACCCTTCTATAAAAAATGATACAAAAACAAAAAAAAATTGAAACAATGAAGTTTTCTATTGAAGAATGAATTAGTAGCATTGGTGTTAAGCTTTAAGAAAAAAGGAAAATAAGAAAAAACATTAGTGGAAAATAATGAAAATATTGAATAAAATTTACACCGGAATTCCTTTTTTTTGCAATATGCATGTATAAGCATATAATAGTGGAATTTTCACAAAAAAAAGGAAGTTCCCTTAGAATAAATCAATTAGTGGCATTGGTATTACCACTAAAGAATAATGAAAATGAAATAAAAATTAAAGAAATTCGAATAATGAGTTCTAAGAAATAATTATTTAGTGCTCATGGTATCCTTTAAGAAGAAAGAAAATGCAAAAATAAATTAGAATAATGAAGTTTTTGAAAGAATGAATTAGTGGTATTGGTATTACACTTTAAGAAGAATGAAAAACAAAATAAAAAAAATCAAAATCCAAATAATAAAATTTTGTAGAGAAGAATGAATTAATGACAATGGTATTACCCTTTAAAATGAAATAAAATAAAATAACTAAAAGAAATCAAAATACTGAAGTTTTTTTTTGGAAAAAATGAATTAGTGACATTGATATTATCCTTTAAGAAAAAGAAATGAAAAACTTTACACACAATTTACACAGTAATTGAACATTTTTATAATATTCAACATCATATAATAGTGCAATTTTCATAAAGAATAAATTTCATAGAGAAGAAATGAATTTGTGGAATTAATACTACCCTTAAAACATAGGAAATGAAATAAAAAATCAAAATAATATAAAAATTTCGAAGTAAGAATGGAATATTGGCATTGGTATTACTCTTTAAGAAGAAACAAAATATAAATAATATAAAGAAGACTTACCGACAACTTCACACTAAAATTTCACTTTTTTTAATATACAAATACACATATAATAGTTCAATTTACATATTCTAGTGTAGTTTACATGCTAATTGTATAACACTTGAATGAAACTCACTTAAAATCACCAAAATATGCATAAAAATGAAAACATGCTAAAAAATAAAGAGCAAATATGAATGAAAATTAAAATTAGAGAGAAAAAATGAGAAAAAGTGGGAAGGGCTTGGCCGCATAGAAAATTGTGATTCAGCCCATGAACGAATTGACTGGCCCAAAATTAACGTCTCTTAAAAATTCCCATCCCAAAACAAGACTTACCACACGTACAACTGACAAAAAATGAGAACGAATCTTGGAGCAGCAATCAACAGCCAAAAAATTGACTGATCCAAATTTATTTTTTAGGCGAATTACATGTAGCTAAAGTGAAATTAAAACTACATATGCCATATTATATTTGATTATGTATAGTTGTAACGATATTTATTGAATATAAGTATAATAATTGAATGAAAAACATTTTCCCCTTATAATTGTATGATGCGATGGAATGCTTGTATGTTTTTTTCTTTTTTGAAAAAAGGTGGATATAGGATACGGAGTACTTGCATGCACTTGATGAAAGTAAGTGTTTGCATATCTATGCTCCAAAATAAGAGAAATGGAGAACTCTTCAAGGAACAGTTTCAATTTTATGTCGAGTGGTCTTCTTTGTTCTTCGTGTGAGGACTGAGGGTCTTGATCTCTCCATTGGTCTCAGGCTGCTAATTATTACTTCCAAAACAATAAGAAAGCACGACGATTTATTTAACACGGAGAGCCCCCCCAAAAAATAAACAGTGATCTTGAACGGCTCGTTGACAAAGTCTCCTCTAAAAGACCATGATGAAACGGCTGCTGACTAATACGGCGACCAAGACGACCATATCATATGATGTTAGCACAAAGTTGGTCGCATGCATGATCGACCAGAGAAAATGTCGGTTCTTCTAGGCTGCCGATGGATGTTGCATTGGTCGTGTCGATCGGACCAAGAATGCAACCATGCATGCTCGACCATCCAAAAAGAAGGAGACCCTCCAAAGTGTGCATACCCTTCTCCCCAGCTTCCGACCGGCCTCTATAAATGCCAGCGCTTGTCGCCGGCAGATCACACACCACAGCCAATCCTACTCATTTGCAAAGCGCGCGCTATAAGCTCAGCTCAGCTTGATCTAGCCTATCTTCTTCCTGCTGCAAGAACCGATCCGACAATCCGCCATGAAGATTGTGGCAGCTGACGAGCCAAGGACGAGCAGGAGGTACGCACTGCTGCTAGCGGCCCGGGACTCGGAGTACGTGCTCAAGGCATACGGCGGCTACTTCAACGTCTTCGTGAGCGCCTTCGGCGGCGGCGGCGAAGACGGCGACGTCTGCGAGACGTGGGACATGTTCCGGGCGGTGGACGGGGAGCTCCCCGACCCGGAGGACCTCGGACAGTACGACGGCTTCGTCATCAGCGGCAGCCCTTACGACGCGTACGCCGACGAGCTGTGGATACTGCGGCTGTGCCTCCTCATCCAGGAGGCCGTCGCCGCCCAGAAGCGCGTCCTCGGCATCTGCTTCGGGCACCAGGTGATATGCCGCGCTCTGGGCGGCCGCGTCGGGAAGGCCAGGAGGGGCGGGTGGGACATCGGCATCCGGGAGGTGGCCATGGCAGCGACGCTGCCGCCATGCAGGTTCCTCGACGCGCTGCGGGACCTTCCCCACTACGCCAAGATCACCGAGTGCCACCAGGACGAGGTCTGGGAGGCGCCGCTGGGCGCCGACGTGCTGGCGTCCTCGGACAAGACCGGCGTGGAGATGTTCTGTGTCGGCGACCACGTGCTGGGAATCCAGGGCCACCCGGAGTACACCAACGACATACTCCTCAGCCTCGTCGACCGCCTCTCGGCCAGCCAAGCCATCACCGTGAGTGCTTCCCTCTAGCTATGTGGTGCATACGCCATTGTTACTCCAGGATAGGGTCTGATTTGGCACTTTGCACCTTGCAGGTGCCGTTCGCTGAGGACGTGAAGAGGCAGCTGGAGGCTACTAGCCCTGACAGGGAGTTCTGGCTCAAGCTCTGCAAAAGTTTCCTCAAGAATGAAGAATCATACTGCTAGCATGGTGCACATATATGATCTTAAAAAACCATCTACTGGCACTAGCGGCGTGGTGTTGATGCCAGATGACAACCTGCAGTGTTGGATTGAACAAAGCTTGGTCGTCAGATTATGTGCAGAACCATGCAAATTGTTGTTGTTACATCTATCTTTTTGATACTTATAAAATGTTGTCGTTAACAGGCAGGGCAAAACCTATTTGACGCTCGTTAGCGTCAAAAGGTCGCGCTTTCGCTGAGGGGAGCCACCGGTCGGGCCGGCCCATGTACGGGCTTCGCGTTTTTTCCGTTAGCTACAGCTTCCTTCGCTGTTTCCTGCGTTCTTTTTTTTCGTTTTCTTTTCTGTGGTTTTTTGCTTTCGTTTTTTTCAATGTTTGTCCGGTTTTCAGTGGTTTTGTTCTGATTTTTTTGGTTCGTTTTTCCTTTCGGCCTTTTCTTTTTCTTTTAGTTTTATTTCTTCTTCTCTTTACTGTATGTTATATAAAAAGTTCACCTCCTATTACGAAAATGTTCATCGTATATTAAATAAATGGTTCGCCATACATTATGAAAATGTTCAATATGCATTCCGAAAATGTTCATCGTGTATTACAAAAATGTTCATCGTACATTTAACAAAATGTTCACGACATATTAATAAAATGTTCACTGTATACTTAAAAAATGTTCAGCGTATATCACACAAATGTTCAATGCCTATATCACACAAATGTTCAGTGCCTATTTAGAAATTTTTCATTATATATTTAAAATTGTTCATTGTATATTAAAAAGATGTTCAATGGTTCAATTTATTTGTTTTTTTATCTGTCGCTGCGCTTAGTTCTTAAACATTCTCGCACCGAATTAATCACTACTATTGTTGAGCTCAACTGGTAAAGAAGATATGCAGTCTATCGTTGGTCGCGTGTTCGATTCCTCGACTGAGCATACTTTTTTGCTAATTTAGTTGCAGCCCGCAGTGAAGCCACCGAATGGGCCGGCCCAATTCGATGCACGCCCTGCGCGAAAGCTCCTCCTGTTGACGCACGCGAGCGTCAGCTAGGAGCACTCAACAGGCAGGGACAGAAAAATTCAAGGACAAGCAGACCGGATGCCGACCTTTGGTTCCTATTTTGGGAATCCCGCTTGGACGCAGCATAGACAATTATTTGCTGTTTACACTATTTTAGAGTGTGATGGTGTGCTGAAGTAAGACCATGAAATTATGTCCAACCCTGTACGATTGAGTCTGGATTATGACCCCTTTGTTTTTTTTTCCTATCTAAGGCTGCTTGTCTTTTTTTTTTAAGGCTGTTTACTTTTTGCAGTCAACCGACCATATTTCTTCAGTTTAACAGGGTCCAAAGTGACTGCGTTTTTTCAGGATAGTTTTGACGATACTCGTATCATAAGTAGGCAATTGTAAGAATATCATCGCAAGCATGCATGAAACTTGTCAAAATACCACCGCCAACACGAAATTTGTTAAAATACTACTGCAAAAAAGAAACGTACAAGAATACCATTATACACCGTTGTGGTCATTTTACCATTCTAACAAAGGGTAGATGCGATTGACCGAGGTCAATTTGAAATACTACAAAGGTCTAAAACAGAAAGTTCATCTTTTTTAAACCCGGCCGCTTTATTACTTTACAAGACAAATACATCGTCCATCAGCCACTTTAGAATTGCTGCCGGTGGCTCCTCTAGCCGCGTTGACGGCGGCATCGTGGCCGCTAGCCTAGCTAATTCACGAGAGATTACATTCATCTTCCTTGGGCAACGAAAAAAAGAAGCCGAAGTGTAACATAGGGAAAGGACACAATAATTCGCACGAATAACACTCGTTTCTGAGGCAGTGAAGCCCCCTTCATTGTGTTTATGACCTCCAATCTATCTGATTCCACCACCAAGTTCTCGATCCCGAGTTGTTGTGCTAGAATTAGACCATATCTAAAAGTATACGCCTACGCCATGGTGCTCAAGGATATTATTGGAAGCAGGAATGAATCCTCCTTTGTCATCCCAAAGAACTACACTCACAACACCATTAAGATCGTTTGTGTAATGTGGCGTCGACATTGAATTTAACATAACCCTGGCCAGTCTCATCCATCCCCTTATCTGGATGCCGGTACTCTTCTGCCTCGACCTCCAGTAGTTAGCCATTACTATAATTTCGTTTAAATGACCCGCTAAGCTTTATTGAATGGAATTACCTTGTGTACGATTATTTTCCATCCAATATTCGGTACGAAAGGAGTGGTGCCCGTTTTCGTACTTTGTGTCCCACAACACCAGATCAGTCTGAAAGTACAAAGGTCGTACGAGTTTTGATCGTACGTGTAGCAGCTCTCTTAATAAACAGAACTAATGTTTGCAATAATTCATCTTGGATTTTAACGACTGATATGCAACCCTGTTCGAGAGATAAAGCAAACTTAGCTAAGTTGTAAGCCTCGTGGAGCTCCTTCCTTTATGGATGATCTGACATGATGAAAAAGTCATCGACCAAGCTTAGATCTTTCGAATGATAGCCCATGCAAACCACATAAACAACCCTGAATGTCACACACCACGGTCTTAATAGAGTGGTAGGATCAGAGACGACATTGAAGACCAATTCCAATGCTCCTATGTAGACATTGTTATGATCACGGCATACAACGCATGTCGCTCCCTTCTCCCCATGTCTAACTTACATCTCCATCTGATGATTTTCACCATATCCCGTGGGGGCGGTACCCAGCTTGACCCTATCCGAGAGAGAGAGAGAGATTGAGTTGGTGCACTATGAATTGATGACTTCACACCAAGGCAACAAGTTCTGCTCTATAGTTGTTGATGAAGCTTTGCATTAACATCAGGCTTTGAAATTCACTATCGTGAATTTCCCTTCTGCTCATCGTCTAGATGAGCCATAGAGTAACCACACAGAGAGGAACAGCTTGAGGATGACATGTTTTGGATAGGCCCTAAAAGCCCTAACAGGAGAAAAAACACCGATCAACAAAGAGATGGACTCCATAGACAAACAATCCAAATCTCACACCGAGGCAACCCAATTAGTCCACTCCCACAAGGATACACATGTAAGAAACCACTACCAACTATAAACATTTTCACCCGCAAAAAAAACACTGCCAAAGGAAACCATGTACTTGTGAAATTTCAGAATCACTTGTTTTTTTGTATGGGCAGCATGCGCATTTGACACTTCCCAAAACATCGTCTCCACTGCTCCAGTGATGCAAAAGAAATCACACAGGACCACATGAAAATGCCCGTTTACATCATCTTGTGACAAAAACACTGTTCCAACAACAAATATGTGATCTATATGAAAAGAACTCGTGCGTGAAGAAAACTAAAGGCCATTTAGGGCACACCTTTACATCACTAATTGGAGCAACAACCATCATGGTGATGTAAAATTTTCTATCTCCTACCATATAGTGGAATTCATCACCTGTTGGACATGCTCTTGCCCACAACATAGGGTCCAAATTGGTGAACCCTAGACTATGTTGCATGAGAAAACAAGATTGAGTGGAGTATAACTGTTCGACATAGAGCATAACTACTTGATCAAATTATCAACGAAAAGTAAATTCTGCATGAATGTCCTTTTTTGCTTTTTCTGGGAGTAGCCCCTGAATGTCTACGATATATGTGATCCATGAATTATATTCATGTTCATACTTTAGCAGCCACCCAACAGGTCAAGTTCTTGTTAAAAAGAAAAAAAGAGGTCAAGGCTTGATGTCTACTACGCAACTTTATTCCTGTAGACTCTTGCTGGGCCTCCAAGCGCAGAGTTCTGTAGGACAGTAGCAATTTTTCCTCAAGTGGATGACCTAAGGTTTATCAATCCGTGGGAGGCGTAGGATGAAGATAGTCTCTCTTAAACAACCCTGCAACCAAATAACAAGGAGTCTCTTGTGTTCCCAACACACCAAATACAATGGTAAATTGTATAGGTGCACTAGTTCGACGAAGAGATGGTGATAAAAGTGTATTAACGATAGTAGATATTGATTTTTGTAATAGGAACAATAAAAAACAGCAAGGTAGCAATTGATAAAATGGAGCACAAATGGTATTGCAATGCTTGAAAATGAGGCCTAGGGTCTGTACTTTCTCTAGTTCAATCTCTCGACAATGCTAATATAATTGGATGACATAACCATCCCTCAACGTGCGATGAAGAATCACTCCAAAGTTCCTATCTAGCGGAGAACATAAGATGAAATTGTTTGTAGGGTACGAAACCACCTCAAAGCTATTCTGTCTGATCAATCTATCCTAGAGTTCGTACTAAAATAACACCAAGCTATTATTTTCGATCGATCTAACCAAGAGTTCATACTAAAATAACACCAAAGCAAATTCAGATTCATAATATTCAATCCAACACAAAGAACCTCAAAGAGTGCCCCAATATTTCTACCGGAGAAGCAAAGACGAGAACGTGCATCAACCCCTATGCATAGATTACCGCAATGTCACCTCGGGAATCCGCGAGTTGAGTGCCAAAACACATATCAAGTGAATCAATATGATTCCCCATTGTCACCATGGGTATTCATAGCAAGAAATATATCAAGTGCTCTCAAATCCAGAAAAGTATTCGATCCGATAACAACAAAATCTCAAAGATAAAACTCAATTCATCACAACAAGATAGAGAGGGGAAAACACCATATGATCCAACTAGCTATATTAACAAAGCCCGCGATACATCAAGATCGTGACATCTCAAGAACACGAGAGAGAGAGAGAGAGAGAGAGAGAGAGAGAGAAAGAGAGAGAGAGAGAGATTAAACACATAGCTAATGGTACAAACCCTCAGCTCCGAGGGTGGGCTACTCCCTCCTCATCATGGTGGCCGCCGGGATGATGAAGATGGCCATAGGTGATGATCTCCCCCTCCGGCAGGGTGCCGGAATGGGGGAGATTGGTTTTCATGGATACAGAGGCTTGCGGCGGTGGAACTTATGATCTAGGGTTCTCCCGAGGGTTTTTGGAATTTTTGACAATTTATAGGGCGAAGAGGCGGTGCGGGAGGCCACCGAGGTCGGCACAACCCACCAGGGCGCGCCTGGGCCACCAGGTGCGCCCAGGTGGGTTCTGCCCCCCTCATGGTACCCCTTCGGTACTTCTCTAGCCCACCCTGGGTGTTTTGGTCCAAAAAAATTCCAAAAATTTTCGCTGCATTTGGACTCCGTTTGATATTGATTTTCTGTGATGTAAAAACAAGCAAAAAACAACAACTGGCACTGGGCACCATGTCAATAAGTTAGTCCCAAAAAATGATATAAAGTTGATATCAATGATTGTAAAATATCCAAGAATGATAATATAAGAGTATGAATACTTCATAAATTATGGATACGTTGGAGACGAATCAGCATCCCCAAGCTTTATTCCTACTCGTCCTCGAGTAGGTAAATGATAAAGAAAATAATTTATGAAGTGTGAATGCTAGCAAAGTGCATAAGTTTGATCAATGATAATTTTAATCACTTTTCCTAGCATCATAACAAAAATTCTTTCTTATAAAACCTCTCATGCTAATGTAGCAACCAAACCACATGTAAAGGTTCAAACAATGAATTCTCTTGAAACTCAACACCTATGTTCTCAGTCACCAAGCAATTGGAATTCAACTTATTCAACAAAGTCTAAGTAAGATCTCCACATACTCAATCATCATATAGTCTTCCATGATTGCTACTACTCAAAGCATATTCTTAGAACCAATGGCATCCATCGAACACAGAGAAAGATAGGGGCTTAATATTTCGCCTCCCAACTCATTTATCATAGAGATAATTGTCAACAATAATAAATCATGATCAAATATATTTGACTGGTCATATGTGCCTAGATCTCTCCCCACCACATGATGCTTGCCAACTAGAGAATAATCGAGGTTGAAATGAGAATTTATACTATTGACTCTTTGCATAAAAGTAAATACTGAAAGTAAAAGATAGGCCCTTCGCAGAGGGAAGCAGAGGTTGTCATGCACTTTTTATTTGGATGCCCAAACTCTTAATGCAAAGGAACATCATGTTATATTGCCTCTTATGATAGCAACCTTTATTATGCAGTGCGTCGCTTTTATTACTTTTCCATCACAAGTTCGTACAACGCTCAATTTTCCCTTACAATAAAAGATCAAACATATTTAGGAGCAATTTGTATTACTTTATGCACCGATGACAACTTACTTGAAGGATCTTATTCAATAAGCAGGTATGTTGGACACTCATGGCAAGAAACTGGGTTAAAGGGTTTTTGGATGCACAAGTAGTATCTCTACTTATTACAAATTTTTGGCTAGCAAAAGATCCTAGGCAAACACCACATGTTGGAGGATCTATGACAATATAACTTCTATGAAAATATACACAACCATAACTCATTACGTTGTCTTCCTTGTCCAACTAAAACTAATTTTCTCAAGTTTGAAAATAATTAATGGGTATTCACAATCATAGAAGATTTCGAAGATAATATATTTGCATGTGAAAGTTTCTTCCTTATACTAATCATTCATGAATTACTTGTATGACCAATATTGTGATTGTCAAGCTTCAAAAGATTTCACTTTCTAAACCCAATGTGAAGCTACTACTAGGCATGATATGAACATATAATTTCAACTTCATGATATTCAATTCATTCAACAATTTACTCATAGGATATAAGTGAAGCACAAGAGTAAATGACAAGCTACTCCAAAAAGACATAAGTGAAGATCAAGCGAGTAGTTAAG
Organism: Triticum dicoccoides; assembly: GCF_002162155.2. Lineage (NCBI taxonomy): Eukaryota > Viridiplantae > Streptophyta > Magnoliopsida > Poales > Poaceae > Triticum > Triticum dicoccoides. Next base: position 410,743,576 of record NC_041389.1, on the reverse strand, counting down.
TAAATAGGTAAAAATATATAAGTGAAGATCAAGCGAGTAGTTAAGTAAATAGGTAGCTAATTGTGGACTCTCTCTTATTTAAACAACTTTCAGATCTAAGTATTTTATTAAAACAACAATAAAAACAAAATAAAATGGCATTCCAAGAATAGCACAACTCATGTGAAGAAGCAAAAACTTAGGCTCAACCGATACTAACCGATAATTGTAGAAGAAGAAAGGTGGGATGCCTACCGGGGCATCCCCAAGCTTAGATGCTTGAGACTTCTTGGAATATTATCTTGTCATGCCTTGGGCATCCCCAAGCTTGAGCTTTTGTGTCTCCTTGATTCCTTTTATATCACAGTTTCCCTAAATCTTAAAAACTTCATCCACACAAAACTCAAAAAGAACTCGTGAGATAAGTTAGTATAAATCAATGCAATAACCTTATCATTCTCTACTGTAGCAAATCACTAAAATTATTATTCAACATTGCATACTAAATGCATCCGCATATTTAATACTCCTATCCCCAAATAGAATCATTAAACAAGCAAACATATGCAAACATAACAACAATCTGTCTAAACAGAACAGTCTGTAAAGAGTGCAATATTCATCATACTTCCCTAACTCCAAAAATTCTGAAAAATTACCACACTGTAGACAATTTACTATAGCTTACTATGCAAAATGTTTCAACATTTTATCACATTCTGACTTTTCTAGAGAATTGTTGCAACAACAACATACTTTCTATTTTGAAATAGCCACAAGTAGACTCGCAAAATAAGCATGACAAAGGCTATACTTGACATTTCTATTGAAGTAAAAGATGCAAATAATTATTATAGATAACAACAAGCAAATCCTAACAAAAGAAAATGATGCTCCAAGCAAAACACATATCTTGTGACAAATAAAAATATAGCCTCAAGTAAGGTTACCGATAATGTTGGAGACGAAAGACGGGATGCCTTCCGGGGCATCCCCAAGCTTAGTTGCTTGGATCTTCCTTGAATATTACCTTGGGAGTGCCTTGGGCATCCCCAAGCTTAGGGTCTTGTCACTCCTTATTCTCCATATATCAATATCTCACCCAAAACTTGAAAACTTCAATCACACAAAACTTAACGGAACTTCATGAGATAGGTTAGTATGATAAAGAGCAAACCATTCACTTTGGTACTGTCAAAGACAAGATTCACAATTGTTCTCACACAATGCCTACTGTATCCTATCATTTCCACGATTTAAATGAGCAATATAAGCCATAGAAACTAGGAAACAAGCAAACTATGCATTGAAAACATAATCTGTCAAAAACAGAGCAGTCTAAAGTAATCTGTACTCCAACCATACTTCTGTAACTCAAAAATTCTGAAAATATAGGACAGCGTAGATAATTTGTATATATATCACCTGTAAAACATTCAGATCAAAAGCACATTCCAGTGAATTTTCAAAATTCTTGGACAGAGCACAAAAGTTTCTATTTTTGCACAGATTCAAGTCAACTATCATCCACACTACCCCAAAGGCTTTACTTGGCACTTTATTGAAACAAAGCAATGAAACATGATTACTACAGTAGCTTAATCATGTGAACACACAAAAACAGTAGGTAAAAGTGTTGGGTTGTCTCCCAACAAGCGCTTTTCTTTAATGCCTTTTTTAGCTAGGCATGATGATTTCAATGATGCTCACATAGAACATAAGAATTGTAAACACAAAGAGAGCATCATGAAGCATATGACTAGCACATTTAAGTCTAATCCACTTTCTATGCATAGGGATTTTGTGAGCAAACAAATTATGGTAGCAAGAATCAACTAGCATAGGAAGGTAAAACAAGCATGACATGAAAACTTTCAACATAAAGAGAGGAAACTTGATATTATTGCAATTCCTACAAGCATATGTTCCTCCCTCATAATAATTTTCAGTGGCATCATGAATGAATTCAACAATATAGCTATCACATAAAGAATTATTTTCATGATCCACAAACATAGAAATTTTATTACTCTCCACATAAGAAAATTTATTCTCATGAATAGTAGTGGGAGCAAACTCAACTAAATAACCATCATGTGATTGAAAATTAAATCATGATGACAAGTTACATGGTTATCATTATTCTTTATGGCATACATGTCATCACCATAATCATCATAGATAGGAACTTTGTTGTCATAATCAATTGCAACCTCCTCCAAAATAGTGGATTCATCACTAAATAAAGTCATGACCTCTCCAAATCCACTTTCATCAATATAATCATCATAAATAGGAGGCATGCTTTCATCATAGTAATTTTCTCATCAAAACTTGGGGGACTAAAAATATCATTTTCATCAAACATAGCATCCCCAAGCTTGTAGCTTTGCATATCATTAGCATCATGGATTTTCAAAGAATTCATACTAACAACATTGCAATCATGCTCATCATTCATGCCAAACATTTTATTGAATTCTTCTTCTATCAATTGAGCACAATTTTCCTTTCCATCATTTTCATGAAAGACATGATAAAGACGAATAATATGAGACCACCTCAATTCCATTTTTAGTTTTCTTTTATAAACCAAACTAGCGATAAAACAAGAAACTAAAACATTTGATTGCAAGATCTAAATATATACCTTCAAACACTCACCTCCCCAGCAACGGCGCCAGAAAAGAGATTGATGTCTACTATGCAACTTTATTCTTTTAGACTCTTGTTGGGCCTCCAAGCGTAGAGTTTTGTAGGACAGTAGCAATTTTCCCCTCAAGTGGATGACCTAAGGTTTATCAATCCGTGGGAGGCATAGGATTAAGATAGTCTCTCTCAAACAACCCTGCAACCAAATAATAAAGAGTCTCTTGTGTCCCCAATACACCAAATACAATGGTAAATTGTATAGTGCACTAGTTCGCCGAAGAGATGGTGATAAAAGTGTACTAATAATAGTAGATATCGATTTTTGTAATATGAACAATAAAAATAAGCAAGGTAGCAATTGATCAAACGGAGCACAAATGGTATTGCAATGCTTGAAAATGAGGCCTAGGATTCGTACTTTCTCTAGTGCAATCTCTCGACGATGCTAATTTAAATGGATCACATAACCATCCCTCAACATGCGATGAAGAATCACTCCAAAGTTCCTATCTAGCGAAGAACATAAGACAAAATTGTTTGTAGGGTATGAAACCACCTCAAAGCTACTCTTTCCGATTAATCTATCCTAGAGTTCGTACTAAAATAACACCAAGCTATTCTTTTCGATCGATCTAACCAAGAGTTTGTACTAAAATAACACCAAAGCAAATTCGGATTCATAATATTCAATCCAACACAAAGAACCTCAAAGAGTGCCCCAAGATTTCTACCAGAGAAACAAAGACGAGAACGTGCATCAACCCCTATGCATAGATTACCCCAATGTCACCTCGGGAATCCGCGAGTTGAGTGCCAAAACACATATCAAGTGAATCAATATGATACCCCATTGTCATCATGGGTATTCATAGCAAGACATATATCAAGTGCTCTCAAATACATAAAAGTATTCAATCCAATAACAACGAAATATCAAAGGGAAAACTCAATTCATCACAACAAGATAGAGAGGGGAAAACACCATATGATCCAACTATATTAACAAAGCCCATGATACATCAAGATCATCACATCTCAAGAACGCGAGAAAGAGAGAGAGAGAGAGAGAGAGAGAGATTAAACACATAGCTACTGGTACAAACCCTCAGCCCCGAGGGTGGACTATTCCCTCCTCATCATGGTGGTTGTCGTGATGATGAAGATGGCCACCAGTGATGATCTCCCCCTCCGGCAGGGTGCCAGAACGGGGTCTAGATTGGTTTTCATGGGTATAGAGGCTTGCGGCGGTGGAACTTCTGATCTAGGGTTCTCCCGAGGGTTTTTGAAATATTTGAAAATTTATAGGGTGAAGAGGCGGTGCGGGGGGCCACCGAGGTGGGCACAACCCACCAGGGCGCGCCTGGGCCCCCAGGCGCGCCGAGGTGGGCATAACACACCAGGGCGCGCCTGGGCCCCCAAGCATGCCCAGGTGGGTTCTGCCCCCTTTGGGGCACCCCTGTGGTACTTCTCTGGCCCATCCTGGGTGTTCTAGTCCAAAAAAATTCTCCAAAAATTTTCGTTGCGTCTGGACTCCATTTGATATTGATTTCCTGCGATGTAGAAAACAAGCAAAAAAAACAGCAAGTGGCACTGGGCACTATGTCAGTAGGTTAGTCCCAAAAAATGATATAAAGTTGCTATAAAATGATTGTAAAACATCCAAGAATGATAATAGAAGAGCATAAATAATTCATAAATTATAGATACATTGGAGACGTATTAAGGCTCTCTAGAGCTGTTCTCTCAAATAGTTAGGCCTCGCCCCTTGAATTAAACACCACTTCATTGTGGGGGTTTCTGGAAGCATTATTAGGGCAACTCCAATGCTGAAAGGATCGATATGGTTGACTAGAGGGGTGAATAGGCAACTACCAATTTTTAGCTTTTTCTTCACAAATTAGGTTTAGCAACAAATAGGTTGTCTAGATATGCAACTAGGTGAGCAACCTATATGATGCGAATAACAACAACACAAGAGCAAGCAAGAATACAACACAAGTAATGCTTGCACAACGTAAAGGTAAGAGTTAATCACAAGTGGAGCCGATGAAGACAAGGATGTGTTACCAAAGTTCCTTCTTTGAGGGGAAGTACGTCTCCGTGGATTGGTGTGGAGGCACAATGCTCCCCAAAAAGCCACTAGGGCCATCGTATACTCCTCACGCCCTCACATAATGCGAGAAGCCGTGATTCCACGAGTGGTGCCCTTGAAGGCGGAAACCGGACCTTTACAAACAAGGTTGGGGATCTCTTCACAACCGAATTGGAGGCTCCCAACGAAACCATGGAGCTTCACCATGATGGAATGTGGCTTCGAGGTGACCTCAACCGTCTAGAGTGCTCAAACACCCAAGAGTAACAAAATCCACACAAGAAAGTATGGGGGAATCAAATATCCTTTGGTGGAAGTGTAAATCTAGGTCTCCTCCTTCAATCCCTAGCAAATCAACGAGTTTGAGTGGCTAGAGAGAGAGATCGGGAAAGAAAGCTTGAAGGGCATTAATGGAGGAGAGAGAGATGCAAGAGGTTAGGAGGTAGGTAGAAGAAACCCCTTTTATATAGGGACCCCATTTTTCCAACCGTTACAACAATTTTTACACTGCAACAGTACAACCGCTCAAGACCGCGGTACAACCGGGATTCACGAGAAGGCTGCAGTAACCCTAGCAAGTGGTACAACCGGTGGCACGAACGGTAGTACCGGTTAACAATGAGTAGTCGGACCAACCGCTCTGAAGTAGAAGGGAGTCACCCCTATGGGCGATGGTCGAGCGGTAGTTGCACCGGAACTACCGCCTAACCCTAGAACAAGAGATGACTAAGTGCAGAGTGGTACAACCACACGGGACACCGGTAGTACCAGTTAGAAGAGAACAACCGAGACAACCAGGCCACCACCGCCCAAGGACCACTCCATCAAAGAACAAAGACCGGTGGTTGGGCGGTACCTGCCCAGTACAACCGCGCGTGAAGCACCTCCTGGGTTTTCACAGAGCAGAGGCGGTACCACCGCCCGAGGGCAGTGGTACTACCACTGGGCATGTACCTGGGAGGTGCAACCCCAGGGTATCACCCCTGGGGTGGTGGTTGAGCCGGAATAACAGGGCAGGTGGTACCACTAGGAGGTAAAACACTGGTTAGAAGGATAAATGGACCTCTCTCTACTCAACCAAAATGGAACGGTGGGTCAAGAGAAATGTGTACGTGCATTGATTCACCCAATACCTTCCGATGTGGATTCCCTCTTAATATTACGGATTTCCTACGACCAAAGAAATAAACACGCAGAAAACACCGTCTTCGATCTTTTCCATCCAGAGGGAATGCCTAACTTACTTTTACTTAAACATAGAGTACCTAAAGAAGTTGGCACACGATTAGACCACAAAGAGAGTTGTCATCATCACCAAAACACAAAGACGGGAAATGCGCTAACAATCTCCCCCTTTTTGGTGGATGATGACAACAACAATATTTGCACTAGAAGTCTAGAAAATATAGACGGGCTCCCCCTAGATGTGTGCACTATTTTGATTTGCTTTTGGAATGCAAAGTCACACATTAGGATCAATGCTCCCCCTAGATTTTATAGACCAACCAATCCTACTAACTGAGATTTATAACTATAAGCATATAAGTAGAGAGCAATGAACTAAGGATAAAACGATAAGATAGATAGGTAGGGAATGCATGTCTCACACCATGCAAGTCTCACATCACAAGATCCACATACTAAGAAAAAGCAAATAAAAACTCAAGTTCAACTCTCAACTCGAACAAGGAAACATAATCCATGCAAATCCCGAGACTTAATGGAACTCTCTCCCCCTTTGGCATCAAGACACCAAAAAGGAAAAGAGCGATGCTAGCGCCCCAAAGCTCAGTAGTCCTCCCCTGACTCCTCGGTCTCATTTGGATCAACATCTTCATACTCCTCATAATCATCCTCCATGATATCATCAGCAGCAGCAAAAGTGGAGGTAGCAGGATGGCCAGGTGCCTCCTCATCAGTTAGGCGCTATGCTCAGAAATCCACTTGTCCTCTGGATTGATGCTCTTCTTGGATCCACTCTTCATAGACATGTTGATGTGCTTCATCATGGCAATCTAACGGCGTCGAGAAGGTTCTCATTCACATGAGCATCATACAACTTCTTCTGAATGTGTGACTGAAGGCAAAAGGTCTTCTTTACTTTAGCAGTGAGCTTGGTCACCCAGGAGGGCTTGGCACCCGGCTCCATCTCAAAGTCCTCATCATCTAAGGTGGCATAAACATCCTCGAGATCATTCGCGGGAAAGTAGGGCTCGGCATGGTTCTTCTTCTTAAGATGCTTGACCTCATGCATGGTGAGGTTATCTGGCGAAGTGAGAAGCTCTCCAGGACGGCGAACAGCCCAAACTAAGTTCAGAAAGCACATGACAAAAGGTGCATAGATGGGAACCTTTCTGTAGATGACCATGTTGTACATCTCCTCCCAAAGCCACTTGGACACATCAAACTTAGCACCAGATCCCACTTTAGTCTTCATAGCAACCAGCAAGACAACTAGATACCCATAGATCTCATCCCGGTTTCCCACCTTGGGCAGAAGCACATTGTGGAATACACAATGCATGATATCATAAACCTTCTGAAGATCCTTGGACTCACGAATAATGCATCGCCCATGAATGTAGAGAGGAGCAAGTTTCTCCTTAGGCATAGAGTGCGGACGGTCGTGAGGACGAATGCCACCATTCCCTTCGAGACCGGTATCCTCATAGCCAAGAGCAATGCAGAAAGCTCTCCAGGGCACTTGAAAGAACTCATCACGGCACATGAATGAGAGAGTGCGAGCATCATCTTCCCCAAAATGAATGGTTGCATAAAACTGATGAATAAGTTGAACATCAAAGTCATACTTGACAGAGATGAGTTTGACCAAATCAAACTCCTCACAAAGAGCCAAGGCCTCTCCAAAGTACTCCATGTTGTTCCTCCAATGGTCAAGGTCAATGGTCCACTACTTGGTGTGTCGATTCTTATTATGCTCGAAAAGCTCATGAACAATCCTCACTTGCATCTCATTCTGGAACTGAACAGTGGTCCATCGAGGCTCAATGGGAACTGTGTATGGATTCCTTTTCCGCAATGCTTCCCACTCCTTGGCTTTTGATATGTCTCCAACATATCTATAATTTATGAAGCATTCATGCTATTTTATTATCTGTTTTGAATGATTACGAGCTTCATTATACACTTTTATATTACTTTTGGGACTAACCTATTAACCGGAGGCCCAGCCCATATTGCTGCTTGTTTCAGTATTTTGAAGAAAAGGAATATCAAACGGAGTCCAAACGGAATGAAACCTTCGGGAGCATGATTTTTGGGAAGAATATGATCCGGGAGACTTGGAGTTCACGTCAGAAGATCCTCGAGGAGGCCAGGAGATAGGAGGCACGCCCAGCCCCCTGGGCGTGCCCCCCTGTCTCGTGGGCCCCTCGAGCACCCCCCCCAACCGACTTATTTCGCCTATATAAGTCCATGTACCCTAAAAACATCAAAAACTAAGATAGATCGGGAGTTCCTCCGCCGCAAGCCTTTGTAGCCACCAAAAACCTCTCAGGAGCCCGTTCCGACACCCTGCCGGAGGGGGATCCCATCACCGGTGGCCATCTTCATCATCCCGGCGCGCTCCATGATGAGGAGGGAGTAGTTCACCCTCGGGGCTGAGGGTATCTACCAGTAGCTATGTGTTTGATCTCTCTCTATCGTGTTCTCTCTCTCTCGTGTTCCCTCTATGGCACGATCTTGATGTATCGCGAGCTTTGCTATTATAGTTGGATCTTATGATGTTTCTCCCCCTCTACTCTCTTGTGATGAATTGAGTTTTCCTCTTTAAGTTATCTTATCGTATTAGTCTTTAATGATTTGAGAACACTTGATGTATGTCTTGACATGCTTATTTGTGGTGACAATGGGATATCATGTGCCACTTGATGCATGTTTTGGTGACTAACTTGCGGGTTCCGCCCATGAACCTATGCATAAGGGTTGGCACACGTTTTCGTCTTGACTCTCCGGTAGAAACTTTGGGGCACTCTTTGAAGTACTTTGTGTTGGTTGAATAGATGAATCTGAGATTGTGTGATGCATATCATATAATCATGCCCACGGATACTTGAGGTGACAATGGATTATCTAGGTGACATTAGGGTTTTGGTTGATTTGTGTCTTAGGTGTTATTCTAGTACAAACTCTTGAATAGATTGATCCGAAAGAATAACTTTGAGGTGGTTTCGTACCCTACCATAATCTGTTCATTTGTTCTCCGCTATTAGTGGCTTTGTAGTGACTCTTTGTTGCATGTTGAGGGATTGTTATATGATTTATCTATGTTATTATTGTTGAGAGAACTTGCACTAGTGAAAGTATGAACCTTAGGCCTTGTTTCCTACCATTGCAATACCGTTTACGCTCACTTTTATCATTAGTTACCTTGCTGTTTTTATAATTTCAGATTACAAATACCTTTATCTACTATCCATATTGCACTTGTATCACCATTTCTTCGTTGAACTAGTGCACCTATACAATTTGCCATTGTATTGGGTGTGTTGGGGACACAAGAGACTCTTTGCTATTTGGTTGCAGGGTTGTTTGAGAGAGACCATCTTCATCCTACGCCTCCCACGGATTGATAAACCTTAGGTCATCCACTTGAGGGAAATTTGCTACTGTCCTACAAACTTGTGCACTTGCAGGCCCAACAAAGTCTACAAGAAGAAGGTTGTGTAGTAGACATCAAGCTCTTTTCTGGCGCTATTGCCGGGGAGGTGAGTGCTTGAAGGTATATCTTTAGATCTTGCCATTGAATCTTTTTGTTTCTTGTTTTATCACTAGTTTAGTCTATAAAAGAAAACTACAAATAAATGGAATTGAGTTTGTCTCATAAGCTTCATCTTTTTAATATCTTTCGTGAGAATGATGGAAAGGAAAATTGTGCTCAAGTGCTAGAAGAAGAAGTCTATAAAATGTTTGCCACTAAATCTTTGAATGATGAGCATGATTGCAATGTTGTTAGTATGAATTCCTTGAATATCCATGATTCTAATGATATGCAAAGCCACAAGCTTGGGGATGCTATGTTTGATGAAGATGATATTTTTTGTCCCCCAAGTTTTGATGAGAAAATTTATTATGATGAAAGCATGCCTCCTATTTATGATGATTATATTGATGAAAGTGGATTTGTAAGAGTGTCAACTTTATTTAGTGATGATTCCACTATTTCGGAAGAGGTTCCAATTGATTATGAGAACAAAGTTGCTATCTATGATGATTATTGTGATGACTTGTATGCTATTAAGAATAATGATAACTATGAAACTTGTCATCATGACTTTAGTTTTCAATTGGATTATGCCTCACATGATAATTATTTTGTTGAGGTTGCTCCCACTACCATTCGGAATGAGAAGAATTTTGCTTATGTGGAGAGTAGTAAATTTTCTATGCTTGTAGGTCATGAAAAGAATGCTTTAGGTGCTGGTTATATTGTTAAATTCATTCATGATGCTACTGAAAACTATTATGAGGGAGGAATATATGCTTGTAGGAATTGCAATAATTTCAAGTTTCCTCTCTATGTGTTGAATTTTTTTGAAGCTATGCTTGTTTTACCTTCCTATGCTAGTTGATTATTGTTCCCATAAGTTGTTTGCTGACAAAATCACTATGCATAGGAAGTGGGTTAGACTTAAATGTGCTAGTCATATTCTTCATGATGCTCTCTTTATGTTTCAATTCTTATCTTTTATGTGAGCATCATTTCATCATGCCTAGCTAGGGGCGTTAAACGATAGCGCTTGTTGGGACGCAACCCTATTTTATTTTTGTTTCTTACTTTTTGTTACTGTTTAGTAATAAATAATTCATCTAGACTCTGGTTAGATGTGGTTTCATGTTTTAATTAGTGTTTGTGCCAAGTAGGACCTTTGGGAAGACTTGGGTGAAGTTTTTGTGATCTTGCTGTAAAAAACAGAAACTTTTGCGCTCACGAGAATAGCTGCCATTTTTTACTGGAGAGTGATTTTAGGTTGATTATTTTTGCAGATGATTAATATACAAATTCCTCAGGTCCAACAATTTATTTCAGAATTTGTTGATTTCCAGAAGTATTTGAATGATACATATTACTACAGACTGTTCTATTTTTGACAGATTCTGTTTTCTATGTGTTGTTTGATTATTTTGATGAATCTATGAGTAGTATCGGAGGGTATGAACCATTGTTAAGTTGCAATACAGTAGTTTTTACACCAATATGAATTTATAATGAGTTCACAACAGTACCCAGGTGGTGGTTTTATTTTCTTATACTAACGGAGCTTACGAGTTTTGTTTTGAGTTTTGTGTGGTTGAAGTTTTCAAGTTTTGGGTAAAGATTCAATGGACTATGGAATAAAGAGTGGTAAGAGCCTAAGCTTGGGGATGCCCAAGGAACCCCAAGGTAATATTCAAGGACAACCAAGAGCCTAAGCTTGGGGATGCCCCGGAAGGCATCCCCTCTTTCGTCTTCGTTCATCGTTAACTTTACTTGGAGCTATATTTTTATTCACCACGTGATATGTGTTTTGCTTGGAGCGTCATTTCCTTTTGTTAGTATTTGCTTGCTGTTATTTAGATTAATGTTTTGCATTTATATTTTCAATAAAAATGTCAAGGATAGCCTTTACCATGCTTATTCTGCTAGTATACATGTTGCTGTTTGAAAACAGAAAGTTTACCGCTGTTGCAAAAATTCCCTAGAAAAGTCAGAGAATGCTATAATGTTGAATATTTTTGAATAATGAGATATGATAAATCTTATACAGCATATTGTTTTTCTTATAATTTTTGGAGTTAGGGAAGTATGATTAATCTTGCATTCTTTACAGACTATACTATTTTGGCAGATTGCTGTTATGGTTGCATTGTTTGCATATGTTTGCTTGTTTAATGATTCTATTTGAGGATAGGAGTGTTAAATATGCAGAGACATTTAGTATTCAATGTTGAATAATAATTCTAATGATTTTCTACAGTAGAGAATGATAAGGTTTTGCATTGGTTTATACTAACCTATCTCACCAGTTCTTGTTGAGTTTGGTGTGGATGAAGCTTTTGATAAAAAAAAGAGAAACCATGATATGAGAGGAATCAAGGAGACACAAAAGTTCAAGCTTGGGGATGCCCAAGGCACCCCAAGATAATATTTCAAGAAGTCTCAAGCATCTAAGCTTGGGGATACCCCGGTAGGCATCCCACCTTTCTTCTTCAACAACTATCGGTTAGTATCGGTTGAGCCTAAGTTTTTGCTTCTTCACATGAGTTGTGCTATCCTTGCATTGTCATTTTATTTTGTTTTGCTTGCTGTTTGAATAAAATACCAAGATCTGAAATTCGTAAATGAGAGAGAGAGTCTTCACATAGTTACATAATTATTTAACTACCCATTGATCTTCACTTATATCTTTTTGGAGTAGCTTTTCATTTACTTGTGTGCTTCACTTATATCCTATGAGTAAATAGTTGAATGAGTTGAATGTCATAAATCTGAATTTATATATGTTTTATTTGCTTATCCCATGGGTAGTAATGACTTCACATATAAGAAGTAGAGGTTGTAAATTTATTGGAGGTTAGCAAGCATTGTATTGGTCATTTGAACAATTCATGAAAGAATATTGAAGGAAGAGAGATTTCACATATAAATGTACTATGTTGGACATCTTTTATAATTGTGAGCACTCATTAAGTATGACATGCTAAAGAGTTGATGTTGGACAAGGAATACAACATAATGGGTTATGTTTTCTCACATCTCAGTTAAAGTATATTGTCATGGATCATTCAAACATGTTGAGCTTGCCTTTCCCCCTCATGCTAGCCAAAATTCCTTGTACCAAGTAGAGATACTACTTGTGCTTCCAAATATCCTTAAACCCAGTTTTGCCATGAGAGTCCACCATACCTACCTATGTATTGAGTAAGATCCTTCAAGTAAGTTGTCGTCGGTGCAAGCAATAAAAATTGCTCTCTAAATATGCATGACTTATTAGTGCGAAGAAAATAAGCTTTGTACGATCTTGTTATGGAAGCAATAAAAGCGACGGACTGCATAATAAAGGTCCATATACAAGTGTCACTATAAAGTGACGTTCTTTTGCATTAAGATTTTGTGTATCCAACCCTAAAAGCGCATGGCAACCTCTGCTTCCCTCTGCGAAGGGCATATCTTTTACTTTATGTCTTTTACTTTATGCAAGAGTCAAGGTGATTGAGGGAGTCCCGGACTAGGGGGTGTCTGGATAGACGAACTATCATCATCGGCCGGACTCCAAGACTATGAAGATACAAGATTGAAGACTTCGTCCCGTGTACGGATGGGACTTTCCTTGGCATGGAAGGCAAGCTTGGCGATACGGATATGTAGATCTCCTACCTTTGTAACCGACTCTGTGTAACCCTAGCCCTCTCCGGTGTCTATATAAACCGGATGGCCTTAGTCCATAGGACGAACAACAATCATACCATAGGCTAGCTTCTAGGGTTTAGCCTCCTTGATCTCGTGGTAGATCTACTCTTGTAACCCACATCATCAATATTAATCAAGCAGGACGTAGGGTTTTACCTCCATCAAGAGGGCCCGAACCTGGGTAAAACATCGTGTCCCTCGTCTCCTATTACCATCCGCCTAGACGCACAGTTCGGGACCCCCTACCCGAGATCCGCCGATTTTGACACCAACATTGGTGCTTTCATTGAGAGTTCCTCTGTGTCGTCGTGATCAGGAAGGATGCCTTTTCCCATCTTTAAAGACAGCACCATCGTCAAGGGAGCTTTGGCCACCGGCCAAACTGTCTGGCTAGGTGGTTTTCTTATGACCGCCTATTCGGCCACCGCTCCAACGATGACCTCTCAGGTCATTAAAAGCGATCTTCACGTCAGCCTGGAATTCGCCGAGCAGTTAGATCCGATCGAGCTCTCCTCTGTAAACGAGCTCTTGGATCGCATCGCCGCCCTGGGAGTCGCTACAGACTACAATCAGATTGGGCTTAAAACTGATCTGAGAGAGATTAACTCTCCTCAGGCTACCCACCACGTTGTCGTGGTAGAGGAACAATGCGGCAACCCTTCTTCTACGTTGAAAACCAACTATGTCCGGATTCCCGATCCCTCCAAGCCGGATTCCCACGGAGGGACGAACGCTAATCAAATATTGAACTTAGAGTCAGGCATCGGACTAGATTCGTTGGAAAGCATCCAGCAAGTCAAGCTTCCAAATCTGGAAACTTCTTGGCCTTTGAGCCTCAGATCGGGCGGGGTTCCGAACTTGATTCCACCTGCCCACCCAAACATAAGCGATATATCTCGAATACGGCAAGAGCCCGATGAAACAGTACATCATTACTGGGCCAGATTCCTCCTGGTTATGAACAAGATAAAGGACTGCTGCGAAGAAAGCGCGATTTCAATTTTCTGCAACAATTGCACGGACAAGGGAATCATGAACGCCATAAGTCCTCGTGAAGTTACACGCTTCGTCGACCTAGCGACCATCGTACAAAAATACTGTGCGGTGGAGAGTGCCAGGAACACCAAAACTAGGTTTTGGGACAGTCCGGCCTTGACTACAACCCTAGTCCGAAGTAAAAGGGTGCGCCATACTCAAGCACCTGGGTTAAAAACCAAAAAGCAAAACCCCCCTAAAGGGCATGGAACCGTACTGGAGGGCTGGCTCAACGGACCCTGCAAAATCCATAGTACGGAGGGAGCCACTCCAACACACATCCTTCGAGCATGTTGGATACTACGGCAGGTGGCCAAAAGTGGCGAAGGCTTTTTAGCCCCAGGCAAACAGCCCAGCAGTACCGGTACGGTATTAACAGTCTTCGAGACTTTCGCATCAAATAACATGCGAAAACGAACAATCCGCGGCCTCGCCGAAGTCTACCAAGTAGCAACATCAAATCCATGGAGTGACACGGATATCACCTTCAACGCCAGCGACGAACCTAAATTCCGAACAACTAGAGCACCAGCTGCATTGGTCCTCAGTCCGATAGTGGACGACTTTCGCCTTACCAAGGTACTCATGGATGGCGGCAGCGGATTAAACCTCATCTACGAGGAAACCCTTCAAAAAATGGATATCGACTGGAGCCGCATCGAGCGAAGAAGCACAGCCTTCAGAGGGATAATCCCTAGTCGAGAAGTACGCTGCACAGGAAAAATCACACTAGATGTAGTGTTCGGCTCACCGGACAATTACAGGTCCGAGGAGGTCACGTTACAAGTGGCCCCATTCGGCAGCGGATATCACGCTTTGTTAGGGCGAGAGGCATTCACAATCTTTCAAGATATACCCCACTACGGGTACATGAATCTCAAAATGCTCGGACCCAATGGGATAATCACTCTTGCCAGTGATCCAGATACAGCACTCCGCGCTGAAAATAAGACAGCCGCACTGGCCCTAGAGGCATTGTCCGAAGCCCTAGCGGCAGAGGAACTAACTACGCTGCGCTCCATGGTGGATAGGGACGATGTGATACTCGATAAGAGGTCCAAGTCCACCTCCTTTAAACCAGCCGACGAAATAGTCAAATTTCAGGTCCATCCAACGGACCCCACAAAGACGGCCTCCATTGGGGCACAATTAAGTCCTGATGTCGAAGCCGCACTACGAGAATTCCTTCGGGAAAATTGGGACATTTTTGCCTGGCACCCTTCAGACATGCCAGGAATCCCACGCAGGCTGGCAGAGCACAGCCTAAACATCCTAAAAGGATTCAAGCCGGTCAAACAAGCTCTTCGGCGATTTTCCGAACCCAAAAGACAGGCAATGGGAGAGGAGCTAGCCAAACTCTTAGAAGCCGGATTCATCAGAGATATAAAACATCCGGACTGGCTAGCCAATCTAGTAATGGTACCAAAAAAGGACAAATCATGGCGCCTCTGCGTCGATTTTAAAGACCTTAACAAGGCCTGTCCACAGGACCCTTTCCCCCTCCCTCGCATCGACCAAATCATCGATGCTACCGCAGGGCACGATTCATTGTGATTCCTCGACGCATACTCTGGATACCATCAAATCAAGATGGTGGAGAAAGACCAGGACGCAACGGCATTCATTACTCCATATGGCCCATTCTGCTTCAACCAATGCCCTTCGGACTCAAAACCGCCGGCGCAACATATCAGGACATGATTCAAACATGTCTAGCTACCAAGATAGGCAAAATAGTAGAGGCATACGTAGACGATGTGGTCGTCAAGACCAAACACGTCGAAACTCTAGTAGAAGACTTGAGGGTGACATTCGACAACCTCCGAGCATATGACATTAAGCTCAACCCAGAAAAATGCGTCTTCGGCGTACCAGCCGGAAAGCTCTTGGGCTTCATCGTATCCGGTAGAGGAATTGAAGCAAACCCGGCCAAAATCCGAGCTCTGTCACAATTGGATATTCCAAAGAACCTCAAGCAAATACAAAAACTAACCGGATGCGTAGCGGCCTTAAGTCGCTTCATCTCCCGTTTGGGAGAAAAGGCTCTGCCCCTCTACCGCCTCCTCCGGCACACCAAATATTTCGAATGGACGGATGCTGCCACAGCCGGACTCGAAGAAATAAATGCCATACTGGCAACAAATTCGGTCCTGGCCGCGCCCAACCTGGGCGAACCTATGTTATTATATATCGCAGTAACACATCAAGTTGTCAGCGCGGTACTCGTCGTCGAGCGAGAGACAGAAGGGCACAGATTCCCTCTTCAAAAACCAGTGTACTACGTATCCACTGGTCTAACTCCATGCAAGTCCCGGTACCCACATTATCAAAAGATAGCGTATGCGGTGTTGATGGCATCCTGGAAGCTGCGACACTACTTTCAAGAGTGTTCCATAACGGTGGCCTTCGAAGTACCTCTCAACGATATTATAAACAATTGCGATGCAACGGGCAAGATTGCAAAATGGGCTATTGAGCTCTTACCATTTGACATAACCTATAAACCACGGCGAGCTATAAAGTCGCAAGTTCTGGCTGACTTCGTCGCCGAATGGACCGAAGCCGAACTCCCTAAAGAGTACGACGCATACTCCAATTGGATCATGCATTTCGACGGATCCAAAATGTTGGCTGGCTTGGGGGCTGGCGTCGTCCTGACGTCCCCAACTGGAGACACAATCCAATACGTACTTCAAATAATGTACATGGACTCCAACAATGCAGCCGAATACGAGGCCCTTCTACATGGCCTCCGGATGGCAATCTCCATGGGCATTCAACGCCTAGAGGTGCGCGGGGATTCAAACCTTGCAATATCACAAGTAAATGGAGACTTTGACGCCAAAGATCCAAAAATGGCAGCTTACCGCAACGCCTCGTAAAAATGTCAGCTCGGTTCGAAGGACTCGAATTCCACCATGTAACCCGGGATAATAACCAGGCAGCAGATGTGTTAGCGCGCATCGGCGCGAAACGAGACGCCGTCCCTCCAAACATCTTCCTGGAACGACTCTTTAAGCCATCCGTGTTATGGGAAGAGGAGTCCGGAAATAACAATCCGAAGCCAGCTACATCACCTAACTCAGACCATTCTGACACAATCGGCGGCTCAGCCATTGAAATAACACCTTCAGCTCACGAAATAATGGCAATAATTGCCCCGTGGACAGAACCATTCCTAGCCAACTTAATTCGGCAGGAACTTCCCGAAGACCAAAATGAGTCCCGCTGCATAGTTCGGCGATCTAAAGCCTACAAGGTCCATGAGGGAGAACTTTATAAGAAAAGCACAACCGGAGTCCTCCAAAGGTGTATCTCCGAAGAGGAGGGGTGGAATCTCCTGGCTGAAATTCACGCCGGACTCGGCGGGCACCACGCTGCAGCCCGGGCCCTTGTAGGCAAGGCCTTCCGTACAGGATTTTATTGGCCGACAGCCCGGGCAGATGCTTAGGACTTAGTCCAACGATGCGTCGGTTGCCAGCTCTTTGCTAATCAGAGCCACATGCCACCCACCGCCCTCAAAACTATACCCATTACCTGGCCGTTCGCGGTCTGGGGGCTTGACATGGTTGGACCCCTTAAAGGGGGAACCCACAAGCACAAATACTTATTGGTCATGGTGGACAAATTCACCAAATGGATTTGAGGCCAAGCCGGTTAAAACGGCAAAATCCGGACCGGTGATAGACTTCGTATCCGGGGTAGTACACCGTTTTGGCGTCCCCCACAGCATCATCACTGATAACGGCACGAACTTCACGGCTGACGAGGTTAAACTCTGGTGCAAAAACATGGGCATCAAGCTCGATTACGCTTCAGTCTATCACCCCCAAACTAACGGTCAAGTCGAGCGAGCAAATGGTCTAATCATGAGCGGCATCAAACCCAGACTAGTGCGGTCCCTCAAGGAATCTAACACACACTGGGTAGAGGAGCTCGACTCTGTACTCTGGGGACTGCGGACCACGCCAAACCGAACTACTGGATTCACACCATTTTTCATGGTATACGGCGCAGAGGCAGTTCTGCCCTGCGATATAATTCATGACTCACCTCGTGTGCGCATGTACGAAGAAAGAGAAGCCGAGTTGGATCGGCAGGACAGTTTGGACGCCTTAGAGGAGGAGCGGGACGTGGCAAAGGCTCGTTCCGCATTTTATCAGCAGCAGGCTCGAAGATATCAAAGCAGAGAAGTACGGGCCAAAACTTACAATGTCGGTGAACTCGTTCTACGCCTGCCGGACAAGAAAAAGGACAAACTTAAGCCCAAGTGGGAAGGTCCCTTCATCATCGACCAAGTCCTGACCGGCGGAGCATACCGTCTACGTAAAGCATCTGACAACCGACTCGAGCCGAACCCATGGAACGCATCCCGTCTCCGATGACTCTATGCCTAAACACCGGACTCAGAGTTCGTCTCACTCCCCCGTCCACCTTTTTATATTTTTTACTGTCTCTTGTCCCCCTCCTTTTTCCCACCTTTTTTTTCAATACCTTTTATAGGCTGATTTGCACTTTGTTCGCACACACTTGATGTGCTCCTAGCACTCATTATACCTGGGGGCTTCTTTACCAGAAGCTTATTCATATGGGCTTCACGCCCAATACATGTGTCATACTTCCGCATGTACCTTTTATTCACCATTATATGCATCAATATGACTTAAGTTTTGGCCAATCTGGGTTGCCTGGCTCCTGTGCTTACCCCTACGTTCCCGATTGTTCGGCTAGGAGGTAAAGGGAGCACCTCTGCGATTGTTACTGCCGGGTCAGCCGGATGTGTACCTCAGACTGGGTGAAGCCGAAAGCTAGCGTTCTTAAGAGAATATTCGGTTGGTGACCTAAAAGATGATTTATTACTTACTTATTTATCTGCCCCCAGATGCTTTTTCTGCTATTTTCGCAGTCCGGCATTGCACCTTAGGGCATGCCTCCCAGGGAAAGGAACCCTTAACGGAACTATTCTCCCTGGAAGATGTTTCTTACTAACCATGTAATATAACATAACTAGTTGGGCACTTGTCTGATAAAGAAATTATGACCCCGACTCCTTATCTCCATGCATGCCCCGGTTCTTTTATAACCGTGAGGGTATTCGGACACACTCCGGACTGTTGGGTCCCGAGGTTGAAGCGAAATGGTCCGCAAAGACAAACGATCTACAATCCGGCTAGAAGGCATCTTACATGTCATTTCAAATTACATCGTCAAACCGACTGATTGTACTCCTCCTCAATCCCATCTAACAGGCTATCTAAGTTACAGTCCTGTTGGGAATATTTCGCGGCCAGTTCTACTTGGCCGTACATCAAGCTCACAGGGATCTCCTTCCCATCAGGCCCCGCAGGTCCGACCTCGGCCATGTGGTTTGATTCAGCCTTCGGGTATCGCGTCTTCACCATGGCCCAGGCCTCCCTGGCGCCCTGACGGCAGGCCGATATCTTCCACAAACGGAGGCGTCGCCGTGCTCCCTGAAGCTTCTCAGCAAGCTCACCATAGCCCTCGGGTAGGGAGACGGATGGCCATAAAGCCTGAAC
The DNA here is from genome assembly GCF_002162155.2 of Triticum dicoccoides. Classification (NCBI taxonomy): domain Eukaryota; kingdom Viridiplantae; phylum Streptophyta; class Magnoliopsida; order Poales; family Poaceae; genus Triticum; species Triticum dicoccoides. The sequence goes on along the minus strand of NC_041389.1, from coordinate 410,723,871 downwards.
GACGCCACTCATCGCCTGCCGAACACGTTCGAACAACTGCACCAGCTCGGGAAGTTGGTCACCCGTTGACCCAGGCATTTCCACCGTAGGGCGACCTGTGAGCACACCTAAAGACATATTTCTCTCAATCGACTTCCTCGCCGAATTCTTCTTTTCAAAGGAATTTGCTCAAGCACTTAATATAAATGCCGCGACGAAGCCGCTGATTCTCCTTCACGGAGCCAGGCAGCTGGGCCCGAACACCCTTCAGCTCTTCTCCTAGTTGGGTGTGGGCATCTTGGAGCTTGTTTCTCTCCTGCCGCACCTTCATAAGAACCCTCTCGCCGGCCTTTAGCTGACGCAGTAGCTGTTGCTTGTCCGGATCTAGTCCGGCGCCCTCTGCAATATTATTGTCAGATTCACGCCGCACTTTGTTAATTAATTATCTTTTCAAAGTACGTCTTACCAGCGGGGGTCTCTGTGGCTCCCCCTGTGGCGTCCAGTGCGGCCTCAAGTTGGGCCTTGCACTCTTGGAGCTGCTGGGACGGATGGGTATTCTTCTCCGTAAGATCCTGCATAAAAATTGATCCTTAAATCAGTTATTTTAACTATTTTAAGTCTCGGGGGCTACTGGTATATATAACTATTAAAATCACTTACACGTATGTCTTTCACATACTGCTTCGTGGCTCTGGTTAACCCATCTTGAGTGGCACGGAGGTGCGCGTTTCCCACATCAAAGGCATTTAACGCCTCCGGGGAGAAACACGCGTCACGAAGAACTATCCGGCGACGCCTGTGATTCATGGCGCTCTCCACCTCCGACCGGGTGGCGGACAGTCTGTCGGCATCCTCCGTCGGAGGAGCGTCCGACTCATGCCTTGTATTCGCCTCCCCTCCCGGGCCATGCGTTGGAGCATGGCTGGCGGAGGCTTGATTGGCAACCTCTCCGGACACTATCCGGCGAGCGCTCTTTCTGGAAAAGTTATGAGCATTAATATACCTCTTGGGAATCCTTCCCTTCAAAATAGCGGTGCTCCGTACCGTTGCGGCGACATTTCAGTTCGCGTCGCACTCCTCTTCCGCCTGTTGGGCCGGACTGACCCTTGTTGGCCGGCCACCGCGGGTTCGGCTTCCCGCCTTAAAGGCACCTCCTGCGATGCACCATCAGTATGGGATGGTCAGAATTGAGCACGGATTAGATAATGGTGTCAAGACCTCGGTCGTAGTCACCTGGGAGGCCGGAAACAAACCGGGGTAGTCAGCCGTAATGGCGACTAAAGCATTGTCTATGCTGAGCTAGTGGAACACCCCGTCGATCAGTTCCACCGCTAAGTCTGGATCCTCCTCGGAGGCTGGATCAAGGGACCTTTCTAGATCCTCGGGTTGTGGAGCTGGGCTTTTTATGCCCTCCACATCCCGACGCAGTTCCTGTGTCAAAATCATACAATAAGACAATTGCCTTTAAAGGCACGGATCAGATATACATGCGACCGCTTACCCAGCTCCAAGGGTTGTTCATGGAAAACCCGTTCAGAGGATTCGTGCGGAGGAAGTCCTCCTTCTCCCCCTTGTACAAGCCGGACAGGATCTTCACCAGGTCGTCGGCCGAGCCAGGTCCCTTGCGGCCGTGACGGGTGGCGTCATCGTCTCCATTGAAATCCCACATGGGGTAGCCCCTATATTGGAGCGGCTGGACCCCGCGCATAATGCATGTGGCCATGACTCCGATCATGGTTAATCCGGAATGGGCTAGCAGCCGTATCCGGCCCATCAAGTAATGGACGCTCCTATCATCTTCTCGTTGAGGGCTCCGTGGGCGCCAACTCAGGCGTTTCTTCAGTGGAGCGTTGCTAAACTCTGGAAGGCTGATTCGGGCTGGATCCGGCAGCGGAGCATCCTCCATATAAAACCACTCCGAAGGCCAGTCTTCGGACGCCTTCTTCGGGGTCCCGGACAGGTATCCGGTCCCGGCGATGCGCCATATTTCGGCTCCACCCACTTGATATATCGACCCCTCGTGAGAGCGGGGTACGAGGCAAAACAGCCTCTTTCACAGCGCAAAATGGGGCTCAATGCCCAAGAACAGCTCACACAGAGCTACGAAGCCCGCGATGTGCAAAATGGAGGCAGGTGTAAGATGATGAGGCTGGAGTCCGTAGAACTCCAGGAGCCCCTGGAGAAATGGATGTATAGGAAATCCGAGTCCCCTTATTAAGTAGGGGACGAAGCACACCCGCTCTCCTTTGGAGGGATTGGGGGCGCTCTCCGCCTGCTTCCCACCCTTGTAGGTGGCCAGTCCGGCTCGAACCGGAACCATGAAGGCTGGGGGAAGATATCCCTCTGCTTGGAGCGTCACTAACTCGCTGTGCGGGACTGAGCATCTCCTCCAATCTCCGGCTCGAATCGGAACCATGAAGGCCGGGGGAAGATATCCCTCTGCTTGGAGCGTCACTAACTCGCTGTGCGGGACTGAGCATCTCCTCCAATCTCCTGGCTTAGGGCTGGGAGCGCGAGAAGAGGATCCGCGTCGACTGTCCATGATGGAATGGGTTTGGTGTCAGATGCGCCTCGATGAGTACTTGCGGAAGGAGGATGGTGTGATTTGGATTTGGATCCTCGCCTCTCTTATAGGCAACTTATTTACGCAGCTAGGGGGTAAAACATAAAAATACCCTGGCTTTTCGCATTCGTACGACGCGTGGAAGAAGTCCATTATTGGACGCGGAAGCCAAGGAGCGCATCATTTATGAAGCAACCGGACACTATCCGCCAAACACATGGAGCATGGAGAAGAACCCACCTTGCAAACGCCAAAGACAACATACGCGCCGGATTCGTCGTTATTGAAGCCTGGTTCGGGGGCTACTGAGGGAGTGACGGACTAGGGGGTGTCCGGATAGCCAAACTATCATCATCGGCCGGACTCCAAGACTATGAAGATACAAGATTGAAGACTTCGTCCCGTGTCCGAATGGGACTTTCCTTGGCGTGGAAGGCAAGCTTGGCGATACGGATATGTAGATCTCCTACCTTTGTAACCGACTCTGTGTAACCCTAGCCCTCTCCGGTGTCTATATAAACCGGATGGCCTTAGTCCATAGGACGAACAACAATCATACCATAGGCTAGCTTCTAGGGTTTAGCCTCCTTGATCTCGTGGCAGATCTACTCTTGTAACCCACATCATCAATATTAATCAAGCACGATGTAGGGTTTTACCTCCATCAAGAGGGCCTGAACCTGGGTAAAACATCATGTCCCTCGTCTCCTTTTACCATCCGTCTAGACGCACAGTTCAGGACCCCCTACCCGAGATCCGCCGGTTTTGACACCGACAGTGATCTTCACCTTTCCCTTTTTCATTTTATCCTTTGGCAAGCACTTTGTGGTGGGGTGATCCTGATATATATATCCAATTGAATGTAAGTTAGCATGAACTATTATTGTTGACATCACCCAAAGGTGAATACGTTTGGAGGCAACATTATAAGCCCATATGTTTCTCCGTGTCTGATTAAAACTCCATAACCACAAGTATTGCATGAGTGCTAGCAATTGTAGAAGAATATATGATAGTTGGGTATGTGGAGTTTGCTAAAGCAAAGCTCTGACATAGACCCTTCCTGAAAATAAGATGAATTGCAATTGTTTGATGACTAAGAATGAAGTTTGCTAGTTTTCAAGAAAGTTTATTGTCTATGCTTTAACATGTGAATTGCTTGTTACTTGATCGTGAGAAGTTTTGAACTACTGTTATGACATATAATTATGCTAGAAAAGGTGATTGAAATTATCGTTGATCAAACTTGTGCACCTTCTAGCATTCACTCTTCATAAATTCTTTCTTTTATCATTAACATACTCGAGGACGAGCAGGAATTAAGCTTGGGGATGCTGATACGTCTCCAACATATCTATAATTTATGAAGGATTCATGCTATTTTATTATCTGTTTTGAATGATTACGGGCTTTATTATACACTTTTATATTACTTTTGGGACTAACATATTAACCGGAGGCCCAGCCCATATTGCTGCCTATTTCAGTGTTTTGAAGAAAAGGAATATCAAATGGAGTCCAAACGGAATGAAACCTTTGGGAGCATGATTTTTTGGGAAGAATATGATCCGGGAGACTTGGAGTTCACGTCAAAATATCCTCAAGGAGGCCAAGAGACAGGAGGGCATGCCCACCCCCTGGGCGCGCCCCCTATCTCGTGGGCCCCTCGAGCACCCCCCCAACCGACTTCTTTCGCCTATATAAGTCCACGTACCCTAAAAACATCGAAAACGAAGATAGATCAGGAGTTCCGCCGCCGCAAGCCTCTGTAGCCACCAAAAACCTCTCAGGAGCTCGTTCCGGCACCCTGCCGGAGGGGGATCCCATCACTGGTGGCCATCTTCATCATCCCGGCGTGCTCCATGACGAGGAGGTAATAGTTCACCCTCGGGGCTGAGGGTATGTACCAGTAGCTTTGTGTTTGATCTCTCTCTCTCTCTCGTGTTCTCTCTCTCGTGTTCCCTCTATGGCACGATCTTGATGTATCGCGAGCTTTGCTATTATAGTTGGATCTTATGATGTTTCCCCCCCTCCACTCTCTTGTGATGAATTGCATTTTCCTCTTGAAGTTATCTTATCGGATTGAGTCTTTAATGATTTGAGAACACTTGATGTATGTCTTGACGTGCTTATCTGTGGTGACAATGGGATATCATGTGCCACTTGATGTATGTTTTGGTGACTAACTTGCGGGTTCCGCCCATGAACCTATGCATAAGGGTTGGCACACGTTTTCGTCTTGACTCTCCAGTAGAAACTTTGGGGCACTCTTTGAAGTACTTTGTGTTGGTTGAATAGTTGAATCTGAGATTGTGTGATGCATATCGTATAATCATGCCCACGGATACTTGAGGTGACAATGGAGTATCTAGGTGACATTAGGGTTTTGGTTGATTTTTGTCTTAAGGTGTTATTCTAGTACAAACTCTTGAATAGATTGATCCGAAAGAATAACTTTGAGGTGGTTTCGTACCCTACCATAATCTCTTCGTTTGTTCTCCGCTATTAGTGTCTTTGGAGTGAATCTTTGTTGTATGTTGAGGGATTGTTATATGATCTATCTATGTTATTGTTGTTGAGAGAACTTGCACTAGTGAAAGTATGAACCTTAGGCCTTGTTTCCTACCATTGCAATACCGTTTACGCTCACTTTTATCATTAGTTACCTTGCTGTTTTTATAATTTCAGATTACAAATACCTTTATCTACTATCCATATTGCACTTGTATCACCATCTCTTTGCCGAACTAGTGCACCTATACAATTTGCCATTGTATTGGGTGTGTTGGGGACACAAGAGACTCTTTGCTATTTGGTTGCAGGGTTGTTTGAGAGAGACCATCTTCATCCTACGCCTCCTACGAATTGATAAACCTTAGGTCATCCACTTGAGGGAAATTTGCTACTGTCCTACAAACCTGTGCACTTGCAGGCCCAACAACGTCTACAAGAAGAAGGTTGTGTAGTAGACACCAGCTTTCCACTTGTGCCGAGGCATGACCACACGTTGATTGGCAGCGTCAGACTTCTCACGGTGGGTTGGCTTGGTGGGAACCACAACCTCATCCTCTCCATCAGACTCGGTCGAGCGCTTGCTTCTACGGGCTTGCTTCTTGGTCTTGGAACAAGGAGCGGAGCAAGAACTAGAGCCACCTACACACACACACATGGAAAACACACAAGAAACCCAACATCGATGAGAAGATTGCACACAAGATCAAAAGAATATATTGATTGGAAGTTGGAGAAAGTAAAATAGTGCCACTTGGTTCAGGAATCCCTGTTGTACCAGTTCTCCAACCCGTGGAACCGCCCAAGCGTTTGTTCCACCCATAAGGGGCGGTAGAACTGCTAGAAGCAAATAGTACCACCCATGGGGGAACTAGTGCCTACGGGATTTGAATCAAACTAGCAATATTCTGTGTTCTAAGGACTCACAAACAATAGTAGGAGCACATATAGATCTCTTCCACCCAATATTTTGGTCAACAAATGCGGGATATCAAGCAATGCCTAAAGGAAAAGGATTCAAGGAAAGAACCCTAGAAAAGAGAAGAGAGGCATTACTGATATCCATGGGAAGATATTGGGAGGGAGGGGTGAGGGAGTCCTGGATTAGGGGGTATCCGAACAGCCGGACTATATCCTTTGGCCGGCCTGTTGGACTATGAAGATACAAGATTGAAGACTTCGTCCCGTGTCCGGATGGGACTCTCCTTTGCGTGGAAGGCAAGCTTGGCGATTCGGATGTATATATCCCCTTCTCTGTAACCGACTCTGTGTAACCCTAGCCCTCTCCGGTGTCTATATAAACCGGAGGATTTAGTCCATAGGACAAGAACAATCATAATCATAGGCTAGCTTCTAGGGTTTAGCTTCTACGATCTCGTGGTAGATCAACTCTTGTAATACTCATATCATCAAGATCAATCAAGCAGGAAGTAGGGTATTACCTCCATCGAGAGGGACCGAACCTGGGTAAACATCGTGTCCCCAGCCTCCTATTACCATTAGCCTTAGACGCACAATTCAGGACCCCCTACCCGAGATCTGCCAGTTTTGACACCGACATTGGTGCTTTCATTGAGAGTCCCTCTGTGTCGTCGCTGCAAGGTTTGATGGCTCCTTCAATCATCAGCAACGATGCGATCTAGGGTGAGACTTTTCTCCCTGGATAGATCTTCGTATTCGGTGGCTTCGCACTGCGGGCCAACTCGCTTGGCCATCTGGAGTACATCGACAGCTATGCCCCTGGCCATCAGGCCAGATTTGGAAACTTGAACTACACGACTGATATTCGCGGAGACTTGATCTTCGACGGATTCGAGCCTGTGTCAGGAGCACCGAACAGTCACGACGTGCACGACATAGATCTGCCCTCGGACGGTACTCGGAGTATCGCACATGCAGCTGCCTCGTCCTTTAATCCGGAGTAGATCGCGCCATCCGAGGATGGGTGGATGGACCCCACCACGGAGACCGCACACTCATCAGCGTCGGAGCCAAACACAGGCTCCACCTCACAGGAAATCTGTGTCACTGGACCCCCGGACTCGTCTCCGGTCTTAGGATCTGGACCGCGTGCGTCCGTGCCTATCGAATCAGATTGGGCACCGATCATGGAGTTTACCTCCGCGGATATCTTTCAACACTCACCCTTCGGTGCCGTGCTAAATTCATCAATGTCTCTCTCTTTATCAGGAGACTCTTGGCCGAACTATGTCTGGCTCGAGTGGGATACAGACGACGAAGAAATTCACTACCCACCCACCACCCACTTAATAGCCACTGTCGACGACTTAACCGACATGCTTGACTTCGACTCCGAAGACATCGACGCCATGGACGTCGATGCAGAGATGATATAGAACCACCGCCCACAGGGCGCTGGACAACCACCTCATCATATGATATATACATGGTGGACACACCCAAGGAGGACAACGACGACAAAAAGGATGCAACAGAGGATAATCCCCCCGGGCAAAAACCAAAGCGACGGCGCAGGCGCCGCTCTAAGTCCAGCCACAATAAAAATAGCGATAACAGCGCAAGAAAAATTGATACCCCGGTCGGCTCCAAAGGAAACGACGACCCCATGGACCCAGCGATGGAGCAGGATGAGCCAGGGCACGCCGAACATAGCCCGGAGCAGACGCCCGATCACAGTGATCCCGAGGGTAAAAATCATCAACCTGCCTCCGGAGAAGAGGACAGTCCGGACGACGACGCATTCATCGTCCAGGAAAAACGTTTGGAACAAGAGAACCTCCATAGAAGGATTATGGCCACCGCGAGGATCCTGAAGAAGCAGAAGCAAAGGCTTAAGCCGTGCAGGATACGCTCAACCGCAGATGGAACAAAGTGCTAGACACCAAAGAAAAATATGGCGATGATCGCCACACAAAGAGTTACCCAAAGCGCAAGCTGCTGACCGAATTCAACGACGAGGCCATAGAGCCCATCACGCCGAAGAATAATACGGCCGATCAGCCGGTCCGACCACCTCGTGGCTACGATAGAGCAGCTACTGACGCCGCACACAATCTGTCGGTGTCAAAACCGGCGGATCTCGGGTAGGAGGTCCCGAACTGTGCGTCTAAGGCTAATGGTAACAGGAGGCTGGGGACACGATGTTTTACCCAGGTTTGGGCCCTCTCGATGGAGGTAATACCCTACTTCCTACTTGATTGATCTTGATGATATGAGTATTACAAGAGTTGATCTACCATGAGATCATAGAGGCTAAACCCTAGAAGCTAGCCTATGATTATGATTGTTGTTGTCCTACGGACTAAACCCTCCAGTTTATATAGACATTGGAGGGGGATAGGGTTACACAGAGTCGGTTTACAGAGAAGGAGATCTAACATCCGAATCGCCAAGCTTGCCTTCCACGCAAAGGAGAGTCCCATCCGGACATGGGACGAAGTCTTCAATCTTGTATCTTCATAGTCCAATAGTCCGGCTGTCTGGATACCCCCTAATCTAGGACTCCCTCATTAGCTCCGAAACCAGGCTTCAATGACGATGAGTCTGGTGTACAGATTTTCTTCGACATTGAAAGGCGGGTACCATCTCCGAATACTCCAAAATAAATTTTGAACACTTGAATCGTGTCCGGCTCTGTAAAACAAATTCCACATACCACCGTAGAGAGAACAATATCCCACAAATCTAATCTGCTGACAACTTTTCATAACTTGATATCACACTGTGGCTCGGTCCTTATCCGAACCGTTTCTCAACCAGCTACTGCGCATATTGCAAGGCGGTTTTCTGGGCACGTCTTATCGAAGCAGAGATCATGTCCCCTTATCACGGGACTCTCATAAATATGGGTGTGGGTAACCCAACCGTACCACCAATCGCAACGAGTGGGGAACGAGCAGGTTCTACTAGGCAAGCGGGGAGGCACAAAGTTTTTATTGCCTCTATAAAAAGATAAGGCCTCTTCTTCCTTACCCACGCCTTCTTCTCCTTCTGCTTGTCCATTCCCTTTCGCTCGAGCCCTAGCGCCCAAGCGTTCGTCTTCTCCACCAAAAGAGGTTCTCCGAAAATGTCTGGATTCGGAGCAGGAGGCAAATGGATGGCCTCTATCGTCCAGGATAAGGATATCAAAAAGCTTCGGGAGGCCGAGTACCTGCCAAGAAAATCGGCCACCGTCTTCCGACGGCGGGACAGATCGTCCCTACTCCGGAGCCCCACGAAAGTGTTGTGTTCCTCCCTCATTTTGTCCGCAGGCTCGGGTTTCCCCTTCACCCATTTGTTCGCGGCATCATGTATTATTACGGGATTGATTTTCATGATCTATCCCCTAATTCTTTCCATGACATCTTGACGTTTATCATCGCGTGTGAGGCCTTTCTCCGTATTTCGCCACACTTCGGCTTATGGCTGAAGATCTTCAATGTGAAGCCCAAGGTGGTGAACGGAGAGCACCCCGAGTGCAGAAGCGCCATGGTGAGCAAGATGCCCAAGGTCACATGGCCGACAGGCACCTTCAATGATTCCGTCAAGGAGTGGCAGCAGCAGTGGTTCTACATCATCGAGCCGCGTGGCAAAAAGTGGGCCGCTGCTCCTGAATTCTAATCCGGAGCCCCCCTGCGGCTTACATCCTGGCCCAAGAAGGGCCTGAACTGGTCCTCGTCTGACAAACTGTCGGTGCTCCAGGCGCGCGTCAAGGGTATGGTAGACAAGGACATCAAGCTTGTCAATGTAGTCAGGTGATGTTAGTTCGCCTAGTTCTTCCTTGTCAGCACCGGGCCTGCAATTTGTGGGAGTACGACCCGGCCGAGCACCAGACCCTACGGGAGCTCTATGGCTCCTCGCACGAGGATATCTGGAAGGTGCTCTTCAAGTCCGACAAACCATGGCCAGACTCCGCCGAGGACCGTGGGTACCAACTATCCCGCCCTGCAAGTCCGGTAAGTCATCAATATGCTTTGTCCATCCATGTGTTTTGTTGGCATATCGTGAGGAAGACGCTTTAACGTGCTTTCCGCAATTATCCTAGGGATGGACAAAGAAGGCGGGGCGGATACACTGTCCGGCCCCTCTACCGGAAGAACCGGCCAGACCACTTCTAACGAAGATGCTGGTCCCAGCGCCTTACAAGGCAGTGAAGAAAGAGGCCTACAAAGAGGCCAAGGAGATAAGAAGCAGCCTCCGTCGCCGCGGTGCTTCGGACACAAAATCCGAAGACTCCAATGCCCATCCTTCCTCCGAAGAGGACGAGGAGGAGGAAGAAGACGAGTTCCCCATGGGGGGAGGAAAGAAAAGGACGGCCTCCTCATCCTCGGAGGCCGAATCGCCCAAGAGGGGAAACCCCCCCCCTTCCAGAGGCGTCCATCACGGTTTACCGATAGCAGCCCGGAGTGGGATCCCAGGGCCCAGCCCCTGGTAAACTCGTGAGTACACGAAATCCGAACATGCCTATGCGTCCAGGATTACTAAGGTGTAATATTTTAACTTGCACCACACTTTTTGCAGCCCGGTGAGGTCTCGCACCGACCAGTCCTCATCGGAGGATTCTTGAGCTCAGATGCCCTAGAGAGCGAGACACCTCCGAAGGCCCCTTCCCCGAAGCCTGGGCATGACACTGAGGTGTCATCCCAGAAGGACCCAGACCAGGGCGGGCACACCTTAGGGGCTGGATATACGGGAGCGACGACTCCCATGACTGTCGATGGTGGGGGCAATCTTGGATTTGGCCGGCAGCCGGACACATTCCCGGAGACCTTTGAGGCTCCAGGAGCAGGCTTGCAGCCCCCCTTGACTGGAGGGGGCAAGCCTGCTTCGCCGGCAACCTTTGTCCAACCAGAGGTGCAGGGCAGCTTATCGACGGCGCCAAAGAGTGCTTCCATCATTGATGAACATCGCACCCTTATGGGTGCGGTGATTGAAAAGATTCAGTCCACTGAGAGTGGTCTGAATGAATCCTGCATCAGCCTTATAAAAGGCTTTGAGGTATGTTTTAGGAGCTTTTGAAGATTGTCATAGTATGGATAGTAGCCCCTGATACACTGTCCAGTGAAAGAGAGAACCGGACAGAGGATCAAATTTCCGTTTCGCAGGAGACTCAGTTGATGGCATATATCTCTTCCTTTATAAACAGGCATCTGTAGCGACTACCGCCTCTCATACTGCGGAAGTATCCGGACTGAAGCAGAGTCTGGAGCGGGCCAAAGAAGAACTTGGCCGAGTGAAGAAGCAGTTGGAGGACAATCAAGGTATGTCGAAACCTTGTTAAGTTTAGCACAAATGAGTAGGTGTGCCTGATGAAATTATTTGTATTGTGCGCTCTAGGGGCAAATGCCGAAATTGAGGCACTTAAGAAGGCGGTGGCCGAAGCCGAAAATAAGGCAACCATGGAGCAGGCTCTTCGCGAGAAGCACGAGGCCAGGGTCATTGAAGCTGAATGAGAGCTCCAGGAGGCCATGAAGAAAAGCGAGACTTTGGAGCAGAGTCTATCAGGGAAAGAATCCGAACTTGCCCAAGCTCTCCAAGCTGCAAATGATGCTCGGGAGGAAGCCCAAGGTGCTCTGAAGGACATTCAAGAGGCGGGGAGGATTGCGGCTGGTAAGGCTTTTTCTTATTCAAAGCGATTTTTATGTAGAAACAAGAGAAATTCAAGGTGACAAATTGAATTCTTATTTCTCCAGGGGTGTTTGCGGAGCTGCCATGCAGCATATCTGATGCTGCTCAATTCTACCGAGCTGAGAAGAAGAAGACTGCAGAAAAGCTCTTCTGGTCGCAGTATTTGGCGCCGAATTATCCGGTGCCATTTGTCGATCAGCTGAAGCAGCTGATCGAACTGCACAAGGCGGTCGAACTAGCCATGAAGGACTTAGTTGTACGACTATGGCCCTCCGAGCCAATTCCAAGCAGTTACTTCGGGCGCATGGAGCGGGTTGTGAGTGCTTGCCCTCGGCTCGAAGTCATTAAGCCGTCGGTCTGTATAGAAGGTGCACGAATGGCATTTGCCCACGAGAAAGTGCACTGGAGGAAGCTTGATGCTGAAAAGCTGATGACTGAGGGACCGCCGGAGGGTAAGGAGCACCGCAAGCCCGAATTATATTATGATGGTGTCCTGAAAGGAGCCCTCCTTGTGGTGGAGCAATGTACCAAAGACATTGTCTTTCCATGAAGACAGTCATGATGTCCTTTATAAGGCGGAATGCTGACACTTTTATTATGTGTTGCCTGTTATGTGAAAGTTTTTCCTCCTATGCGTTCATTTTATATACATTAATCCTGAGAGTTGGCCAGTCGTCGGCCTCTGCCCCCACGCAGAAAGTACGGGGGTGTTTGGGATAAACCGGAACACTCTTTATCCCATTGTTGGGTCCTTGAAGGAGGTGTTCAGCACAACGAACCAGGCAATCAGACTATAGGGCTTTATCACTCTCACTTAGCCATAGGAGTTTAAGTAAGGTAGGCGCAGCCCCTGGTGTCCGGAAGAACGCACGAGGGGCTCTATCAGCACCTGATCGGAAGACCGATCCATCGAACGCTGCATTGGTTATGGCATTATGCGGAATAAATCCTTCAAGATTTTACAACCTCTCGAACAGCTGACCAGCTCTCGCCGTATCATGACAGTCAGTTTTCGGCTTTCTCTACTAAGGTGCTTGTCCGGAAGAACCGGGACACAATCGCAGTAGTTCTCCCAGCGCTACCTTAGCTGATATAGCGGAACATAAGGTACCAAAACATGGGAGCAGGCAAACCCAACTATTGACCCAAGACATGATTAGGAGTTGATGCATATAATGCTATAAGTTCGGGGTGTCGAGCGACCGGGAAGGTGGTCGGAATTTGTTGCCATAGTGTGGGTACAATGAAGCACCTGGCGATTTAAGGCATGACACGATGTACGGATGCCGTTATGATGAAAGGTGTCAATGAGAAATGATAGCAGATAAGCGTCATATAACTCTAGATGTTGTATTCTAGTAATATGTCTATGCGCATGAGTACGGTTTGTGTTATAAAGAAAGAGGTATGACGGTGTAACCTGCTTAGACCGGGCGGGAGGGAGTTGTGTGCGAATCCGAAGTATATCCGGATTGTCTTCGGGGGAATGTCTAAAGATTCCCTCATTGTGCGTCCAAGCTGATGCCATGTCGCCAGTCTTGTTCTGCGAAAAAGCGAACCTGCAAAGCAAATGCTAGAGACATTTGTGTGCCACGGAGCGGTTGAACCGCGGGGTGTGGCCCTTCCCAACTTATGCCAGAGTGTTTGATTGAGCCCTGGTCGAGCCGAGCTATCATGCCGTGAAGTAGTTCGGACTCCTTTGTCATTGTCCGGGAGTTTGGCTATCGAATCAAGGTTCGATTAAAAGGCGCAACTCGCTCCTTCTATCGTTAAAGTGGCGGTATACTCTTCGGCGCCGAGGTGGAGTTCAGCCTTGCCCATAATTGTGATCACGTCACGTGGGCCTGGTATTTTAAGCTTGCCATAGGCATAGTGTGATACCGCGTTGAATCGAGCCAACGCGGTTTGCCCCGGCAATGCGTAATAGTTACTTCATAGAGGGACAATGTCGAAGACTAACTCTTCGGTGTGGTGATTGTTTGGTGATCCGAAGACTACCTCCAGAGTGATGCAGCCTATACAACTGACCTTCACACCTGGTATGACACCTTGAAAGGATGTTTTTAGTGTGTCGGGGCTTGGGTGCGACATATGCCAATGGATGGCTTATCATGGTGGGAGCGAGTAGAATGTCGCCGGTGCCTGGAAGCGGGATGAGGCGTAGACACGTACGCCGACGAACTTTACCCAGGTTGGGGGCTCTCCGTGGAGATAATACCCCTACTCCTGCTCTGCGGGGTCTCCGCATGATCACTAAGGCACTAGTGATACAAAGTGCTCCTTGAGCTGTGTCTAGGGGAAGGAGAAGGCAAGGCTAGCTCTCCCCAGCCCTAGGTTTCTGGCTAGTTCTATCAGAGTGGGAACCCTTTGCATGGGTGGTCTGGGGGGTTTATATAGGCCTACCCCCAGGGGTACAATGGTAATCTGGCCGGCTGCCGGGCCCGGCCGTCAGTGTCTCCGGCCTCCGGCTTCTCCGCCGACCACTGGGGCCCTCCGCCTCGTGGGCCCTGCCGACTGGTTGGTGGCTGTTCACTATAGCCGTATCCCCAGTGACGGGGGCTTGGTCATCTTTAGCGTGGCTACAGTCCCACCGCCTGGTGGGAGGACACTGTAGCCACACCTGGTCTTGTCAGCTTAATGGCTCGCTCGCCTCGGGGCAAGGGACGGCCGCTTGCTGGAGGCCGGCCCCTCTCTGATCCGCCTGGTCGAACTTCCGCCGTCTTCCTTGGGGTCACTGTCCGATAGGGCGTGCCTCTGGAGGGCCGTACCGACAGGCCGTCGTGGGGAACAGGACTCCGCCTGCTAGGAGCAACGTCAGGATAGATACGGCACAGTGCTCCATCGGGCGGAGATCTCCGTCTGTACGGAGCATTGTCGCCACGCCCGTCTCGAGCGTGGGAGGCGACGTGCTTCACTGTAGCCATACTTCGTCTTGTACTCCTGATGGGAGCTCGGCCGCCCCGTAGTCGTGAAGTAGCCGCCTGCCTGTAGCCGTCCTCTCTGGAGGGCGGCCGCCAGGAGCCGGCCACTCGGAGCGTCGTAGACCTGGGTCACCCGCCCTCTAGCAGATGGCCGCCGAGCCAGCCGGCCTCAGAGGGCGGAGTTTCGGCTTGGGGCTCAGGTAGGCGGAGATGGCCCAATAGTCTTGATAAATCTTGGGCCTCGGGTGAGCCTACCCGTGGCCCATTACTCCGATAGTAGTCCCTGAAGCCGGTGACGCGTCGTGGTCGAGGGGCCGCGAGGTCTCAGTGGCTTCTCCCCTTCCCGTGCTCGGGGAGAACGTTGACCGCCTGGCGGCCAGTCGGCCGCTCGAGCCAGCCTCTCCCAGGCGGAGCTAAATGGTTGATTTTGAACTCCAAGGCGGGAAACAGGTGGCGTGCCTGTTAAGCTTCCCCAAGCTGCCGCCCGCCGCGGACGCGCCACGCGGCGCACGCCTGCCTGACAAGCCTGCCATCCCACACTCTTGACGGGACATGCCCCGGGCCGGGCCCACCATTACTACGCCTCGGCAACTGGGCGGATTTACTGCGCCGGAGGGGGCGGTTGCCATCCCCATGACTATTCACGACGAGGTAAATGCGCGCGAGAGATGGGGGTCGTGGGGACATGGGCGCAGTAAATCCCACGACCCCACGTCCTGCCCCCTCGGCTACATAGCCCGGGCGCTATAAGTAGGGAGGGGGAGAGGTGCGGCAAAGTTCCTGCACCCCCTCCCACTCTTCTTCTTCTTCTCTTGGCCTTTGCTGCCGCTACTGCCGTAGCGCCGCCGCCGTTGCTTGACGCCGACGTGTCTTTCCTCTCTGCGCCGCCAGCCGGAGCCATGGGCGACTGGGATGGATCGACCGTGATCGAGGATCACATTGCTTTCCTCCGCGACACGCGCCGGATGCCCAGCGCGGCCTTTGTCAAGGCGCGGGTGCCGCTGGAGACGGAGATCTCGCCGGTGCCGCAGGAAGGCGAGCGGGTCGTCTTCCGCTCGCATTTCCTACGGGGCTTTGGCCTCCCTACGAGCAATTTCTTCTGCGCCTTCCTCAACTTCTACAACCTTCAGCCCCATCACCTCACGCCCAACGCCGTGACCTTGCTCTCCGCCTTTGTCACAACGTGTGAGGGCTACCTCGGCATCCTCCCCACCATCAAGCTGTGGGGAGCGTTCTTCTATGGAAAGCTCGGCACCTCCGCCAAGGAGACGACGGCCGGGTGCGGGGGCTTCGTCCCCGTGCGCCGGTCGGCGAAACGGAACGCCTTGCCCGTCATCAAGCTGGCGCAGTCGGTGAAGATGTGGCAGCAGTCCTATTTCTACATTGAGAACATGGACTCTGCTGCCGACTTCCTCAACTTGCCGGCCTACGAGGCCGGCCCCCCCACCGGAGCTCACGTCTGAAGTACAAGCCGAAGCCGGTGTCGGGGGACGCGGCGGCCGCCATCGGCCGACTCTGAGTGCTCCAAGAGTCGGAGGGCCTCGTGGCCTCCGACCTTCTTGTTGCCTTTGTGGAGCGCCGGGTTCTCCCGCTCCAGAGCCGCCCTCATCCGATCTTCCGGATGGGCGGACACCGCGACCCGTGCCGGTTGTGCACGAAAGGAATGCAGCCTGCCGAAGTCTCGTGGATGGTGAACGAGATCTCCGACCTCAAGATGTCGGAGAAGGAGTGGCGGTTCGGGAAGCGGCCGTACTCTCGCCACAACCCGCCTCTTGCTGTAAGTTTCTTCTGCTTTATTTTTCTTTATGACGCCGCTTCTTCAAGACTTGATTCCATCTTGGTTGCAGATTTACATGTCCGAGGCAACGGCCGCCCTCCTGGGGCCGGGTGATAACCTCCAGGCTGACAGGGCGGAGAGTGACCTGGACGACCCCCGACTTGGGGGCGGCCACCCTGGTCGACGACGCGACAGGCGGCGGCGGTAGAGCAGACGGCGGTGGCGGAGCGGGCGGCTCCGAGGGAGGCGGCGGCATGGAGACCTGGCCTGACGATGACGAAGATGAAGACGAGCCGCACCCTGCCCGGAACTCCGCCACCACCGGCGCCAGCCCTGCTTCTAGGCCGCCTGCCCCAGGCGGCAAGCGCAAGCGGAAACAGGGCTCGACCCTGTTCGGCAGCGCCCCAAAGAAACCCAAGAATCCGGCCGCGGCGACTAGGCGGAAAGAGACCGCGGCCAGGGCAACCCAATATCAAAGGCAACTGAAGGTGCCAGTTATGGTGTCGGCGTAAGCATCATTTCTTACTCCTTGTTTTTTCATTAATCTGTCGTGAAAATTGTTTGACCTGTCCTCTTATTTCAGGGCCCCGCTGACCCTTGAGAAGTTGGGTGCCGGCTCGGTCCTCAGGTAGGCAGCGACCTCCTCGACCAGCCGGCACATCGACCCGGCCGCCGACCTCCGGGAGGCGACAGAGCGGAATGTGCAGGAGGCACGCGACGAGGCGGACGCCGACCGCCTGGCCAAGGAGCAGGCGGACCTGTCTGCTGCGTCTGCCGCGAGGGCGCTGGTGCAGGCGGAAGCTCAGGCCGCGGAGAAGGAACGGCTCGCGGAGGCCAGCCGCCACCGAGAGCCACTATTTGTGACCCCTCTGAACACTGCGCCGCCTACGCCTGACTTCGAGGCGGCAGCCGGAGCAGCCGGCGGCGACTTCCCGATCCAAGAGCAGGGGGCGGGGACGTAGCCATGCCGGACATCTTCGTGCTGCCGCCCCCACCGCCGCCTGTGCCATCCAGCGAGCCGGGGGACGAACAGCCAGTGGCGCCGCCGGTGCCACCGGCCGAGACCGTGGTTGCAACGGTCCTGGTTCCCACGGTCCGCATTCCCACGCGCCGCTATCTGGAGAAGGCGGCCTCGGCACCGCGGCCGCAGGAGATCGGCACCTCGAGCTCGTCAGCCCTTGACACCGAGGCGACCAGTGCCGCACCCGCGGGCTGGGTACGCGGGGGCGGAACTGGCGCCTTGAACGAGGCGTCCCTTGACGTCCAGGCCAAGCTCCGGGCGGAGGCGGCAGCACTCAAGCGGTGCAACGAGGCCTACTTGGAGTCGCGCACCGCCATCCGAGTAAGCCGTCTTTTGGTTTTCTCTCTGAATGTTCTTCTTTGCTTCTTTCGTGGGGGCGCGCAAGCGCATCCACTGGGTGTAGTCGCCAAGTTTCGGGCCGGCTGCTGAGCAGGCGGGTCGGAACATTAACTTGTAGTCGCCGATTGCTGATTTTTGTTTTGTTGTTTCTTCTGCAGGATTATCATAACCTCCGTGCGACCGCCTACAACTCCAAGGTTTAGGAGCTGGAGGCGTAGACGACCCATCTCGCCAAAAGCTAGCGTAAGTCTCTTCTCTTCTTTCTTCACGGGGGCGCGCTGGCGCACCCGCGGGCTGTAGTCCCCGAGGTTCGGGCCGACTGCTGAGCAGTCGGGCCGAATCTCCTCAGTTGTTCTTTTTTCCTTGTTGGCTACTTCATTTCCGCGGGAGCGCGCTGGCGCGCCCGCGGGCTGTAGTCCCCGAGGTTTGGGCCGATTGCTGAGCAGTCGGGCCGAATCTCCTCGGTTATTCTTTTTCTTTTTTACTTGTCCGCTTGACTGATGCCTTCTTCTTTTCTTTCTTTCTTCAGAGGCTAATGCCGACCTGCAGCAGCAGCAGCTGGGCGAAGCCAAGACCACCCTTCGTGGCACAGAGGCGGAGTGCAGCAAGCTGGCGGAGGAGCGGGACCGCCTGGCCGCCCAACTTGCCCAACAGGCGGAAAACCTCAAGGCGGCCCAACTGAAGGTGGAGACGGCGGAGACCAGCCTCCTTGCCGAGTTTGAGCTCGAGCGCTCTGACTGAGCCGACAAGGAGCCCCAGGTGACGGCCTGCTTCAGCAGCATTGAGGACTTGGTCGATGGTAAGCCCTATTCTCTTAGTTTCTTGTCTTGAGTTATCAGTCCTTGCTTATAACCTTGGCCTTTTTCTTCCTCTGCCCAGACAGACTACTTCTCGGGCCATTCTGTAGCCGCCACCCAGATGATCGAGGCCCAGCGCGAGGAGCAAAGGGCAGAGGGTGCACAGATCGCCGCTGATGCCCCCCGGACCCTTGCTGAACAGGTCCTCAGCATTCAGGCCCGGCTTCGGCCCGCTCACCGCTTGCTGCGTCGCCTGCAGCGCATCGGAGCCCAGGCGGTCTCCGCTCTCTGGCCAGGCTTGCCGGCCCCACGCACCCCAAGTCGGATTGCCGACTGGCTGGAGGTGGCGGCGGGCCGCCTGGAGGCCTGGAAGGGCTCAGCAGCCCGGGCAGGAGCATGCCGGGCCTTGGAATTCGTCAACGCGTGGTACCCAGGGCTAGATCTAGCCCAATTAGCCACGTTCCGACTGGAGGCGCAGGAGGAGCTGGTGGTGGTGGAAACTGAGCTTGTCAGTAGGGCAGCGGCGATCGCCGACTTCACCGACACCAGCGTCTTCGTCCCGGAGGTGGTCGAGGAAGGCGGTGAAGTTCGGCATGAAAGGCTTGGGCTAAACCCAGAAGACAGCGAAGACTCCGCTGAAGTCATCGCCTCCAGCGACAAGGGGGAGGACGGCGAGGAGAAAGAGGAGGAGGAGGAGGAGGAGGAGGAAGACGAGAGAGACGTCGACATGCCGGAGGTCAGGGCGGACGGTCAGCCCCAACCTGACCGGGCCTCAAGCAACGAGCCATGCACCGAGGTGCCGCCCGCTACTGGAGGCGTTCAAGTGGGGGCGGACCTGCCGCCTGTTCCTCCGACAGATGCTAACGACTCCGTCCTCCAGCACTCCAACACTCCGCCTGCTGCCAGCGAACCCTCTGCTCAGACGGAGCCGCCTGCCACGCCAGGTGGCGTGGCCGACTCCAACGTTCAATCGGAGCCCTTGTCCACGCCATCCGACACCGGCCAGTCGGAGCCTTCTGCCGCGCCAACCGGCACCGCCCAGCCGGAGTTCTCTGCTGCGCCTTAGGATTTTTTCTGTTTTCTGCTTGCTACTTTGAACACTTTGGTTAAATTCACACAATTCCACCCGCGGGGTGTATATCAAACTCTATTTGAATGCTGGCCAGAGGCCTTTATCCATGTAAAAATATTTTATCATCGCTTATGCTTACTGTGCCGACCTCCACTCTTCTTTCCATTTTTCTCCTTGGTTTTTTCCTTTGCCGCCGACCCTTTTGGCTTTGCTTTTACCAGCCAGGCGGCCGCTCTGCGGACCGTGGCTGGTTTGAGCGTTCTAGCCGTTTGTGAGGGGGGCTAGGTTTTAACCATTCAGAGCTTTGGGTAGTAAGGTGGAGGCCGGCCGTCTGGCCGCCAAGCAGCCAGACGGCTAGGCGCGATGCCCCGCGCTACTATATGCACTTCCCTTCTTAGTCGTTTTTTTCGTGTGGGGCACCTCTTTGCGACCTTTGCCCGCCATGCAGTCGCTCTGCGAGCTGTGGCTTCTGATAAAGGAAGCTTTGGTGCCGGCACACTACTTGTCCAACTGCAGGGGCGACATTTTGTAGAAGGCATCAAGGCTCCGGGCCGACTGTGTTGGAAATATGCCCTAGAGGCAATAATAAATTGGCTATTATTATTATATTTCCTTGTTCATGATAATAGTTTATTATCCATGCTATAATTGTATTGATAGGAAACTCAGATACATGTGTGGGTACATAGACAACACCATGTCCCTAGTAAGCCTCTAGTTGACTAGCTCGTTGATCAACAGATGGTTACGGTTTCCTGACCATGGACATTGGATGTCGTTGATAACGGGATCACATCATTAGGAGAATGATGTGATGGACAAGACCCAATCCTAAGCCTAGCACAAAGATCGTGTAGTTCGTATGCTAAAGCTTTTCTAATGTCAAGTATCATTTCCTTAGACCATGAGATTGTGCAACTCCCGGATACTGTAGGAATGCTTTGGGTGTACCAAACGTCACAACATAACTGGGTGGCTATAAAGGTGCACTACAGGTATCTCCGAAAGTGTCTGTTGGGTTGGCACGAATCGAGACTAGGATTTGTCACTCCGGTTGACGGAGAGGTATCTCTGGGCCCACTTGGTAGGACATCATCATAATGTGCACAATGTGACCAAGGGGTTGATCACGGGATGATGTGTTACGGAACGAGTAAAGAGACTTGCCGGTAACGAGATTGAACAAGGTATCGGCATACCGACGATCGAATCTCGGGCAAGTACAATACCGCTAGACAAATGGAATTGTATACGGGATTGATTGAATCCTCAACATCATAGTTCATTTGATGAGATAATTGTGGAACATGTGGGAGCCAACATGGGTATCCAGATCCCGTTGTTGGTTATTGACCGGAGAGTCGTCTCGGTCATGTCTGCATGATTCTCGAACCCGTAGGGTCTACACACTTAAGGTTCGATGACGCTAGGGTTATAGGGAATAGATATACGTGGTTACCGAATGTTGTTCGGAGTCCCGGATGAGATCCCGGACGTCACGAGGAGTCCCGGAATGGTCCATAGGTGAAGATTGATATATTGGACAAAGGGTTTTTGAGTCCGGAAGTGTTCTGGAGGTACCAGGTGATGACCAGCATGACCGAAAGGTGTTTCAGGAGCCCCGGCAAGTGTTGGGGGGGGGGGGGCTTCATGGGCCAAGGGGAGGGGGCAAACCAGCCCACCAAGGGGCTGTGCGTCCCCCTCACCTATTCCCACGTGACCAGGGGGTTTGGGGCACCCCATCTAGGGTTCCCACCTCCTGGCTTGTGGGCCAAGTCACCCAAAGGGGAGATCCCATCTGCCCTGGCCGCTGCCCCCTAGGGGAAACCCTAGGGCGCCTCCCCCTCTCCCTTTCCCCTATATATAGTGGGGTTTTTGGGGCTGGCATACACATGAGATCCTCTCCCTCTTGGCGCAGCCCTACCCCTCTCCCTCCTCGTCTCTTGCGGTGCTTGGCGAAGCCCTGCTAGAGTGACACGCTCCTCCACCACCACCACGCCGTTGTGCTGCTGCTGGACGGAGTCTTCCCCAACCTCTCCCTCTCTCCTTGCTGGATCAAGGCGTGGGAGACGTCACCTGGCTGCACGTGTGTTGAACGCGGAGGTGCTGTCCGTTCGGCACTAGGATCTCCGGTGATTTGGATCACGATGAGTACGACTCCTTCAACCCCGTTCTCTTGAACGCTTCCACTTAGTGATCTACAAGGGTATGTAGATGCACTCTCCTTCCCCTCGTTGCTAGATTACTCCATAGATTGATCTTGGTGATGCGTAGAAAATTTTGAATTTCTGCTACGTTCCCCTTCAGTGGCATCATGACCTAGGTCTATTGCGTAGATTCTTTGCACGAGTAGAACACAAAGTAGTTGTGGGCGCTGATTTTGTTCAATATGCTTACCGTTACTAGTCCAATCTTGTTTCGACGGTATTGTGGGATGAAGCGGCCCGGACCGACCTTACACGTACACTTACGTGAGACAGGTTCCACCGACTGACATGCACTTGGTGCATAAGGTGGCTAGCGGGTGCCAGTCTCTCCCACTTTAGTCAGAACGGATTTGATGAAAAGGGTCCTTATGAAGGGTAAATAGCAATTGGCATATCACGTTGTGGTCTTGCGTAGGTAAGAAACGTTCTTGCTAGAAACCCATAGCAGCCACGTAAAACATGCAAACAACAATTAGAGGACGTCTAACTTGTTTTTGTAGGGTATGCTATGTGATGTGATATGACCAAGAAGAATGTGATGAATGATATGTGATGTATGAGATTGATCATGTTCTTGTAATAGGAATCAGGACTTGCATGTCGATGAGTATGACAACCGGCAGGAGCCATAGGAGTTGTCTTAATTTATTGTATGACCTGCGTGTCATCAAACAACGCCATGTAATTACTTTACTTTATTGCTAACCGGTAGCCATAGTAGTAGAAGTAATAGTGGGCGAGACAACTTCATGAAGACACGATGATGGAGATCATGGTGTCATGCCGGTGACGACGATGATCATGGAGCCCCAAAGATGGAGATCAAAAGGAGCAAAATGATATTGGCCATATCATGTCACTATTTGATTGCATGTGATGTTTATCATGTTTATGCATCTTATTTTCTTAGAATGACGGTAGTAAATAAGATGATCCCTCATTAAAATTTCAAGAAAGTGTTCCCCCTAACTGTGCACCGTTGCAAAAGTTCGTCGTTTTGAAGCACCACGTGATGATCGGGTGTGATAGATTCTTACGTTCACATACAACGGGTGTAAGCCAGATTTACACACGCGAAACACTTAGGTTAACTCGACGAGCCTAGCATGTACAGACATGGCCTCGGAACACAAGAGACCGAAAGGTCGAGCATGAGTCGTATGGTGGATAAGATCAACATGAAGATGTTCACCGATGATGACTAGTCCGTCTCACGTGATGATCGGACACGGCCTAGTTGACTCGGATCATGTAATCACTTAGATGACTAGAGGGATGTCTATATGAGTGGGAATTCATTAAATGAACTTAATTATCCTGAACATAGTAAAAAAACCCTTTGCAAATTATGTCATAGCTCGCTCTTTAGTTCTACCGTTTTAGATATGTTCCTAGAGAAAAATACAGTTGAAAGTTGACAGTAGCAATTATGCGGACAATAGAAGGCTTATGTCATTAATGCACCGCTCGGTGTGCTGGACCTCGAACATGGTCTGTGGATGTTGCAAACATCTGACATACACGTTTTGATGACTACATGATAGTTCGGTAATGTTAAATGGTTTAGAATTGAGGCACCGAAGACATTTTTGAAATGTCACAGAACATATGAGATGTTCCAAGAGCTGAAATTGGGATTTCAGGCTCGTGCCCACGTCAAGAGGTATGAGACCTCCGACGAGTTTTCTAGCCTACAAACTAAGGGACAAGATCTCAATCATTGAGCTTGTACTCAGATTGTCTGGGTACAACAATCACTTGAATCGAGTGGGAGTTAATCTTCCAAATGAGATAGTGATGTTTCTCCAAAGACATTGCCACCAAGTTACTAGAGCTTCATGATGAACTATAACATAACAGGGATAGATATAATGATCCTTGATCTATTTGCAATGTTCGACACCGCGAATGTAGAAATCAAGAAGGAGCATCAAGTGTTGATGGTTAGTGAAACCACTAGTTTTAAGAAGGGCAAGGGCAAGAAGGGGTACTTCATGAAACGGCAAATCAGTTGTTGCTCTAGTGAAGAAACCCAAGGTTGAACCCAAACCCGAGACTAAGTGCTTCTGTAATAAGGGGAACAACCACTGGAGCACAATTACCCTAGATACTTGGTAGATGAGAAGGCTGGCGAGGTCGATAGAAGTATATTGGATATACATTATGTTAATGTGTACTTCACTAGTGCTCCTAGTAGCACCAGGGTATTAGATACCGGTTCGGTTGCTAAGTGTTAGTAACTAAACAGAGACTAGCTAAAGGTGAGATGACGATGTGTGTTGGAAGTGTTTCCAAGGTTGATGTGATCAAGCATCGCCTGCTCCGTCTACCATCGAGATTGGTGTTAAACCTAAATAATTGTTATTTGGTGTTTGCATTGAGCATAGACATGATTGGATTATGTCTATCGCAATACGGTTATTCATGTAAGGAGAATAATGGTTACTCTATTTATTTGAATAATACCTTCAATGGTCTTGCACCTAAAAGAATGGTTCATTGAATCTCGATCGTAGTGATACACATTTTCATGCCAAAAGATATAAGATAGTAATGATAGTACCACTTACTTGTGGCACTGCCATGTAATTCATATTGGTATAAAACGCATGAGGAATCTCCATGTTGATGGATCTTTGGACTCACTCGTTTTTGAAAAGTTTGAGACATGCGAGCCATGTCTATTGGTGTATACGCATGAAGAAACTCCATGCAGATGGATCGATTGGACTCACTTGATTTTGAATCGCTTGAGAAATGCAAATCATACCACATGGGCAAGATGACTGAAAAGCCTCATTTTTAGTAAAATGGAACAAGATAGCAACTTGTTGGAAGTAACACATTTTTGGTGTGTGCAGTCCAATGAGTGCCGAGGCATGCAGTGAATATCGTTATGTTCTTACTTCACGGATGATTTAAGTAGATACTATATATTTACTTGATGAAACACAAGTCTGAATTATTGAATGGTTCAAGTAATTTCAGAGTGAAGTTGAAGATCATCGTGACAAGAGGATAAAATGTCTATGGTATGATCATAGAGATGAGTATTTGAGTTACAAGCTTTGGCACGCAATTAAGACACTGTGGAAATTGTTTCACAATTAATACCGCCTGGAACACCATAGTGTGATGGTGTGTCCGAACATCATAGTTGCACCCTATTGGATATGGTGCATACCATGATGTCTCTTATCGAATTACCACTATCGTTCATGGGTTAGGCATTAGAGACAACCGCACTCACTTTAATAGGGCACCACGTAATTCCGTTGAGACGACACCGTTTGAACTATGGTTTGGGGAAACCTAAGTTGTCATTTCTTGAAAGTTTGGGGCTGTGACGCTTATGTGAAAAAAATTCATCGTGATAAGCTCAAACCCAAAACCGGATAAATACATCTTCATAGGATACCCAAAATGGTTGGGTATACCTCGTATCTCAGATCCGGAAGCAAGAGTAATTGTTTCTAGAAACGGGTCCTTTCTCGAGCAAAAGTTTCTCTCGAAAGAATTGAGTGGGAGGATGGTGGAGACTTGATGAGGTTATTGAACCATCACTTCAACTAGTGTGTAGCAGGGAACATGAAGTTGTTCCCGTGGCACCTGCACCAATTGAAGTAGAAGCTTATGATAGTGATCATGAAACTTTGGATCAAGTCACTACCGAACCTCGTAGGTCGACAAGGACGCGTACTACTTTAGAGTGGTACGCAATCCCGTCTTAGAGGTCATGTTGCTAGACAACAATGAACCTACGAGCTATGGAGAAGCAATGGTGGGCCCGGATTCCGACGAATGGCTCGAGGCCATAAAATCCGAGAGAGGATCCATGACTTTGGAAGAAATACTTGATGGTCGTAAGGCCATTGGGTATAGATGGATTTTAAAAGGAAGACAGACAATGATGGTAAGTATCACCATTAAGAAAGCTCGACTTGTCGTTAAAACGTTTTCCGACAAGTTCAAGGAGTTGACTATGATGAGACTTTCTCACACGTAGCAATGCTAAGAGTCTATTGGAATTGAATTAGCAATTACTGCATGATTTATGAAATCTTGCAGATAGAATGTCAAAACATTGTTTCCTCGATGATATCCTTGAGTAAAGGTTGTATGTGATACAACCAGAAGGTTTTGTCAATCCTGAAAGACGCTAATAAGTATGCAAAGCTCCACTAATCCTTCTAAGGACTGGAGTAAGCATCTCGGAGTTGGAATGTACGCTTTGATGAGATGATCAAAGATTTTGGGTTTATACAAAGTTTATGAGAAACTTGTATTTCCGAAGAAGTGAGTGGGAGCGCTATAGAATTTCTGATGAGTATATGTTGTTGACATATTGTTGATCGGAAATGATGTAGAATTTCTGGAAAGCATATAGGGTTATTTGAAAAGTGTTTTTAAATGGAAAACCTGGATTAAGCTACTTGAACATTGAGCATCAAGATCTATGAGGATAGATCAAAAAACGCTCAATGGTACTTTCACATGAGCATATACCTTGACATGATCTTGAGGTGTTCAAGATGGATCAGTCAGAGAAGGAGTTCTTGCCTGAGTTGTAAGGTATGAAGTTAAGAGTTAAAGCTCGACCACGGTAGAAGAGAGAGAAAGGACGAAGGTCGTCCCCTATGCTTCAGACGTAGGCTCTATAGTATGCTATGATGTGTACCGCACCGGAAGTGTGCCTTGCCATGAGTCAGTCAAGGGGTACAAGAATGATCCAGGAATGGATCATTGGACAGCGGTCAAAAAAAATTGTCCTTGGAGTAAATAAGGACATGTTTCTCGATTATGGAGGTGATAAAGAGTTCGGCGTAAAGGGTTACGTCGATGAAAGCTTTAACACCTATCCGAGTGACTCTGAGTAGCAAACCGGATACGTATAGTGGAGCAACCATTTAGAATAGCTCCAAGTGGAGCGTGGAAGCAGTATTTACAATATGACCTAGAGATTCGTGAAGTACATACAGATCTGAATGTTGTAGACCCATTGACTAAAACCTCTCTCACAAGCAAAACATGATTAAACACCAGAACTCATTGAGACTTAATCACATGGTGATGTGAACTAGTTTAGACACTAGTAAACTCTTTGGATGTTGGTCATATGGCGATGTGACCTATCAGTGTGGGGACGTGAACTAGATTATTGACTCTAGTGCAAGTGGGAGACTGTTGGAAATATGCCCTAGAGGCAATAATAAATTGGTTATTATTACTATATTTCCTTGTTCATGATAATCGTTTATTATCCATGCTATAATTGTATTGATAGGAAACTCAGATACATGTGTGGGTACATAGACAACACCATGTCCCTAGTAAGCCTCTAGTTGACTAGCTCGTTGATCAACACATGGTTACGGTTTCCTGACCATGGACATTGGATGTCGTTGATAACGGGATCACGTCATTAGGAGAATGATGTGATGGACAAGACCCAATCCTAAGCCTAGCACAAAGATCGTGTAGTTCATATGCTAAAGCTTTTCTAATGTCAAGTATCATTTCCTTAGACCATGAGATTGTGCAACTCCCGGATACTGTAGGAATGCTTTGGGTGTACCAAACTTCACAACGTAACTGGGTGGCTATAAAGGTGCACTACAGGTATCTTCGAAAGTGTCTGTTGGGTTGGCACGAATCGAGACTGTGATTTGTCACTCCGGTTGACGGAGAGGTATCTCTGGGCCCACTCGGTAGGACATCATCATAATGTGCACAATGTGACCAAGGGGTTGATCACGGGATGATGTGTTACGGAACGAGTAAAGAGACTTGCCGGTAACGAGATTGAACAAGGTATCGGCATACCGACGATCGAATCTCGGGCAAGTACAATACCGCTAGACAAAGGGAATTGTATACGGGATTGATTGAATCCTCGACATCATGGTTCATTCGATGAGATCATCGTGGAACATGTGGGAGCAAACATGGGTATCCAGGTCCCGCTGTTGGTTATTGACCGGAGAGTCGTCTCGGTCATGTCTGCATGGTTCCCGAACCCGTAGGGTCTACACACTTAAGGTTCGATGACGCTAGGGTTATAGGGAATAGATATACGTGGTTACCGAATGTTGTTCGGAGTCCCGGACGTCACGAGGAGTCCCGGAATGGTCGAAGGTGAATATTGATATATTGGACGAAGGGTTTTGGAGTCCGGAAGTGTTCTGGAGGTACCGGGTGATGACCAGCATGACCGAAAGGTGTTTCGAGAGCCCCGGCTAGTGTTGGGGGGGGGGCTTCATGGGCCAAGGGGAGGGGGCAAACCAGCCCACCAAGGGGCTGTGCGCCCCCCTCACCTATTCCCATGTGACCAGGGGGTTTGGGGTGCCCCATCTAGGGTTCCCACCTCCTGGCTTGGGGGCCAAGTCACCCAAAGGGGAGATCCCATCTGCCCTGGCCGCCGCCACCCTAGGGGAAACCCTAGGCCGCCTCCCCCTCTCCCTTTCCCCTATATATAGTGGGGGTTTTGGGGCTGCCATACACATGAGATCCTCTCCCTCTTGGCGCAGCCCTACCCCTCTCCCTCCTCGTCTCTTGTGGTGCTTGGCGAAGCCTTGCTGGAGTGACACGCTCCTCCACCACCACCACGCTGTTGTGCTGCTGCTGGACGGAGTCTTCCCCAACCTCTCCCTCTCTCCTTGCTGGATCAAGGCGTGGGAGACGTCACCTGGCTGCACGTGTGTTGAACGCGGAGGTGCCGTCCGTTCGGCACTAGGATATCTGGTGATTTGGATCACGACGAGTACGACTCCTTCAACCCTGTTCTCTTGAACGCTTCCGCTTAGAGATCTACAAGGGTATGTAGATGCACTCTCCTTCCCCTCGTTGCTAAATTACTCCATAGATTGATCTTGGTGATGCGTAGAAAATTTTGAATTTCTGCTACGTTCCCCTTCAGACTGGTCGAACCCGGTGCCAGGCGGAAGAAAAAGACTATACATTCTCATAGGCATGATACTTATCATATAGATAAAAGAGGGCAGTCCCCGAGCTCTTCTCGGGGGACCCGGAGTCTTTATACATAGTACAAAAGGTAGCGTGATACATACTGCCCTCAACTGTAAAACCTTCGGAGGAGGTTTGCGTTCCACGGCCTCTCTGTTTCTTTGCCTGAATCATCTCTCTTGCATGCTCTGGGATTCTGGGCATCGATCAGATAGTAGGCATCGTTGCCCAA
This sequence comes from Triticum dicoccoides, assembly GCF_002162155.2. Taxonomy (NCBI): domain Eukaryota; kingdom Viridiplantae; phylum Streptophyta; class Magnoliopsida; order Poales; family Poaceae; genus Triticum; species Triticum dicoccoides. The sequence continues at coordinate 410,694,901 of NC_041389.1, read as the reverse complement.
TACCTTACTGATGATAAAAGGGCCTTCCCAAGGTGCCAAGAGCTTGTGCTGTCCGGCTGTTCGCTGGATCAGCCGAAGCACAAGGTCTCCCTCCAGGAAGGACCTTGGCTTTACCTTGTGGTTGTAGTATCGGCGCAGGCTCTGCTGGTAGATGGCTGACCTGCTGAGTGCCAACAGCCGACCCTCTTCCAGCAAGTCGACGCCGGCTTCTCGTGCCTCCTTGGCGTCCGCCTTGGTGTACATGGTGACCCTTGGGGAGTCAAATTCGATATCCGTCGGGATGACGGCTTCGGCACCGTAGACGAGGAAGAAAGACCTGAAGCCTGTTGATTTGTTTGGAGTTGTGCGCAAGCTCCAGAGAACGGTCGGCAGCTTGTCGAGCCAGCAGCCGGCCGAACGCTCCAGAGGCTCGACCAGTCGGGGCTTGGGGCCGGATAAAATGAGACCGTTTGCGCGTTCCACCTGGCCGTTTGACTGGGGGTGGGCAACGGATGCTAAGTCCAGGCGGATGCCATGTGTTGCACAAAAACAGGCCAAGGCTCCCTTGGCAAAGTTGGTGCCGTTGTCGGTGATGATACTGTGCGGGATGCCATACCGCGTGGTGATGTCGGCGATGAAGGTCACGGCAGTCGGCCCATTCAGCTTCTTGATTGGTTTTGCCTCTATCCACTTGGTAAATTTGTCCACCGCAACCAGCAAGTGAGTCCAGCCACCGCGGGCCGTCTTGAATGGTCCCTCCATATCCAATCCCCACACGGCAAAGGGCCAGGCTATGGGAATGGTCTTGAGTGCAGAAGCCGGCAGGTGTGGCTTGGAGCGGAACCTCTGGCACCCCTGACACTTGTGAACTAGCTCCTTGGCCTCTTCCAGGGCCGTGGGCCAGAAGAACCCATGGCGGAAAGCTTTGGCCACCAGGGCTCTTGAAGCCGCGTGGTGGCCACATTCGCCCTGATGGATATCCTTGAATATTGCTTGGCCTTGGTCCGACTCCACACACCGCTGATAAACCCCTGTTACACTTTTTTGCACTAGCTCTCTGTTGACTATGGTGTAAGCTGCAGCTCGCCTCTGCACCTGTCGGGCTGAGACTTCATCGGTTGACAGCTCTTTATTGACCAAGAACATGAGGATTGGCTGGGCCCCCGCAATTTCTTCGACTGCAACTACTGCAACTTGAATGAGGGCGGCTGGGAGGGGAGGCGGCGGGTTGGCAGCTGCTTCCGCCTGCTGTGTTGGGGAAGTCCCTGGGCCGACTGCTGAAATCCCCGGGTCGGGCTCTGAAGTCCCCGGGCCGGGCGCGGCTGTAGCAGTCCTCGGGCCGCCTGTCGAGGTCCCTGTGTCGGCCTCTGGGCCCCTTGAGTCAGATCCGACTGCTTCAGGAAGGGCCGACACAAATATGGAGTCTGAATCAGGAGACGGCTTGACAGATGGCTTCAGAAGGCGACGTAGGGCGACACCGGCTAGTATTGCTTGTCGGGTGGAGCCAGTCCATGCCAGAGCATCTGCTGGCTCGTTGTCATTCCTTGGCACGTGAAGGAACTCGCACCCATCAAAGTATCCGCTGAGTTGCTGCACGAGGAAGCGGTAGCTTGCCATGTTTGCATCCTTGGCATCCCAGTCGCCTGACGACTGCTGGACCACCAAGTCGGAGTCACCATAGCACAGGATCCGGCGGATGCCGAGTTCCTTGGCAAGCCGGAGCCCATGTATGAGTGCCTTATATTCTGCTACGTTGTTGGAGGCTACGAAGTGGACTTGCAACACATATTTTAGCTTGTTGCCTTTGGGAGAGGTGAGGACGACACCGGCTCCCAGGCCGGTGCGCATTTTTGAGCCATCGAAATGCATCCACCAATGAGTGGAGTCTGGAGCAGGCGGCAAGTATTGGGTCTCGGCCCAATCAATGAGGAAGTCAGCCAACACTTGTGATTTGATGGCGGTGCGAGGCTGGTAGTAGATGGCGTAAGGGGCTAGATCAGTGGCCCACTTGGCCACTCGGCGAGAGGCGTCTCGGCTCCCAATGATCTCAGCGAGTGGAGCTGTGCAAACAACAGTTATTGGGTGCTCTTGGAAGTAGGGATTCAGCTTCTTGGCGGTGAAGTGCACGCCGTAACACATCTTCTGGTAGTGGGGGTAGTTTTGCTTGGAGGCGGACAACACTTCGCTCAAGTAATACACTGGTCTCTGGACCGGCAATGCTTTGTCCTTCTCCTTGCGCTCTACCACCATGACTATGCTGACAACCCAACTGGTGGCTACAATGTAGAGGAGCATGGGCTCCTTCTCAGTCGGAGCTGCCAAGATAGGCGGTGTTGCCAACATTTTCTTGAGTTGGAGAAATGCTTTGTCCGCCTTGTCGTTCCACTCAAAAAAAGTGGTCGTCTTCATGAGTTGGTACAGGGGAAGGGCCTTCTCGCCCAGCCGACTGATGAAACGGCTAACTGACGCCAAGCAGCCGGTGAATTTCTGCACGTCCAGCAGTCGGGTGGGCACTTTCATCATCTCAATTGCATTGATCTTCACGGGATTGCACTCTATGTCGCGCTCCGAGACCAGGAAACCGAGGAGCTGGCCGACTGGTACTCCAAAGACACATTTCTCCGGGTTGAGCTTGATCTGGAATCGACGTAGGTTCTCAAAGGTCTCCTTGAGGTCCTCCAGCAGTGTGCCACACTTCTCCGTCTTCACCACCATATCATCCACATATACGTGGGCATTTCTGCCGAGTTGCTTGAGGAGGCACTTCTGCATGCAACGCTGGAACGTGGCGCCGACATTTCTCAAGCCGAACGTCATGGTCAGGTAGCAGAAGGCTCCAAATGGCGTGATGAAGGCGGTCTTCAGTCTGTCGGCCGGGTTCAGTTTTATCTGGTGATACCCGGAATATGCATCCAAGAAACTCAACAGCTTGCATCCGGCTGTGGATTCTATTACTTGATCAATCCTTGGCAGAGCGAAAGGATCTTTAGGGCAGGCTTTGTTGAGACTGGTGTAGTAAATGCACATGCGCCACTGCTTGTTCTTTTTCAACACTAGGACTGGGTTGGCCAACCACTCTGGAAAGAATACGTCCATAATGAATCCGGTTGCTAGGAGCCGGGCTATCTCTTCTCCGACAACTCTTCTCTTCTCTTCTGATAGGCGGCGCAAGGGCTGCCTGGCCGGCTTGACGTCAGGTCGGACATGTAGCTTGTGCTCGGCAAAATCCATCGGGACACTCGACATGTCTTTGGGAGACCATGCAAAGATATCCCGATTCTCACGGAGGAAATCGACGAGCTCGCTTTCCTATTTGCTATCAAGGCCTGTGCCTACAATAGCGTGCCTCTCCGGGTGCTCCGGGTCGAAGGGTATTTTCTTTGTTTGCTTGGCCGGCTTGAACAAGCCCTCAGCCTCCGACTCCTGGGGGATGGGTGCCATTTCCAGCTTCTTGCCTACCAACGCCACCACCCGTTCAAGGAGCCGCTTCTCGGCAACGATCACGAGGGACTCGGCCAGCCTGTTGCTATCTGCAGCGCATGCGATCGATCTCTTGTAGTCTCCGACTACTATCAGGATTCCCTTGGTACTTGGCATCTTCATCTTGAGGTAAGCGTAGTGGGGGACCGCCATGAACTTGGCAAGAGCAGGCCGGCCAAGCAGGGCATGGTAGGGGCTCTCAAGGTCCACCACTTCAAACCAAACTGACTCTCGCCGGAAGTGATTCTTGTCTCCGAAGAGGACATCAATCTGGGTCTTGCCAATTGGTGAGCAGGAAAGGCCAGGGACTATGCCATGGAAAACAGTCCGACTGGGGGTGAGCTGCTTCTGCTTGATTCCCAACTTCTCCATTGTGTCACGGTACAGGATATTGATGCTGCTGCCACCATCTATCAGGATTCTGGAGAAACGGGCGGCCCGCCTCTCCGTTGCAAGGGTTGCTTCCAGGACCAGGGCATATGAACCAGGGGAAGGCATCACTTCCGGGTGGTCGGCCCTGCTCCAACTAATAGGCTTCTCGGACCAATGCATGAACTATGGAGTACTGGAGGCCACTGCTTGCACTTCTTGTTGTTGTTGCCGTCTGCTGCGCCTGTCATCGGCCACACTGGTAAACACAATGTAGGCTCCTTGCTCCTCCGGGTACTCGTCTTGTATGGCGCCGACTGGCCGAGCCGCCGGCTGCCGGGGTTGAGGAGGTGGCGTGCCGGCAGGCGGAGGAGGCAGGAGTCCATCTCCCTTGGCAATTTTGGTGAGCTAGTGACACTTGCGAGTGGTGTGGTTGGAGGGCTTCGCGCCACTATGGAACTTGTAGGGTGCATCCAAGGTTTTCTCGTAAGATAAAGCAGGCAACCAACTGGTCTTGCCGCCCTTCTGCCGCTTGGGGGCCGGCTGCCCTTCTGGCTGCTGATCCTCGATCGTCGCCACCTGCCGGCTGGTGGAAGCCGGCTGGGTGGCCTTCCGCTTGTGATCTCCTGGTTGCTGTCGCCGACTGGTGTCACCAACCGGAGTCCGAGGCGCCTGAGGGGCCACCTTGCCGGACGCATCAACCAGGATTTCCGCCTTCATGGAGGAGTCGGCCGTGGCATGCTTGTCGGCAATGACCAGCAGCTCATCGAGGGTCTCGGGCTCATCGCAGAGGAGTCGGTGCTTGAGGAGGGTGCCCTCTCGGCACCCGGCGGTGAAGTACTCGATTGCCTGCACCTCGTGCATGCCTTCGCAAGAATTGCGCAGCTCGGTCCAGCGCGTGAGGTAGTCGCGAGTCGCTCCGTGGGTCCCTGAACGCACAAGGAGAGCTGTCGGGGCTTGGGAGCCTGCTTGTAGGTGCTGGTGAAGTTGCGAACGAAGACCTCAGTGAAATCAACCCAACTGTTGATGCTACGGGGCCTCAGGCTGTTGAGCCACGTCCGGGCAGTGCCCTGAAGCATGAGCGGGACGTACTTCACGGCAACGCGCTTGTTGCCATGCGCTATACTGACGGCCGTGGAGTAGTCGACCAGCCAGTCCTCCGGCTTCACGGAGCCGGTGTACTTGGGTGTGACTCGCGGGAGGGTGAACCCTTTAGGGAAGGGCTCATCTCGGATTTGGGGGCCGAAACAGGATGGGCCCAGTGCATCTTCTTCTTTGAGCGCCAGGGATCGGTTGAGACGATCGATCCGATGGCGAGCATCATTCACTCCGACTCCCTCCCGACGGCCAAGGCGGTCGCCGAGTGTCGGATGCGTGACAGGAGGCGGGGTGGGGTATCTTACTCCACGAGGCGGGGGAGGCGGCAGGTCGCCTCGCCGCTCTACTGCGCGAGGGAGGCCGTCTTCGTCCCGCTCGATGGAGAGGCGTGTCCGACTGCGGCTGGCAGCCGGCTCGTTGCCCTTTCCTCTGCGGGCGCCACCAGTCGGCGTCCGGGAGGTCACCCCATGATCTCGGCGTGGGGGTGGCTCGTTGTTTCATCCGGGCGGGACTTCGGCGCGGCAGGCGGCCTCGTGCTGCGCGGCTGCCGTGTCTAGGAGCTGCTGGAATCACTCCGTCATGAGGCGGCGCTCGTCGCCGTCACATTTGTCCAGCTCATCCATTACCGCCTGGGCAGCCCGGATGTTTTCTGCAGGCGTGGCGTAGACGGCGCGCTCTGCCCCGAACATGCTGGCGACGGTCGCGCCATGCTGCTGAACTGTGCCGAGGCGGCTAGGCCCCTCAGGAGCCGGCGTGCCGCCTACAACCCGGTCCATCTCGCGTCGATAGGCGTCCGAAAGCCGACGCATGCTAGCCAGGCGGCCACCATTTTCGAGAAGCTGGAGGCGGCGTGCCTCCAGCGCCTCAGCGTCCGCGCCCTCGGGAATGGGCGCTGTTGGGGATATACCCCGCGGCGTAAACCGGCCGGAAGTATAACCCGGCCGGACTTGGCGGTTTACTGAGATCCGGCTGGCACTTGGCGATTCACTGGCGACCCGCCCTGACCTGGAGGTTTACAAGCAACCCACCTGGTCATTATGACTCACTAGTGACCCGACGGGCAGGTCAGAGGAGCGACAAGACCCGGTTTCCCAACTGGCAGTTCATGAAGGCCGGTTCATACTATGGTGGGCCGGTTTAAGAGGAAAGACATAAAGAATATTTGTCTTACAAGGAGTTAAGACCTGGACTTGTATTCGGTTTGTATTAGAGATAGACTAGTCCTAATCCTAATAGGACTCCACATGTAACCCGCCCCTTCAACATATATAAGGAGGGGCAGGGCTCCCCAAAGAGGGACAAGCAAGAAGAAAGAATCTTAGGGCTAGACACAAAGAGGAGAGCCGGTTTACGCGACTCCCTCGTGATGATAATGAGACATAGCCTCAAACAGCATGTAGGGTTTTTACCGGATGATGTTTCCCGGGGCCCGAAGCTGTCTAAATCCCTGTCTTGTGTTGCGTCTCTCGATTCCGCTCAAACCCTCTCAAGCTACCACATAAATGCATTGGCCTCGCGACTAAGTCCTCACACTAAGGACATCTGCCGTGACAAAACCACGACAGTTGGCGCCCACCATGGGGCTTGCGCACGGTGGTGTTGAGTTCTTGGAGGGATCTTTCTAAGGATGGAGAAGTTCATAATTTTCAGATGAGAAGAGCCGGATTGCGTCTATGTGCACCGTCAAACGCGGCCAGGCGATCCGTCGTGGCCGTATCACTTTCCGTTGCATCGCCGCAAAAAGCCAAGTGCAAAGGAGGTTTCATCAGTACGGATCAAGATCATCAAAATACTGTTATTTCCGTCTGATTCGCCGAGTCGCTGCTGTCGCAAGCGGGAGCTGCCGAGACGATTGCCTGAAGCCGGATCGGAAGAAGGTGCTACGCAGGGTTAGCACGTGAAGATCAGGGAAAAAGTGACTCTGCATCCGGGCAGGTCATGGCAGGGACTCTCGGTCAAACCGCTACAGTACTTCTAGTACTTTGTCACGTGAAAGCCAACATCAGTTATTTCCTTTTTTGGAAGAGGGCTAATACTACTTGAGTACTAGTACTAGATCAAGACGTGTTCTATCTTTAATGACTACATCCATCCGAATTAGAAGGAGGCAAGTGCTACTACAGGATCATCCTCATGGTAAAAAAAATCAAAACAACCACGATCCGGAGTGGATGGGGTCGTGGGCGTGGATTCGTTTCACTGCCGCTGCGGCCATTGCAGCGCCTCGACCCGCCCAGTTGGCCTTGGCCGTCCACCCGCCGCTTCACCTCTTCGCGGGGCCGCCGCGCCGTTCCAAGCCGTCGGTGCGTTTTTTATCTTTGTTGTAACCACGGCCTGCGGACCTGCCTCTACAAGCCGCCGCAGCAACGTTGTTCCGAGTCGCTGCACGTCCGTTGTGGGCTGCCTCTACTTCATCATCCCCGGTTTCACCTCGGGCCGTTTTCACTGCTGTGGTGCACCATTTCCGTCGTTGCCTTGGGCGAGCGATTAACTCGGTGTTTTAAGACTCCATCTGTCATCCAGACGAACCAGGTGATATCCATCTATTTTTCTTAACACATTGTTTTTATCAAAGAACAAATACTCTGGCCTATATCTTTTTATACAGGACAAGTGCTCACTATAAAAGTGATGCCCTACTGTGGACGGCGCGCGCTAGCTGTTCTACACCAGCATCTTCGTATATCACACTGATAAGTCGGAACACAAACCACCGCCCCGTAGTCCGGTTTACAACACCACGGCCGGACCATCCGTCTGCTCGTCTGGCCGACTCGGCCGTGATTAATTTTAGCATCACTGTGGTGATGATCAATTCCATGGCAGATAATTTCTGGCCTAACACATCAGGTGATATCCATCTAAAATATATTTTATTAGTGCATATTATTTTTGTCAAAGAATAGTTTATCTTTGCCTTGGTCTGCAATATTGTATGCAGGACAATTATTCATTATAAACGTGGTTCATACCATGGGTACGAAGCACGCGCTGGCAACGTCCTGCCCGGTGTTCGTCCGTGCCACATTACACGGTGAATGGACGCGTGCAACACGCCGCCCTTACGGCCTGGTTTACATCAGCTTGCCTGGACCGTGCCTGCGTTTGACTCGCCCGTCCGAACCGGTTTACAACACCGTGCCCGGTTCATCTGCCCAAGCCACCTCTAATACTGTGGACGTCTCTACCGTCCATTTATTGCGGCCTGGTCTACATCAACATACCAGGCCGCACCTGTCTGCATGAGCAAGTCACAGCTTGGGTAGCCCAGTTTTTCTTTCAAAATGGAGGCAAATTATCATATACTATCAACTGCGTCTACACTGGATGGCTGAATGGGCAGGCGCACAAGTCACCGCCACTACAGTTTGGTTAACTTCAAATCGCCAGTTGGAAGGAACTATTGGCCGAGTCGCTGACACGGCTCATACGGGATCATTTATAACCCGCCGCAGTCATCACAACCTTCTGTGGATTCACATCGTGTTATCAACACCAATGATATACAAGTTATGCCGGTTTATATCACAGTCAAATATGGAGAGTTTCAAGCTAACTCCTCGAGTCACCTTGAGACTCGGGGGCTACGATGACATGACTAAGCAAATCTTGCCAGCAAATTTAAGAACCCCAGGACGATGGAGGGAAAGATAACCCGGTCCCGGAGGCTACTGTTATTCGAAGGCCGTCAGAAAATTTCCGGCTTAGTAAGTATATGACAGTTACAAAATCCTGGCTCAATGAAGAAGTTCCGGATCATCAGAAAGGATTCCAGTTTAAAATCCGGCTCAAGGGAAGTCAGTCTCACTAAAGCTCTCAAGTATCTAGTTTACAATCCGGTTCAAGGGAAATATATTCTCCCACAAAGCTCTCAAGCGCTCAAATCCGGTTTAAAAATGTCCGGTTCAAAAAGGAATTAACTTCTCGCAAGTTCGAGTTGAAAGGCCATCGGAACATTTCCGGCTGAAAATGAAGATTCCGGTTTACAATCCGGTTCAAGGGAAAGATGTCTCCCACAAATCCTTGAAGCTCTCAATATCCGGTTCAAAATCCCGGTTCAAGAAGGATTTAACTCTTGCAAAAAGTTAAAGGGTGCCAAAGAAGACTTGCTGCCATGATGCGCGGTCCAAACATGGGTATCATGCCTTATTGGCTTATCATATTATTGGTCACTTGGGGGCTTGGTCGTATCCGAACCATAGCCACGCCTCTTGATCGGCCTAGTGCCACAATATCACTTGGGGGCTTGGTCGTGTCCGAACCAATGCAACACCTTTTGATAGGCGAAAGCCACCAGATCACTTGGGGACATGGTCAAGTCTGAACCAGTCACGCCTCTTGATCGGCCTAAGGCCATAGAGTCACTTGGGGGCTTGGTCGAACCCGGACCATTGCCACGCCACTTGATCGGCATAATGCCACGGTTTCAGTTGGGGACCTGGCTGACTTGAACCATAGCTACACCTTATTGGGATCTTGGTCGTGTCTGACCATGGTAACACCATCTGATCGGCTCAGTAAAGCCTCTTTTTTGCAAACGGTCTTATCATTGCCTTTGCTTCCATATTTTTTTCATAACTGTTATTTGATTTTTGTTGCGTTTTTGAACCGACATTGTTAATCCGTTTCAAACTGTCAATTACAAATTGGCGGAACACGGTCAAATCCTAATCCGGAGACTATCTGCCCGATTTGATTTTATGTTACCATCTTATTATGGAGTAAACCGGTGTTCATTAACCCGGCTTGACTTTCAATTACAAGTTGTCAATACAGGATCAAGTTATAATCCGGAGACTATCAGCCCGGTCTGGTTTGACTACGGGTCGCCAGTATTATATATGGTTAAACCGGTGTTTATCACAACCCGGTACGGTTTATCATAAACCGACACAGTATGAAAGGAGTTATCATTACTCAAGATTGGGGTTATCACCCTTGCTACAAAAGTTGGTAAACCAATGATGTGATTCAATGTCACATGTATGATAAATTTCATTGATTATTCTTAAGTGCAGCCTTGGTTATAACCTGGGTTATATGTTGGGCATTATGACCCGTCCGGCGGTAAACCGCTAGGACACTTTAAACTTGTTGTATGCAGAGACAGGTTGAATAAAGCATGATGATAAATTATCCGGTGTTTATTAAACCGGCCTAGCTTTAAGATGATAAGTCGCCAGTATATGATGAGAAATTATCCGGTGTTTGTTAACCCGGCCTGGCTTTGGACTATAAGTCGCCAGTACATATTTGGATTGCGCCATTGGAATCATGCGCTTATAAATCATTGGGTTATATTATTCAAATAGCCAAACTTGGCTGAATTTTCATTATGATATTGAATGAATAAGGTTTTTCATACCAGATTATATTATCTTGAATAAGCCAACATGGCTAGATCTTTATTATGGTTATCAATAACCAATATTATGATTGAGGTTTTCAAAGTCGCTTCAGCGCAATGGCTATTATTTCATCAATGGGTATGATTTATTCTACAATGCAGGGAAGAGTCCCGAGTCGCTGCAGGCTTACGACCCGACACTTGGGGGCTACATTATTTAAATTGAGATTACATCAAATGTGCAAGTCTCATGTCGCTGCAAGCATGCACCATGACACTTGGGGGCTAATGCAAATTAATTTTTTGCTCATATTATTGAAGACCTGACTCATCACATTATAATGAGTCGGCCCTTGGGGGCTACCAATTGCTCCTATCAACAATTGAAGGTACAAAGCTTTTTATTCATTATATTGAAGAGTCCACTGCTCAGTTGGTAAAGCACAAGGCTCTTAACCCTGTGGACGTGGATTCAAGTCCCATGATGAGGGTTACATCATATGATGTTATTTTCATTGAAGTATATATTAAGTCCCAGCTCAATATTATCTTACTGAGCCGGCCCTTGGGGGCTACACATCATTGCTCAAATCTACATGATTATACCTACAAAGTCCCTGCTCATTATTGCATAATGACCCGGCCCTTGGGGGCTACACTGGGTGAAGTTTTTATGAGTATAAGACAATTACAAGTCCCAGGTTGCTGCAAGCATGACAACCCGGCACTTGGGGGCTACATAGTATGGAGTATTCAGTTTTTACTAGTCACTGGGATGAACAACATGGATTTCTTTGAAAGTGGCAGTATTTATACTGAAGCAAAGTCTTAAGCCACCACTTTGTTCTGCTCAAAGACTTGGGGGCTACAGGCATTATATTATTATCGAAGAAATAATTTCAAATTCTCTGATTGAGCAAACTAGGTTGACCCGGCGTCACCAATCATTATGACCCTATGGCTGCAACCCGGCGTCATTAATAATCATGAACCAGCGTTGGTAGCAATCATGAACCGGTGTCTGCAACAATCATGACTCAGAATTATCAGTTTTATAACCCGACAATGGTGGTAATCATAAACCGGCAAGTTTTACATCTTCAAGCCGGCTGGATATCAGTTGAATATTTCAGAGACTAATATTTTTGTCAAGTCAGAGCATTGAAGGCCAATTCAAATGGATTCTTTATTTACAATATTTTTTCTGCGAGCAAATTGATTATGAAGCTGGTCTATTGACTTGGATTTTCTAGAAGGAGGAAATGACAAGGATTTAAGGATGATCAGGTGTCGGTCTACAAGAATTCTTAACCCGGAGCACAACCCGCCAAATTTGTTCTTGTGTTTATGTTGCAGATCAGTTTAACATGGACAAATCCAAATTAAACTGGGGGCTAATGTCGGGGATACACCCCGCGGCGTAAACCGGCCGGAAGTATAACCCGGCCGGACTTGGCGGTTTACTGAGATCCGGCTGGCACTTGGCGATTCACTGGCGACCCGCCCTGACCTGGAGGTTTACAAGCAACCCACCTGGTCATTATGACTCACTGGTGACCCGGCGGGCGGGTCAGAGGAGCGACAAGACCCGGTTTCCCAACTGGCGGTTCATGAAGGCCGGTTCATACTATGGTGGGCCGGTTTAAGAGGAAAGGCATAAAGAATATTTGTCTTACAAGGAGTTAAGACCTCGACTTGTATCCGGTTTGTATTAGAGATAGACTAGTCCTAATCCTAATAGGACTCCACATGTAACCCGCCCCTTCAACATATATAAGGAGGGACAGGGCTCCCCAAAGAGGGACAAGCAAGAAGAAAGAATCTTAGGGCTAGACACAAAGAGGAGAGCCGGTTTACGGCGACTCCCTCGTGATGATAATGAGACATAGCCTCAAACAACATGTAGGGTTTTTACCGGATGATGTTTCCCGGGGCCCGAAGCTGTCTAAATCCCTGTCTTGTGTTGCGTCTCTCGATTCCGCTCAACCCCTCTCAAGCTACCACATAAATGCGTTGGCCTCGCGACTAAGTCCTCACACTAAGGACATCTGCCGTGACAAAACCACGACAGGCGCCGTGAGGTCGCGCAGAGCGGCGTCGAGGGGATCTTGAGTACGCCCGTCTGAGCGCCCCTCGCTGTTGATGACGAGCACCTCCGTGATGGTGCTCCCGCCGCTGTACTCGCGAGGAGGCGGCTCATCGTAGACTACCACGTTGGTGGGGAACGCGTTGAGCGACACCGTGTCGGAGTCGATGATCCTCGGATTGGTTGAGCCGACGGACTCCAGGTCCGCAGCAGGCTCGCTGGCAACATGGAGCTGGTCGAGGAGGCTGACGAGGCGGCTCTCAGGGCAGCTTGTGCCCGCGTCAGAGGCCGGCTCGTCAGAGAGGTCGATCTCGCCGACGAGGTCAGCGAGGCAGCTTGCCGTGCAGGCGATCTCCGCGCTGTGCAGCGCGTCATGGCTGACGCCGTCGGGCGTGCTGGGTTGGCTTTGCTCGCCAGGAGGGAACAGGGTTCCCGTCCAGAGCAGATCTCTGGGAGACGATGCACCTCTCCCCATAGTGGGTGCCAAATGTCGGGGGTTGGGTGCGACATATGCCAATGGATGGCTTATTATGCTGGGATGTCAGGACCCCGACTCAGTGCCACACCGATCTAGCATATAACACATCATATCACTTTGCGGCCTCACGCACGGTATTCCCACGGGTGCCACCTTACCTGGCCCGGGACCGTTTGCGCCTTCTGGCTCACGTATATGATAGTGCCGCTAGCATCCATATGATAGAGAACCCGGGCTGACATGGCTAGTCGTGAACCCAAAGTGGCACAAACTTACAGGGACAGGCATCCATGACCCAGCATCGAACGTGTCGGTCATCAGCGAGTGAATCCAGGCTGTAGCACTGGGCTAGCAGGACTCCGGTGAACCGGGCTGTAGCGGGCTAACAGGACTCTGGTATTCATCGCGTGACATTTCCCCGAAGGGACAGACACAGGAACAAAGAAGGACACATGCCGGCCAGCCTAAGTGTTTTGGAGCAGTAGCAAGCTACCATGGCTCAGTGGAAACACTAGGAGACATTTCCCGGTAAGAGAGGCTACTAAGGATAAACAACTAGATAGTCAGATCCCACACATACCAAGCATTTCAATAACATATACACAATATACTCGATATGTGCAAATACAACATGGCATCACAACATGACTCTACAACTCAAGTATTTATTCATTAGGCTCCGAGCAGCGAGATATTACAAACAGGGGTCCTACGACCCAACATTCAGAGCATACAAGTCAAAACACAAGCGGAAGCTATCATGTCTGAGTACAGACATCTATAAATGAAAAAGGCTGAGAAGCCTGACTATCTACCAAATCCTGCCGAGGCACAAGATCGTAGCTGAGGTAACAAGCTAAACGTCGAAGTCCACATGGAACTACTAGTGAGACTGAAGTCTCTCTCTGCAAAAACATAAATTAAGCAACGTGAGTACAAATGTACCAAGCAAGACTTACATCAGAACTAACTACATATGCATCATTACCAACAAAGGGGGTGCTGGCGTTTAACTGTAGCAAGCCAGCTGTGACTCGGTGGCTATCCTAAACTACGACTACAAGCAACTCTTTTGAGGTGGCGCACACGAGTCCACATATTCACCAACCAATACACCACTATGGAACCGCTCCCGTCTCCCTACGAGAACGCCATCCATAGCACTCACGCTTATCTTGCGTATTTTAGAGTATCCACTTTCACTTGTCTATGAACTGATATAAGCAACCCAGAAGTCCTTTACCGCGGACACGGCTATTCGAATAGATGATGTTAACCCTGCAGGGGTGTACTTCTTCATACATGTTTCCACCACTTAGCGTCTGCACACGACATGTGCTCGGCAGACTTCAAGCGAAAGCCGACGTGGGTGTAGACCACGACCTACCTAAACACTCAAGTCTCTAGTCCAGGTTTATCGCCTATTCGGGTTCCATCCATGAGGAGATCCGGCCGGAGTTTCGCTCACAGCCCCAAACGATGTGTGTAGGGTTCCCGAGATACCTAACGGGTATCCGGTACACCGTGCCACGTACCTACCGCATCACAGCCCACCCCTACGGTCAGCGCTGTCCACGGCCTCCAGTAAGCTACAAACACCAGAAACTACTTGCAACTCCTGGACAGAGGACTAGGGTGAATAAGAAGTCGAGCGGGGTCATATTTTAGGGCCCAATGCATGGTAGTAGCTGAATCATGGATCACAAACACAGAACTCAGTTCCTAAGGACGGCTTCAATGAGACAACCCACCATGTACTCCTACATGGCCTCTCACCGCTACCTTTACCAAATCGTGTTCACACACTTAGCTCATACCCAGTAGGACATGTTCACACACCTCTGATTCATCCCCGATGAATCAGACCTGACTCAACTCTAAGCAATAGCAGGCATGACAAACAAACATGAATGAGTAGGCACAACATGGCTCAAACAACTCCTACTCATACTAGTGGGTTTCATCTATTTACTGTGGCAATGACAAGTCATGCAGAGGATAAAGGGGGTTCAGCTAGCGCAGCAAGTAACAAATGACTCGTTGTTGTTCTAATGCAGTAAAAGAGAGAAGGGCGAGAGAGTAGGATTGTATCGGAATGAGCAAGGGGGTTTTGCTTGCCTGGCACTTCTGAAGATAACATTCAGTCTTCATCAGTGTCAACGATCACATCATCGGTACAACGTCTACCGAGGGGGAACAACACCGGCAAACACAGAAGAAACACGATCAATGCAATGCACAGTATGGTGCATGCTATGACATGGCAATATGAATGTGTTTTGGGCTAATGCATCTAGCAACAAGTTAAATGGGGTTGGTTTGAATACAAGATTCAAATTCAAACTCCATATGTGAGAGTTTAAATGCCATTTATTTGTTTTGTCCAAAACAGAGGACAATATTTTTCAAACATGCATGAAAATGGTACAGATGGGTTCCTTGAATTTTTCTGATAATTTTTCATATATAATTTGTTTGATTTGGAGTCACCGTTGAATTACTATGATTTTTAGAAGTTTTAGCTATTTTCTGAAATAAATAAATCGTTTAGATTTACTTAAAATCCAGAAAAGGGTTTACTGCGTCAGCATGACGTTGGCATGACGTCAGCAGGTCAACAGGGGCTGGTCCGGGTCAAACCTGACCAGCGGGGTCCACACGTTAGTGACACAAGTGACTAACAGAGTTAATTAATTCTAACTAATCAAATTAATAGCCACGGGGCCCACTATCAGTGTCAGCAGGGGTAATTAGTCCTAAACTAATCTTGTCAGGTGCAGGGCCCATGCGTGTTAATCCCAGGGAGGTCAAACCCCTGGTCAGCGGGGTCAAACCCGCCGGCGACTCGACACCGGCGAGGCCAGACACGGCGGCGAGGCTCGGATTTGGTCCTCCGTCGACCAAATCGATGGCGGAGATGCGCTACGCGTAGCTGGGGAGCTCGCGCATCGAGTGGTGGTGGAGGTTGGGCTCGGGATGGTCGGAAAAGACGCCGGCGACGACGTTGGCGGCTGCTGGAGCTCGGCCGAGCTCGGGGTCGTTGCTAGGAGGCACGGCAGGAGGAGCTGGTGGCGGCTACGGGCTACTGAGGTTGCGGTGAGCACGACGGTGGGCTCGGGAGCGAGCTGCGGTGGCTATGGCCATGGCCACGCCATGGCCGGCGGCGAGAAGCTCTCGGCCGCGGTGGTTAGCACGGCTACAGCGGCCTTACAGGGCAAAGGAGAGGGGAAATCGGTTCAGGGGCTCACGGGGATCATGCAGGGAGGGTCAGCGAGCTCGGGGAAGCACGAACGGCGGCGAATCGATGATGAGGTTGACGGCGGCCGAAGGTTGAAGATGAGCTTGAGGGCGACGCTGCAGGGCTTCCGGAGGGCCGTGGATTGGTGGGGAGGAAGAGGGGGTCGACGCGGAGCTCCTGAGTCCAGCGGCAGGGCGAGGGGTGGCCGGTGGCCGCGGCGAACGGCGTCGGTGGCGATGGCTGCGTTCGGGCGAGTGAGAGAGAGGAAGCAGAGGAGAGGAGGGCCACGGGGAGAGTGATAGAGAGGTCGAGGGGGTTCGGAATCTCCGTGGCGTCGTCTAGGCGCATCGGAGAGGGGCCAGGCAGGCAGGGAGGGAGGAGGTGGCCGGCGCGGGGCGGGCACGCGCCTCCGTCCTTCTGGCGAGGGAGGAAGACGACAGGGAGGAGGCGGTGATGGGCTGGGCCGTTGGAGCTGGGCCGGTTGGTGGGCGCCAGGTAAGTCCAGGTGGGTTCTCTCTCTCTTTCTTTCTCTTTTCTATTTTCTGCAATTGGTTTTGATTTGATTTAAAATATCAAATCATTTTTCTAAAACTTTCTGTAAATTGTATGTGAGCTCAGGAACTAGTCCAAGGTCACAGGCAACTTACAAAAATATTTGAACTTTATTTCTTATATAATAGAAATAAATTCAACTCAAATATGTCATTGGTTTAAGTCAAAGGCCCAAAAATAAATAATTCTTTGATTCCAAAAATATTGGTTTGAATTTTACCTCTTACCAATATTTTCACAAAGTAACAGGAACATTTCTTTGGACTCATTTGATGAGATTTAAATGTTGGTTATTTTTAGAGGTCTTCTGAGGCTTTTGAAAATTCCTCAATTCAAATTTTATTTGAATTAAAACATGATGCTCACATGAGGGTCTAGCCTAGTGCATAACAGGACCAGGGATGTGACAACCCACCCCCACTAAACAAAAATCTCGTCCCGAGATTCAAGCGTAGGGTAAGGTGAAGGGGGAACGCAAACTAGCACAATCTTCACGATCCAGGTTGCACTTCAAATGAACGTTGATTCGTTCACCATCATTGTCTCGAAGTCTTGCTCTGAGAACTCCAACTATCATGACAACGAGAGGAAGGAAAGACCCCAAAAGAATCGTTCTTCTCGAAGGTCGAACAACTCAGGATTAACTCACGGAATGAGACATAGCAACATCTCTTGAGCTGAGAGACGAAGCACACCTCTAGCGGAAAGGAGTGGAACAAATGACGGAGGTTTACCAGGTAGACTACAATTCCACACTTAAAAAGGTGGTAAACGATTGCCAACGTAGCGAGGAGTTGAGTTGCCATGATACCACAACGAGGCACCTTAGGGATGGTGACTCGTAGATATATCCCCTTAAGTGGCAAAAAGAATTACCTTTGATTCAGAGATCATTGAAACTCTTTAAACCAGCCTAAGGCAATTCTCGAGCGATCGTTTGGATGGGGTCGGTAGAATGGCATACTCGGACTTGGATGATGTGGATTACCTTGTTGAAAACCACACAAGGGATGATTTTAGTAATTGGGGAGAAGCTCAATAGTAGAGAGTGAGTCCACTGTTTGAAAAGTTATAGCATAACCGAGGAAACTGAGAGCATCCCAGTTAGTGTCGATGATAACACCTAGCGCTTGTGCGTGCTCTCAAGAACTTGAGCATTTCCATATTCATCAGGGTTTTACCAACATCCGTGTCAAGGATCCTGGCAACACAACGTACTACCACGATGAATACTAACGGACGATGCGGATGCAAAAGAAGATAACACCTTCTCAGATTTCATCTTAGCGAGGCCAAGGGGCAAATCTGGACGATCAACCGAGAGACATTTAGCACTCCGCTTCTAATGTTCTCCTTGATGTACTAGCGTATCCCATTCCTTGAAATGGTCTGGTATCTAGAACATCAAGTAAAGGTCGGACTTCGGAAACACAAAAATCCATAAGGAACAACTACTAGAATAAGTTCTACGAGATCCTTATGGGGAGGTGGCCAACTTCTTCAATCAAGATACTACAACAATAGGTCTTCCGGCGGGGTGTGTTGGCCACGACATCCACTTTACCGGTTATCGCGAGACCAGTATTATAGTTCTTGGGAAATGTTCCAACCATCACATCTGCCTGAGATTCAGATCTGGTTGGTGTCAGGATATTCCAGACTCATCGAGTCTAGGAAGAAAAATGAAAGTTTGCAACACAAATCGACAAGATGACGTTGCAAGATTCTCGGGAAATGAATTACGATAGCAAGCTCCAAAACATGAGCTGGTTCTGCTACAACATGTGAACATGTTGTCCAAGACAAGCATGACCACAAAGTAGTCTTGTAATAAAACACTACCGAGTTCAGGAGGGGGAACCATCAGCGAGGATATCGAAGTTTTGTACAAATCCGTCTGGTACCTTCGGGACTAGCACTTAGAACTTATTAACCTTGAACAAATCAATCAGTGGCTTGGTGTGCTAGGGACACATATAGAATGGAGGTTGCAAGTCTCCGAACCACAGAATACTTCGCACGTATGCATGACTGATTTGGGATGATTCCAAAGGAAACAACATTGACTTTCTCGAATCCACGGTGGCAACTTGCATCAAATGCACATGAACTGGAGGAAGTCACTTCTTACATCCGAACATATGCTTCATGAACTAGCATGAAGAAATGCTTTCAAAAGTTTCCAACACTAGCTTAATGTTCAACAAAATCATGGAGGAGATAAGGATGTTGTCAATGGGCTCAACAACAATTCATCCGGGTTTCCTTTTAAAAGGAATTCCATAGTTAAGTGAACACGGTGATAGCATTGGTCAGACCAAAGAATATAATGGTGTATGCTCGAGGAAAAACCACGAGTAAGACAACATTACGAACATCGTTGGTTCTGACTTGATTTGAGGATAGCCCACACCCAAATCAAAGGTTGGACAAGATGATAGGTCCATTAACTGATCACGAGGGTCAGTCGATGAAATATCAACTTTCTTCAACACACACATACAAAGGATATCCCTTTGAAATGAACTAAGTCAGGTAAGCTTTTATCTTCCAACTCTCCAAGTTGATGAATAGCTTAACCAACTAGCTCAGGGGTATCTAACACGGATTCTTGGAGAAAGGGTGGTTTACAGGATAAACCAACTTGATCACGAGCTCAACATAACAGTCAGGTGACAACCTGGTGATACTTTCGAGAAGATATTCGGAAAATCACGAACCACCGATATGTTACTAAGATTGAGAACAATCTTGCTTTTCAGGGCAAGACGATATGATCAAATGAGTGAGGACTTGACAAAATCCTAACTCATCAATCGAAATGTGCACCAGGAAGATGGACAAGGTAGCACGATCAATCTTAGAATGATGATTCAAGAACCAACACGTTAAGAATGAGGTTATTGTCCATTTAACTACCAAGCAACAAGGTTGCTAGGAGTATTGATTTCACACACCACGATTCACTTGTCGGCATTCCGGTTACAATAACATAGGAACCGAGGAATGAACAATGACGGCAAGAAGTATCACTGTACCAAGAGTTCATAGGATGTTGTGCAATTCCTACAATAATCCCGATATAAAAGATGGTAATACTCCAAGGTGGAACAGAGCAAAAGCTGGATTAGTATTTTGATCTGCGGAGTACAACTGCTAAGACCCAATCCTGGGTATGGATGAGGTACTGGAGTTTGTTTCTCCTAGTCATTCCGGAATAGAATGGCTTGACGGACCACAAGAGTAATAGGTATCGATGAACGAATGCACGCATACTCTTGACTATCAAATGATAGACCAGGGTTAGAAGACAACTAAGAGGGACAACTCAAAGAACATATAATTTTCTGAGTTGTGGATGCATAGATTAGTATGTCGAACCAAGTTCAATATGTTTCTTCCGGATAACCCATGCAGAGAGGTAGGACTGGCAGAGTCACGATTTATGAATGGAGAACTCCTCAAGAGTACTCTGATTGTGATCTTTTGGTTCAAATAACTTCTGCCTGAATGGTTCATAGTATTTGGAAGAAGGAAAATACCATGGACCTCGAGGACTAATGCAAAAGTTACTAATTTCCTAAAGGAACTAGCAACACTATCAACATGAGATAAATGGGGTGAATCTCGGGTTCAGAACCCAGAAATAGAATGCCTACTAACTAAATGGCATCACGGGATGCTTTCGAGAATAAAGGCCAGAAGCATCACAGTGGGACGCAAATCATGGCTAGATTACTAGATGATCCCCTAGGACACCTAGGGTCATAATAATAATTCCAACATATATGCCGAGGCAATAAATTACCTCAACGCACCGGTTAGTGTGCTTATTCTGACCATAAAGGACATCGGGAATGGAAAGAAAGGATTTGCAAATGCATCAGACTATTTAGAAACCTGGGATGACCCGGACGGCATAACGGCTGTAAATGCTCAGAAACGATTTGAGACATTCAGAAAAATGGTGGCATAACCACTCGGAAGCACAATATCAAGGTTTCGAGATCAACAGTTAACGTACAGAAGTAGTAGAAACTGAACAGAGGCTTAAGTCCAACAATTCTATAAGTCTACGGATTAGTAACACGTGATCCTGATAGAAAGAAGAGATAGCCTAGTTCTTAATCCCCGTAGAAGAGAAGATGATGACTCAGATCAGAAGGCCATGAGGTATAAGGAGTAAAAGAGCCTTACGTTTCAACCCACAATCAATTCCCCTACGTATAACTAAAGAATTTCTAGACTCGACTTCGACCAGTTTGGCTTGGTAATCCTACAGGCAGTTAAGCTCTGATACCAACGCTGTCAGGACCCCGACTCAGTGCCACACCGATCTAGCATATAACACATCATATCACTTTGCGGCCTCATGCACGGTATTCCCACGGGTGCCACCTTACCTGGCCCGGGACCGTTTGCGCCTTTTGGCTCACGTATATGATAGTGCCGCTAGCATCCATATGACAGAGAACCCGGGCTGACATGGCTAGCCGTGAACCCAAAGTGGCACAAACTTACAGGGACAGGCATCCATGACCCAGCATCGAATGTGTCGGTCATCAGCGAGTGAATCCAGGCTGTAGCACTGGGCTAGCAGGACTCCGGTGAACCGGGCTGTAGTGGGCTAACAGGACTCCAGTATTCATCGCGTGACATTTCCCCGAAGGGACAGACACAGGAACGAAGAAGGACACATGCCGGCCAGCCTAAGTGTTTCGGAGCAGTAGCAAGCTACCATGGCTCAGTGGAAACACTAGGAGACATTTCCCGGTAAGAGAGGCTACTAAGGATAAACAACTAGATAGTCAGATCCCACACATACCAAGCATTTCAATAACATACACACAATATGCTCGATATGTGCAAATACAACATGGCATCACAACATGACTCTACAACTCAAGTATTTATTCATTAGGCTCCGAGGAGCGAGATATTACAAACAGGGGTCCTACGACCCAACATTCAGAGCATACAAGTCAAAACACAAGCGGAAGCTATCATGTCTGAGTACAGACATCTATAAATGAAAAAGGCTGAGAAGCCTGACTATCTACCAAATCCTGCCGAGGCACAAGATCGTAGCTGAGGTAACAAGCTAAACATCGAAGTCCACGTGGAACTACTAGTAAGACTAAAGTCTCTCTCTGCAAAAACATAAATTAAGCAACGTGAGTACAAATGTACCCAGCAAGACTTACATCAGAACTAACTACATATGCATCATTATCAACAAAGGGGATGGTGGGGTTTAACTGCAGCAAGCCAGCTGTGACTCGGTGGCTATCCTAAACTACGACTGCAAGCAACTCTTTTGAGGTGGCGCACACGAGTCCACATATTCACCAACCAATACACCACTATGGAACCGCTCCCGTCTCCCTACGAGAACGCCATCCATAGCACTCACGCTTATCTTGCGTATTTTAGAGTATCCACTTTCACTTGTCTATGAACTGATATAAGCAACCCAGAAGTCCTTTACCGCGGACACGGCTATTCGAATAGATGATGTTAACTCTGCAGGGGTGTACTTCTTCATACATGTTTCCACCACTTAGCGTCTGCACACGACATGTGCTCGGCAGACTTCAAGCGAAAGCCGACGTGGGTGTAGACCACGACCTACCTAAACACTCAAGTCTCTAGTCCAGGTTTATCGCCTATTTGGGTTCCATCCATGAGGAGATCCGGACGGAGTTTCGCTCACAGCCCCAAACGATGTGTGCAGGGTTCCCGAGATACCTAACGGGTATCCGGTACACCGTGCCACGTACATACCGCATCACAGCCCACCCCTACGGTCAGCGCTGTCCATGGCCTCCAGTAAGCTACAAACACCAGAAACTACTTGCAACTCCTGGACAGAGGACTAGGGTGAATAAGAAGTCGAGCGGGGTCATATTTCAGGGCCCAATGCATGGTAGTAGCTGAATCATGGATCACAAACACAGAACTCAGTTCCTAGGGACGGCTTCAATGAGACAACCCACCATGTACTCCTACATGGCCTCTCACCGCTACCTTTACCAAATCGTGTTCACACACTTAGCTCATACCCAGTAGGACATGTTCACACACCTCTGATTCATCCCCGATGAATCAGACCTGACTCAACTCTAAGCAATAGCAGGCATGACAAACAAACATGAATGAGTAGGCACAACATGGCTCAAACAACTCCTGCTCATACTAGTGGGTTTCATTTATTTACTGTGGCAATGACAGGTCATGCAGAGGATAAAGGGGGTTCAGCTAGCGCAGCAAGTAACAAATGACTCGTTGTTGTTCTAATGCAGTAAAAGAGAGCAGGGCGAGAGAGTAGGATTGTATCGGAATGACCAAGGGGGTTTTGCTTGCCTGGCACTTCTGAAGATAACATTCAGTCTTCATCAGTGTCAACGATCACATCATCGGTACAGCGTCTACCGAGGGGGAACAACACCGGCAAACACAGAAGAAACACGATCAATGCAATGCACAGTATGATGCATGCTATGACATGGCAATATGAATGTGTTTTGGGCTAATGCATCTAGCAACAAGTTAAATGGGGTTGGTTTGAATACAAGATTCAAATTCAAACTCCATATGTGAGAGTTTAAATGCCATTTATTTGTTTTGTCCAAAACAGAGGACAACATTGTTCAAACATGCATGAAAATGGTACAGATGGGTTCCTTGAATTTTTGTGATAATTTTTCATATATAATTTGTTTGATTTGGAGTCACGGTTGAATTACTATGATTTTTAGAAGTTTTAGCTATTTTCTGAAATAAATAAATCGTTTAGATTTATTTAAAATCTAGAAAAGGGTTTACTGCGTCAGCATGACATTGGCATGACGTCAGCAGGTCAACAGGGGCTGGTCCGGGTCAAACCTGACCAGCGGGGTCCACACGTCAGTGACACAAGTGACTAACAGAGTTAATTAATTCTAACTAATCAAATTAATAGCCACGGGGCCACTGTCAGTGTCAGCAGGCGTAATTAGTCCTAAACTAATCTTGTCAGGTGCAGGGCCCACGCGTGTTAATCCCAGGGAGGTCAAACCCCTGGTCAGCGGGGTCAAACCCGCCGGCGACTCGACGCCGGCGAGGCCAGACACGGTGGCGAGGCTCGGATTTGGTCCTCCGTCGACCAAATCGACGGCGGAGATGCGCTACGCGTAGCTGGGGAGCTCGCGCATCGAGTGGTGGTGGCGGTTGGGCTTGGGATGGTCGGAAAAGACGCCGGCGATGACGTTGGCGGCTGCCGAAGCTCGGGCGAGCTCGGGGTCGTCGCTAGGAGGCACGGCAGGAGGAGCTGGTGGTGGCTATGGGCTACTGAGGTTGCGGTGAGCACGATAGTGGGCTCGGGAGCGAGCTGCGGTGGCTGTGGCCACGGCCACGCCATGGCCGGCGGCGAGAAGCTCACGGCCGCGGTGGTTAGCACGGCTACAGCGGCCTTACAGGGCAAAGGAGAGGGGAAATCGGTTCAGGGGCTCATGGGGATCATGCAGGGAGGGTCAGCGAGCTCGGGGAAGCACGAACGGCGGCGAATCGATGATGAGGTTGACGGCGGCCGAAGGTTGAAGATGAGCTTGAGGGCGATGCTGCAGGGCTTCCGGAGGGCCGTGGATCGGTGGGGAGGAAGAGGGGGTCGAGGCGGAGCTCCTGAGCCCAGCGGCAGGGCGAGGGGTGGCCGGTGGCCGCGGCGAACGGCGTCGGTGGCGATGGCTGCGTTCGGGCGAGTGAGAGAGAGGAAGCAGAGGAGAGGAGGGCCACGGGGAGAGTGATAGAGAGGTCGAGGGGGTTCAGAATCTCCGTGGCGTCATCTAGGCGCATCGGAGAGGGGCCAGGCAGGCAGGGAGGGAGGAGGTGGCCGGCGCGGGGCGGGCACGCGCCTCCGTCCTTCTGGCGAGGGAGGAAGACGACAGGGAGGAGGCGGTGATGGGCTGGGCCGTTGGAGCTGGGCCGGTTGGTGGGCGCTAGGTAAGTCCAGGTGGGTTCTCTCTCTCTTTCTTTCTCTTTTCTATTTTCTGCAATTGGTTTTGATTTGATTTAAAATATCAAATCATTTTTCTAAAACTTTCTGTAAATTGTATGTGAGCTCAGGAACTAGTCCAAGGTCACAAGCAACTTAAAAAAATATTTGAACTTTATTTCTTATATAATAGAAATAAATTCAACTCAAATATGTCATTGGTTTAAGTCAAAGGCCCAAAAATAAATAATTCTGTGATTCCAAAAATATTGGTTTGAATTTTACCTCTTACCAATATTTTAACAGAGTAACAGGAACATTTCTTTGGACTCATTTGATGAGATTTAAATGTTGGTTATTTTTAGAGGCCTTCTGAGGCTTTTGAAAATTCCTCAATTCAAATTTCATTTGACTTAAAACATGATGCTCACATGAGGGTCTAGCCTAGTGCATAACAGGACCAGGGATGTGACATGGGAGCGAGTAGAACATCGTCGGTGCCTGGAAGCGGGATGAGGCGTAGACATGTAGGCCGACGAACTTTACCTAGGTTGGGGGCTCTCCGTGGAGATAATACCCCTACTCCTGCTCTGCGGGGTCTCCGCATGATCACTAAGGCACTAGTGATACAAAGTGCTCCTTGAGCTGTGTCTAGGGGAAGGAGAAGGCAAGGCTAGCTCTCCCCAGCCCTAGGTTTCTGGCTAGTTCTATCAGAGTGGGAACCCTTTGCATGGGTGGTCTGGGGGGTTTATATAGGCCTACCCCCCAGGGGTACAATGGTAATTTGGCCGGCTGCCGGGCCCGGCCGTTAGTGTCTCCGGCCTCCGGCTTCTCCGCCGACCGCTGGGGCCCTCCGCCTGGTGGGCCCTGCCGACTGGTGAGTGGTTGTTCACTGTAGCCGTATCCCCAGTGACGGGGGCTTGGTCATCTTTAGCGTGGCTACAGTCCCACCGCCTGGTGGGAGGACACTGTAGCCACACCTGGTCTTGTCAGCTTAATGGCTCGCTTGCCTCGGGGCAAGGGACGGCCGCCTGCTGGAGGCCGGCCCCTCTCTGATCCGCCTGGTCGAACATCTGCCGTCTTCCTTGGGGTCACTGTCCGATAGGGCCCGCCTCTGGCGGGCTGTGCCGACATGTCGTCGTGGGGAATAGGACTCTGCCTGCTAGGAGCAACGTCAGGATAGTACGGCATAGTGCTCCGTCGTGCGGAGATCTCCGTCTGTACAGAGCACTGTAGCCACGCCCGTCTCGAGTGTGGGAGGCGACGTGCTTCACTGTAGCCATACTTCGTCTTGTACTCCTGATGGGAGCTCGGCCGCCCCGTAGTCGTGAAGTAGCCGCCTGCCTATAGCCGCCCTCTCTGGAGAGCGGCCGCCAGGAGCCGGCCGCTCGGAGCGTCGTAGACCTGGGTCACCCGCCCTCTGGCAGCCGGCCGCCGAGCCAGCCGGCCTGAGAGAGCGGAGTTTCGGCTTGGGGCTCATCTAGGCGGAGCTGGCCCAATAGTCTTGATAAATCTTGGGCCTTAGGTGATCCTACGCATGACCCATTACTCCGACATAGTGGGTTTGATCCTTGAGCGATCAATACCAATCTGGCGCACTGTGTCCTGGTGCAGCAAGTTTGGACTGCTGCCTTCGCCCATAGGGGCTCGTGTGAGGTGGAACCCGCGAACTATTGGGTCAAGTGTAAGTGCGACTAAATTGCCCTGGTTGATATTGGTCGGGCGGTCTATAGGATCGAAGATGATCAGCCGTATTTTTATACTGTGAGGCGACTCGCTTTGTTGAGTCGACGTCCTGAAGAGTGCACGTCCATTCCCATTTGGGGATGTGGATGGTGTTTATCATGTTCACCGTTTTGGTTTGCGGAAGAAATTTCTTTTGCCCTCTATTGTTTGATGATCTGGGCTCCTCGTCGTCTTCCTCGCTTTGAGATCCCTTCTCCTTGTTTTCGGCGCCTGACCTGCTGGCTTGTTGGAAGACACAACATTCTCTATTGGTATGATTGGTTGCCGTTCCTGGGGTGCCATGAATTTGACATGGGCGGTCAAGTATGCGGTACAGGCCGGATGGATCCAAACTGTTCTTTTGAAGTGTCCTTTTCTGCTGACCGGACTGAGAGCCACGGAATCTGGCATTGACTGCCGTATCTTGGGCGTCATCATTGTTCTTGTGACGCTTATGTTTGTTGCGTTGAGGTTTGCCGATGTTGTCTTTAGCCTTTGATGTGATAGGGTTGCTTGCTGTGTTGTTGTTACGAGCCAACCGTCTATCTTCGCCCGCACAAAAGCGAGTCATGAGTGTCGTGAGGGCTGCCATGGACTTCGGCTTCTCTTGGCCGAGGTGTCGGGCAACCCATTCGTCGTGGATATTATGCTTAAAGGCCGGTAGGGCTTCGGCATCCGGACAGTCGATGATTTGGTTCTTTTTAGTTAGGAACCGAGTCCAGAATTTCCTGGCCGACTCTCCGGGCTGTTGGATTATGTGACTTAAGTCATTAGCGTCTGGTGGTTGCACGTAAGTGCCCTGGAAGTTGTCAAGGAACGCATCTTCCAGGTTCTCCCAACTGCCAATGGAGTTTGCCGACAGGCTGTTCAGCCAATGTCGAGCTGGTCCTTTGAGCTTGAGGGGGAGATACTTGATGGCATGTGGGTTATCTCCATGGGCCATGTGAATTTGGAGAAGGAAATCTTCAATCCATACCACGGGTTCTGTTGTGCCATTGTATGATTCGATGTTTATGGGTTTAAACCCTTCTGGGAATTCATGATCCACTACTTCATCAGTGAAGCATAGGGGGTGTACGGCGCCTCTGTGCCAGGTTGTACGATGTAGTTTACATGAATCTGGTCGGTTGTATTTGGCCCGGCCGGACTTGTTTTTGGTGTATCCAGCGTGATGATTATCTTTACGCATGGTGGCATGCCCCCGCGATCTGTAGATCGATCTTGACTGTGCTGCTTTGTTTCCTGGTACGTTTCGCAGGTCTTGCATGTAGCCCCCGGCCGTAGTGTGTTGGCGGCGGGGTGCAGGCTGGTGCTCGGGCTTTAGTGCCTCCTCCTCGAGTTGAGGTAGCAACCTGTGCTTTGGGTAACTTTTGGTTGGGCGCTCGAGTCCGTATTCCTCGGCTGCCAGGACCTCAGTCCATCTGTCTGTTAGCAGATCTTGATCAGCTTGGAGCTGCTGCTTCTTCTTCAGGCTTCTTGCAGTGGCTATAAGCCGGTGCTTGAAGCGCTCCTGCTCGACGGGATCCTGAGGCATGACAAGTTAATCATCACCGGGGCTCACCTCGTCTTCGGAGAGAGGCATATAATTGTCGTCCTCCAAGTCTCCGTCCGTTGCCTGTTCATCTAGGCTAGCTTTCCCGTCCCCCTCCTCGTCCTGCCCTAAGTTAGGCTGGTCGGGATTGTATTCGTCTTCGGCACCATCTGGATTGCTGTGGTCTCCTGTGCCGGTATTGCTGTGGCGGGGCTTAGAGCAGCGCTGATGACGCCCATGCTTTGATTGCTTCCCTAAGGGGTTATCCTCTGTTGGCTCGGCGCCATTATTTTCTTTGGGGGTGTCCACCACATATATATCATATGAAGAGGTGGCTGTCCAGCGCCCTATGAGCGGTGGTTCATGTTCTTCTCCTGCATCGTCATCCATACCATCGATGTCTTTGGAGCCGAAGTCGAGCACGTCGATTAAGTCATCGACAGTGGCAATTAAGTGGGTGGTGGGTGGGCAACGAATTTCTTCGTCATCCGCTTCCCACCCGAGCCGGACATAGTTCGGCCAAAAGTCTCCTGACAAAGAGAGATACCTTAAT
Organism: Triticum dicoccoides; assembly: GCF_002162155.2. NCBI lineage: Eukaryota > Viridiplantae > Streptophyta > Magnoliopsida > Poales > Poaceae > Triticum > Triticum dicoccoides. The sequence goes on along the minus strand of NC_041389.1, from coordinate 410,666,496 downwards.
GAGTTTAGCATGTCACTGAAGGGTGAGTGCTGAAAGATATCCGCGGCGGTGAACTCCATGATAGGTGCCCAATCAGATTCGATGGGCACAGGCGCGCGCGGTTCAGACCCTGAGGCCGGAGACGAGTCCGGGGGTCTGGCGACATAGATTTCCTTAGAGATGGAGTCTGTGTTCGGCTCCAACGCCGATGAGTGTGCGGCCTCCATTTGCGGGGTCCATCCACCCGTCCTCAGATGGCGCGATCTGCTCCAGATTGAAGTCCGGGGCTGCTACAGGTGCGATATCCCAAATACTATCCGACGGCAGATCTAAGTCATGCTCATCATGACCGTTCGGTGCTCCAGACGTGGGCCTGAATCCGTTGAATATCAAGTCTCCGCGGATATCGGCTGTGTAGTTTAAGTTTCCGAACCTGACCTGATGGCCAGGGGCATAGCTATAGATCCTCTCCAGATGGCCAAGCGAGTTGGCCCGTAGTGCGAAGCCGCCGAACACGAAGATCTGTCCAGGGAGAAAAGTCTCACCCTGGACCGTATTGTTGTTGATGATTGAAGGAGCCATCAAACCTTGCAGCAATGACACAGAGGGACTCTCAATGAAAGCACCAATGTCGGTGTCAAAACCAGCGGATCTCAGGTAGGGGGTCCCGAACTGTGCGTCTAAGGCTAATGGTAACAGGAGGCTGGGGACACGATGTTTTACTCAGGTTCGGGCCCTCTCGATGGAGGTAATACCCTACTTCTTGCTTGATTGATCTTGATGATATGAGTATTACAAGAGTTGATCTACCACGAGATCATAGAGGCTAAACCCTAGAAGCTAGCCTATGATTATGATTGTTGTTGTCCTACGGACTAAACCCTCCGGTTTATATAGACACCGGAGGGGCCTAGGGTTACACAGAGTCGGTTTGCAAAGAAGGAGATCTAACATTTGAATCGCCAAGCTTGCCTTCCACGCAAAGGAGAGTCCCATACAGACACGGGGCGAAGTCTTCAATCTTGTATCTTCATAGTCCAACAGTCCGGCGAAAGTATATAGTCCGGCTGTCCGAATACCCCCAGGACTCCCTTATAAGCCAGCACACGATTTGCGTGAGATCCTGGACAAAAAGGCTGGTGCGACCAGGTCCATCTATGGATCTAGAGGACATGCTCCGTAGCGAGATCATAGCCACCAAAACAATCATATTGATCGAATACCAGTTCGAAATCAACCCCGAACACAACAACCATCTACAGTATGCCACGACACATCCAATTACAGGGGCGCTCCACACCCCCTGTGCTTCACTGATGAGGTGCCGGATCATGAATTTCCACAGGGATTCAAACCCGTAAACATAGAGGCATACGACGGAACGACAGACCCTGGGGTCTGGATTGAGGACTTTATCCTTCATATCCACATGGCTCGCGGAGATGATCTCGACCCCATTAAATACCTGCCCCTCAAGTTGAAAGGACCAGCTTGGCATTGGTTGAAAAGCCTCCCCGAAAACTCAATTGGAAGTTGGGAGGAACTTGAGGATGCTTTCAGGGCCAATTTTCAACGGACCTATGTCCGACCTATGGATGCGGGCGATTTAAGTCACATAATCCAACAACCCGGAGAGTCAGCCCGTAAGCTTTGGAACATATTTCTCACTAAAAAGAATCAAATTGTTGATTGTCCGGATGCCGAAGCCCTAGTGGTCTGCAAACACAGTATCCGAGACGAATGGCTCACCAGACACCTCGGCCAAGAAAAGCTAAGGACAATGGCGGCCCTAACAAGCCTTATGACCCGCTTTTGCATGGGTGAGGACAGCTGGTTGGCCCGTAGAGGCACTAGCGACCCAGGCACATCCGAAATTAGGGATGGCAACGGGAAGCCATGACACAGTAAAAACAAGCGTCGAAACAATGAAGATAGTCCGGACAACACGGCGGTCAATGCCGGATTCAGGGGCTCTCAACCCGATCAACGAAAGAAGCCATTTAAAGGGAACAAAGATGGACCGTCCAGCCTGAATAAGGTTCTGGAGAGATTATGTCAAATTCATGGCACCCCCGAAAAACCTGCAAACCACACCCACAGAGAATGTTGGGTCTTCAAGCAGGCCGACAAGCTAAGCGCCGAACACAAAGGAAGGGAGACGCCAAGTGAAGACGATGATGAGCCTCGCCAGCCGAACACTGGGGGACAGAAAAAATTCCCACCAGAAGTCAAAACAGTGAATATGATCTAGGCAACTCATATACCAAAGAGAAGGCGCAGACGCGCACTCAGAGACGTATACGCTGTAGAGCCCGTTGCCCCCAAATTCAACCCTTGGTCGGCCTGCCCGATCACTTTCCATCGCAGGGATTATCCGACAAGTATCCGGCACGGAGGATCGGCTGCCTTGGTTCTCGGCCCAATAATTGATGGGTACCATCTGACACGAGTCCTTACAGACGGCGGCAGTAGTCTTAACCTGATATATCAGGACACTGTCCGCAAGATGGGGATAGACCCGTCAAGAATCAGCCAAAGTAACACTATATTTAAAGGAGTAATACCAGGCATTGAGGACCCCTGCACGGGCTCCCTCGTATTAGAGGTTATATTCGGTTCTCCCGACAACTTCCGAAGCGAAGAATTAATCTTCGACATCGCTCCATTCCGAAGTGGCTATCACGCGCTACTCGGAAGAGTGGCCTTCGCTCACTTCAACGCTGTGCCACACTATGCCTACCTTAAACTCAAGATGCCTGGCCCACGTGGCATCATCACAGTTAGCAGAAACATAGAACGCTCCTTACGAGTAGAAGAGTATGTGGCGGCTCTAGTAGCCGAACACTAAGCGGCCTCTTCAACAAGAATACATGATCGGTCGTCAAGACCGCGGACACGGTTAGACGAGTTCGGCGCACCGCCAGTGGTAATAGCATAGATAAACCTGAGCTGGGGTCTGCAGATATACCCACATAGGTGATGCTAGGGGCTGCAAACATGTAACAAAGCACACAGTTCGGCTTGACCTTATCAATATAACAATATATTGCATTTTCATGATTCATTGAGAATAACCAAACTTCTTGCACGATTACACTGGACTCTTTTACCTGAGTTTTCCTTTTTTACAGATACCAATCGTGTGGCACCCTTCCAGGATACGGCACAACGGAGACAAAGGCGTAGACGTGCAGCAGGGCCCCGCTCAAAGGTTTCTCTTTAGATTAAGCCTCTGCATAAACCTTCTTTACTATCTCTTGTTGCTTGACATCCCATGGGTACTTAATACACCCATGAGGGATACTGGCATTATTGGCATTTTGCCACGTCAGATTAATGCGCGTACCTAGTAATTCAGGGTTCATTATCGAGGGCGTTACTCAGCCCCGTATATGTTATAAAGTCCGAATACCTTCGGGAGTGTTCGGCGTCACGAGTTTGGCCTTATATGCATCAGCTCCGAATCATGTCTGTGGTCAAATGTTGGGTTTCCCGGCTCCTGGGTTTGCTACCTTACGTTCCTTTTTATCGGCTAAGGCGGCCAATGGAGAACTACTGCAATTGTGTCCTGGTTATTCCGGATGAGCACCTCAGTAGAGAAAGCCGAAAACTGACTGTCATGATACAGCGAGAGACTGGTCAACCACTCGATGACTTATCGGAATCTTTGGGATTCCTCTGCATTAACGAAGGACTGGTTTCCCGGTCATGCATGTACGCACACCGAATTCGTCTGAACGCGGAAGTACTAGGGGCTATATAGTAGCCCCACTGTCAAACTCCTATGGCTAACTGAAAGTGTTAAAGCAATATAGTCCGATTGCCTAGTTTGACACGCGATCACCTCCTCAATGGACCAAGACGTTGGATCAAGTGTGATTACGTGCCTTTTGAGAACACCCCCGCATTATATGCGTGGGCGCTGAAGCCGACGACTGCAAATTTTTAGGTTATATACATATACAAACGGCCGCACAGGAGGCACTACAATATTTTCGGGCAAAAGTATAAAAATAGCCTTTATAATCAAAATAACATTGTCTTTACAATTGAGATATATGTCACTCAAACATAATACTCTTCAAGCACCGAGTCTCTATTAAACGGGTGCCTTTTAGGACTTGCTCAAAATAATGCTCGGCCGGGTCCTGGCATCCCGCTTGACCCCGGGTTGCTATACCAGTGGCCTCCATATCCGCCCAATATGTTTTAACACGGGCAAGAGCCATCCGCGCACCCTCTATGCACGCCGACCTCTTCACAGCGTCGATACGCGACACAGCGCCAAGGAATTGTTGCACTAAACCAAAATAACTACCCGGCCTTGGTCCCTTCAGCCACAGATGATCTATGACATATCTCATTGCAAGTCGGACAACCTATGGAGCTTGTCCCAAGCGGCCATCCTTTCATTCAATGGCAGCGGACGCGTCGGGGCACTGAACTGCGACCAGAACAACCTTTCCACCTCATGATCTTTCTGATCCTTGAAAAACTTGGTCGCATCAGCAGTACTTTTCGCAAGGTCCGCATACACGTCTGCAGCACTCCATAACTGATCCAGAGGAGCGTACTTTGGATCTCCGAGCTTCATCTACAACAAATAGGAACTCCCAACCACGATATTTACGGCTTGTAGAAGCTCCTCCCGTGCAGCTCTGATTTTAGAGTGCGTCTCCTTGGCTGCGTCCAAGGCCTTCTTCAGGTCAGCCGCTTTTGCTTGGCTCTCCTTTTCAAGAGCTCTTATCGGCCGGCGGCATCTTTCAGCTTCACAGCCATCTCGGCTATTTTATCTTCACTTCGGCGATGAGCAGCCTATTCGGCTCTCAACTCTTCGGCCGCTTTTAGGGCGGCCACATTGCTTAGCCTGGCTTGTTCCTTGGCTAGGGCAAGTTCCACCCTTAGAGCCTCCACGACAGCAGCTCCATCTGCAGCCACAACATATTATATTAGCATCATGCTCCTCTTATATATTTGCTAACAATTTGGAAAAGAACACATACCCTGTGACTCGTCAAGCCGCTTGTTCACAAGCGCGATGTTGGCATCCGCCACATCAAGCTGTCGCCTTAGTTCGGTGAACTCAGCAGTCCAGCCAACCACCGGACATTTAGCCATCTGCACATAACGCAGCACGATCATTACTTGGGAATATGATCCTCCGTTTGCCGCCTCGGCTGGCAACCAGAGTCTTAGGGGATACTATCTACACAGAGCACACCTAGCATGTGCGGTACAGCTGAAAGTTTACATATTTCTTGGCGTACCTCAAAGCCTTTGAGCAGGCTTGTAAAAGCTTCATTCAACCCACTTTTGGCGGATGAAATCTTCTCAAATATCGTACCCATTAAAGTACGGTGAGCCTCTGAGAGAGCAGCCCGCTCCATAAGGCCCGTCAGTGTGTCCAGCGAAGTGCCGGACAGTCCCAGTCTCTTCCTATTGCCCTCCTGGAGAGCCGAACACTCCGGGCTTTTGGGGGCCGAAGCATTGACTTCTGGCCTTGACGGATCAGGAATCCTCCGTGACGACACCTCGGGGTCGCCCGTCCCATGGGGCGGGGAGGCAGGTGGAGTTTCACTCTCCATCATCTCCGGAAGAAGATCCCCCGAAGACGAACTCTGTTGAGAAGGGCTACAAGCCGGACTGCAAGAGATAGGTCCTGGTTATGGTTCTCGGAGGAGAAATCAGTATATATTTATTAAAATACCTTTAATTAACTTATGGCTCGATGGAGGGCTGGCCCGTTTGTGGGCGTTGTGCGGCGAGAACACCCTCTGGGGCAGGGCTCCTGGCGAAGGCTTCTTCCCTACTTTGGACGCCTCTATTGTCAGGTCTTTAGAGGCAACCCTTTTCTTCCCGCGGGGGGAGGGAACTTGAGATTCACCTCCTCGATTATCCTCCTTCGTGCAGACATTAACCCCCCCCCGGTTTGGATGTACAATGTATGAAGCTCGTTTTCGGCTTCTCTACTCTTCTCCACATCCTTCCCCGATGGCACTTGATTCAGCGCGCGTTTCAGCATCCTGGCTAACGCAGGATACAGTGAGCCTTCGAGAAGCGGGGCCGGACACCTGATCCTTTCTGCCTTGCTGAGCCAATCCTGGCCACGGATAGTTTTCAGAAAAATGTTGTTATAAATGTGAACAGAGTGTTCAGTTGTAGAGTTACTTACTTGGGTATCTAGACAATTGCAGTTCAAACCCACATCCTCGATGGTGTCCGGACACTTTATGCGTGATTCGAAGAATAACCGATATCCCTTCGAGCGTCATGCCGAAGAAGTGCTGAATAGTTCGCGGCCCTTCTGGGTTGAACTCCCACATCCGGAGAGGTCGACGTTTGCACGGCAGGGCCCGACGGACTAGCATTACCTGAATTATTTTAATGAGGCTGACATCCCTCTCAAGAAGATCCCGAATGCGGCTCTGCAATGTCAGTATGTCATTAGCAGGCCCCCAGTCTAGTCCCACATTGGCCCACGACGCCAGTTGAGGCAGAGGGCCCGAACGAAGGCAGGGGCAGCCGCCCACTTTGTGCCTCGAGGAGCTGTGATGTAGAACCACCTCCGTTGCCATAAATCATACACCTCTGGGAAGGAACCTTCTGGCCATGGGGCATCGGCGCTTTTTCTTATTACAGCGCCTCCGCAATCCGCGTGTCGCCCATCAATCACCTTAGGCTTTGCACTGAAGGTCTTGAGCCATAGACCGAAGTGTGGGGTGACATGAAGAAAGGCTTCGCACACGATGATAAACGACAAGATGTGGAGGATGGAATCCGGAGCTAGATCGTGAAAATCTAGCCCGTAATAGAACATGAGCCCTCTCACGAAGGGATCAATACTAAATCCTAAGCCTCGGAGGAAGTGGGAAACAAATACAACGCTCTCGTTGGGTTCGGGAGTGGGGATGACCTGCCCTTGGGTAGGAAGCCCGTGCTGGATGTCGGTGGTCAGATACCTGGCCTCCCTGAGCTTCTTGATGTCCTCCTCTGTGATAGAGGAGGCCATCCACCGACCTTGAAGGTTGGATCCGGACCTGATTGAAGTTCCGAAGTGCCTGAGCCTGAGCTTTGGGTGTTGGAACTCGAGGTGGGGGAAGGAGCAAGCGTGGGAAGAGAGGGACATGCCTCGGTCCCTCTATAAAGGGGGTGAATACCAAGCGTCCTCAGCGTGACCGTTTGGGACTTGCCTAAAATTGAGGAATCATACCAACAGGCGTAGTTGGGTTACCCACGCCCGTATTGATGAGAATCCCACGATAAGGGGAACACGATCTCTGCTTCGACAAGACGTGCCAATAAAACCGCCTCGCAACACATGTAGTGGCAGGCTGGGGAAAACGGTTCGTAGTGACCGGGCCACGGTGTGATGTCACGCTAGGAAAAGCTGTCAGCGGATTGGATTTGTGGAATATTATGCTCTCTACGGTGGTATGTGAAATTTATTTTGCAGAGCCGGACACGATTCATGTGTTCGAAGTTTATCTTGGAGTATTCAGAGATGGAACCCGCCTTGCAATGCCGAAGACAATCTGCGCGCCGGACTCATCGTCATTGAAGCCTGTTTCAGGGGCTACTGAGGGAGTCCTGGATTAGGGGGTATCCGGACAGCCAGACTATATCCTTTGGCTGGATTGTTGGACTATGAAGATACAAGATTGAAGACTTCGTCCCATGTCCGGATGGGACTCTCCTTTGCATGGAAGGCAAGCTTGGCGATTTGGATGTATAGATCTCCTTCTCTGTAACCGACTCTGTGTAACCCTAGCCCCCTCCGGTGTCTATATAAACCGGAGGGTTTAGTCCGTAGGACAAGAACAATCATAATCATAGGCTAGCTTCTAGGGTTTAGCCTCTATGATCTCGTGGTAGATCAACTCTTGTAATACTCATATCATCAAGATCAATCAAGCAGGAAGTAGGGTATTACCTCCATAGAGAGGGCCCAAACCTTGGTAAACATCGTGTCCCCAGCCTCCTGTTACCATTAGCCTTAGACGCACAGTTCGAGACCCCCTACCCGAGATCCGTCGGTTTTGACACCGACAGGGGGCCTCCACGAAGCAGATCCAAGGAGGACCCACAGATCCAAAGCGCCGGAGAGCACTTCGGGCAAGGGAAATGGTGACTGGCGGCTAGGGCAGGTGAGGGGAACGGGCACGAAGGGAGGAAGAAGATACCCCTTCGTCCTGACCCCTACATATACCTGCAGATCCTAAGAGCGGTTGTACCGCTCCCTGTGACATACCAGCAGTTGCAGGCGGTACTTTCGACACCTGGGAGGCGGCGGTGGTACCGCCTGAAATTGAGCGGTAGTACCGGCCAGGAGCTCAACCTGGGGAGCCAGCGGTGGAACCGCATAAACTACCTTGATGGAACCCCTGGGTTGATATAACCGAATGTCCATACCGGTTGTACGGCCCAGTCAACAGCACCCACACCATGACCAACTTGTGTGCAATTGGAAGAGATGGTTAAGAGATAGAGAAAGGCTTGGGATGGAGACACGACACAGGAATAGGGCGAGTTCACCTCCAAGAGTGCAAAAAGCAAAGCACGAAAAATCCACAACTTGGAGGTCACATACACCAAGTAAGTAAGCAACACTAGCATGAGAAAACAAGATCGAAGGAAAACAACCATTTCAAAAGAAAGGGTGGTGGCCGGATCCACCTATGTTTGAGTCAATTGGTATGGCACCGCGAAGATTTTAACCTTGGTCCCATGACCAAAACTCATCTTTGAAGCACAAGTACCACCAAAAGTGGCTAATGTGAAAGATTTGATCAATTTATGCATAATTGGGGGAAGAAGAGTTCATTGAGAGAACAACACTCCCTACCTACTTCTAGAACAAGATAAAATGATGAAAATATCCGCTCGAATAAATGATATTTAGCTCATGCCTTAACTCGTGAAATCTTGCTTCATCTAGAGGCTTGGTGAAAATATCCGCTAGTTGCTCTTGAGTGTTAATGTAGATGATATCAATATCTCCATGCTTGACATGATCCCGAATGAAATGATGATGAATATCAATATGCTTCGTCTTGCTATGTTGCACCGGATTGTGGGAGATCTTGATAGCACTTTCATTGTCACATAGAAGAGGCACTTTGTCACAAGTGACACCATAATCCTCTAAGTTTGCCTCATCCATATCAATTGTGCACAACAACTTGCGGCCGCTACATATTCGGCCTCAGTGGATGAGAGAGACACACACAATTTTGCTTCTTTGAAGACCAACTCACCAAAGAGCGACCAAGGAATTGGCACCCTCCAGAAGTTCACTTCCTCTCCACACAATCTCCCGCCCAATCCGAGTCCGAGTAACCCATGAGATTGAAGCTTGCTCCTTTGGGGTACCATAAGCCAAAGTTTGGGGTATGAGCCAAATACTGAAATATTCGCTTGACCGCCACATAGTGGCTTTCCTTAGGTGTGGCTTGAAACCGTGCACGAATTCCCACACTCAACATGATATCCGGTCTAGATGCACAAAGATAGAGCAGGGATCCAATCATGGAGTGGTATACCTTTTGATCCACAACTTTACCATTAGGATCACTGTCAAGCTTGCATTTGGTGGGCATGGGAAACTTGACCAGCTTGACATCATCTAGCTTGAATCTCTTGAGCATGTCTTGGGTATACTTGGCTTGGTTGATGAATGTTCCTTGTCTTCTTTGCTTGACTTTGAACCCAAGAAAGAACTTCAACTCTCCCATCATACACATCTCAAACTTCTCGGTAATCAGCGCGGCAAACTCATCATTGAAAGATTTGTTAGGAGAACCAAAAATAATATCATCAACATATAGTTGTCATATGAAAATAATCCCTTTTGACCCTCTTAGTAAAAAGAGTGGGATCCATTTTCCCAATTTCGAAACCATGATCTTGCACAAACTCGGTAAGGTGCTCATACCACGCACGTGGGTCTTGTTTAAGGCCATAGAGCGCCTTTTTGAGTTTGTATACATGAGTGGGGAGCTTGGGGTCATCGAATACCGGAGGTTGTTTGACATACACCAACTCATTCAAAGGACCATTTTGAAAAGCACTTCTCACATCCATTTGTTGCAACTTAAAATCATGATGAGATGCATATGCAAGCAACATGAGAATGGATTCAAGACATGCAACGGGGGCAAAGGTTTCATTGTAGTCGATACCCTCAACTTGGGAGTAGCCTTGTGCCATCAATCTTGCCTTGTTTTGAACAACCACACCGTTCGCATCTTACTTGTTCTTGAAGATCCATTTGGTCCCAATGATATCGTGTTCCTCCATTGGCCTTGGCACTAATTCCCAAACTTGATTGCACTTGAAGTTGTTGAGTTCATCATGCATGGCTTCAAGCCAATCATCATCATTGAGCGCTTCATGTACCTTTTGGGGTTCGACAAACGAAACAAACCCGTGATGCTCACAAAAGTTTGACAATTGTCTACGAGTAGTTACCCCTTTTTTCAAGCTTCCAAGAATATTCTCCATGACATGTTGTTGACGCTCGAGCTTGGAAGCCACCTTAGCGGCATGGTGCTCCAAAAGTCCCTCGATGGGCATTTGAGGATGATCTTTCTCATCTTGAGTACCATCTTGAGTTTGCTCTTGATCTTGAGCACCGTCTTGAGCTTGCTCTTGATCTTGAGCGAGCTCAGAGGCATGAACTTGATCATGGGCGTCATTTGGTGCATCACCATCTCCACGGGGTTGATCTTGCCCATGATCTTGTTCATAGGGTTGTTGAGGGCCTTCACTTTCTTCTTCGGAAGCGTGTGGGTCTAGTGTAGGTGATGGCTCCAGTTGACTAGAGCATTGTCCTTCTCCTTCGGCCACAAGGGGTTCCTCAATGGGGAATATTTGACCAATCCCCATGCTTCTTATGGCTTGGGGAGGAACTTCATCACCTACATCACAAAGACCACTTTGCTCCACTTGGGAGCCATTATTCTCATCAAACTCCACATTACACGTCTCCTCAATGAGTCTAGTGGACTTGCTGAGGACATGATAAGCATGAGAGTTTGTAGCATAACCAACAAATATGCCATCTTGAGCTCTAGGTTCGAATTTAGACAAACGATCACCTTTCTTGAGAATGAAACACATACAACCGAACACCTAGAAGTACTTGAGATTGGGCTTGTTGCCGGTAAGTATATCATATGGAGTCTTATTCAAGCCTTTGCAGAGGTAGAGCCTATTGGATGCATGACACGCGGTGTTGATGGCTTCGGCCCCCAAAAGTTGTACGGATATTTGAATTCCGCCATCATGGTTCTTGCAGTGTCCATTATTGTTCAGTTCTTCCCCTCTGCCACACCATTTTGTTGAGGGGTATAGTGTGCAGCATATTGATGCTTGGTCCCCTCACCACTAAGAAACTCATCCAAGGTGTAGTTCTTGAACTAGGTGTTGTTGTCGCTTCTAATCATCAAAATATTTGCTTCATGCTGATGTTGAGCTTCATTTGCAAAGTTGATGACGGTTGGTTGAGTCTCACTCTTCCTCATGAAGAAGTAAACCCATGTATATCTTGATTAGTCATCCACAATTACCAAGCAATACTTTCTACCACCAAGACTATCAAAGGATGGAGGACCAAAGAGATCCATGTGGAGGAGCTCCAAGGGCCTCTTCGGGTAGATGATAGTCGAGGTCCGGTGAGTCGTTTCAAGAAGCTTTCCTTTGATACAAGCACTGCAAGCACGATCTTTGGCAAAACTCACCATTTGTTAGTCCATGGACATGATCCGCTTTGAGGACACATTACAAAGATCTCATATTGATATGGGCTAGTCGGCGATGCCAAAGCCAACCCACATCAACTTTAGCCATTAGGCAAGTCATGGTCTTAGTGGGTCGCTCCGAAAAGTTCACCACATAGAGATCGTTCTTGACATGCCCAACAAAGGCTACTTTAAGAGTCTTGTGCAACTTCTTGAACTTGCGTTGGTTTCTCCCTTGAAGAGGAAAGGGTGATGCAGCAAAGTAGAGATAAGTATTTCCCTCAGTAGAGAACCAAGGTATCAATCCAGTAGGAGGTACAAGCAAGTCCCCAATCAATGCACTTGCACAAACAATCAAATACTTGCACCCAAAGCAATAAAGGGGTTGTCAATCCCTTCACGGTCAATTGGAAAGGTGAGATCTGATAGATATAGATAAAATATAAAATATTTTTGGATTTTTGGTTTATAGATCTAAAAACAAAGATTGCAAAATATTAGATCATAAAGCAAATATGATGGAAAATAGACCCAAGGGCCGGGCCATATGTTTCAGTAGAGGCTTCTCTCATGAAGGCAAATAATATGGTGGGTAAACAAATTACTGTCGAGCAATTGATAGAAAAGCGCAAAGTTATGACGATATCCAAGGCAATGATTATGAAATATAGGCATCACGTCCGTGTCAAGTAGACCGACTCCTTCCTGCATCTACTACTATTACTCCACACATCAATTGCTATCCAGCATGCATCTAGAGTATTAAGTTCATAAAGAACGGAGTAACGCCTTAAGTAAGATGACATGGTGTAGAGGAATTGACTCAAGCAATATGACCAAAACCCCATCTTTTTATTCTTGATGGCAACAATGCAATACGTGTCTCGCTACCCCTACTTTGTCACTGGGTGAAATCACGCAAGATTGAACCCAAAGCTAAGCACCTCTCCCACTGCAAGAAATACCAATCTAGTTGGCCAAACCAAACTGATAATTCGAAGAGAAATGCGAAGATATCAAATCATGCATATAAGAGTTAAGCGAAGATTCAAATAATATTCATAGATAAGTTGATCATAAATCCACAATTCATTGGATCTCGTCAAACACATTGCAAAGGAAGATTACGACGGATAGATCTCCAAAAACATCGAAGAGAACATGTTATTGAGAATAAAAGAGAGAGAAGAATCCATCTAGCTACTAGCCCATAGGTCTGTGGTAAACTACTCACGCTTCATCGTAAGGGAAATAGGGTTGATGTACATGCCCTCCATGATCGGATCCCCCTCCGGCAGGATGCCAGAAAAGGCCCCAAGATGGGATCTCACGGGAACAGAAGGTTGCGGCGGCGGAAAAGTATTGTCATGGATCTCCCTGATGGTTCTAGAATATTTGTAAATATATAGGACGAAGAGTTAGGTCAGGGGAGTCCCGAGGGTCCACAAGGCAGGGGATGCCCCCCTAGGGCGCGCCCTCCACCCTTGCCGCCACCTCGTGGCTCTTCTGGCTTGGACTCCAAGTCCTCTGGGTGTCTTCGGGTCCAAGAAAAATCACTGTGAAGTTTTATTCTGCTTGGACTCTGTTTGATATTCCTTTTCTGCGAAACTCAAAAACAAGGGAAAAACAAAAACTGGCACTAGGCTCTAGGTTAATAGGTTAGTCCCAAAAATAATATAAAATAACATAATAATGCATATAAAACGTGTATAAAATATATTTTTTTCAAAAAGGTAAAAAATTCTCGAAAAAAATTCGGATATACATAAGAACATTTTGTGTTAGCCCAAAACGTTTCATGGAGAAAAGACATTTTTTGTGACATGTGTAAAACATACAAAAAAATGTCGCATACAAAGTTATTTTGAAGCGTCCGTATTTGTCTTTTTTGCATAGGTCACAAAAAATGTCTTTTCTTCACGAAACTTTTTGTGGTAACATAAAAAGTCTTGAAGTACAGCCGAAATTTTCATTTTTTTGACATTTTGAAAATTGTTTTATGAGTAGTGAGTGCATCTGCACCCTTGACCTGAAATGGATTTCCAATATAAAATATCCAAAACAGATAATATAATAGCATGGAACAATCAAAAATTATAGATACGTTGGAGACATATCAAGCTTCCCCAAGCTTAATTCCTGCTCGTCCTCGAGTAGGTAAATGATAAAACAAAATTTTGATGTGGAATGCTACCTAACATATTTATCCATATAATTTTCTTAATTGTGGCATGAATGTTCAGATCCATAAGATTCAAAACAAAAGTTTAATATTGACATAAAAACAATAATACTTCAAGCATACTAATGAAGCAATCATGTCTTCTCAAAATACTATGGCCAAAGAAAGTTATTCCTACCAAATCATATAGTCTGGCTATGCTCCATCTTCGTCACACAAAGTATTAAATCATGCACAACCCTGATGACAAGCCAAGCAATTGTTTCATACTTTTGATGTTCTCAAACCTTTTCAACTTTCACTCAATACATGAGCGTGAGCCATGTATATAGCAGTATAGGTGGAATAGAATATGGTGGTTGTTGAGAAGACAAAAAGAAGGAGATAGTCTCACATCAACTAGGCGTATCAACAGGCTATGGAGATGCCCATCAATAGATATCAATGTGAGTGAGTAGGGATTGTCATGCAACAGATGCACTAGAGCTATAAGTATATGAAGGCTCCAAAAGAAACTAAGTGGGTGTGCATCCAACTTGCTTGCTCATGAAGACCTAGGGCATTTGAGGAAGCCCATCGTTGGAATATACAAGCCAAGTTCTATAACGGAAAACTCCCACTAGTATATGAAAGTGACAACATAGAAGAATCTCTATCATGAAGAACATGGTGCTACTTTGAAGCACCAGTGTGGAAAAGGATAGTAACATTGCCCCTTCTCTCTTTTCTCTCTTTTTTTGGTGGGCTTCTTTGGCCTCTTTTTTTATTTGGGATTCTTTGGCCTCTTTTATTTTTATTTGGGCTTCTTTGGCCTCTTTTATTTTGATAACCTCACATGGGATAATGCTCTAACAATGGTGATCATCACACTTTTATTTACTTATAGCTCAAAATTACAACTCGGTACTAGAACAAAGCTATGACTCTATATGAATGCCTCCGGTGGTGTACCGGGATGTGCAATGATCTTGTGTAGCAAATGACATAAAAAATGCACAAGCCATGTAAACATCATGCTAGCTATCTTACGATCATGCAAAGAAATATGACAATGATGAAGCGTGTCATGATAAACGAAACGGTGAAAGTTGCATGGCAATATATCTCGGAATGGCTATGGAAATGCCATACTAGGTAGGTATGGTGGCTGTTTTGAGGAAGGTATATGGTGGGTGTAATGCACCGGCGAAAGTTGTGCGGTACTAGAGAGGCTAGTAATGGTGGAAGGGTGAGAGTGCGTATAATCCATGGACTCAACATTAGTCATAAGGAACTCACATACTTATTGCAAAAGACTATTAGCTATCAAAACAAAGTACTACACGCATGCTCCTAGGGGGATAGATTGGTAGGAAAATACCATCGCTAATCCCCAAAGGCCACTCATAAGGAATACAATCAATAAATACGTCATGCTCCAACTTCATTACATAACGGTTCACCATACATGCATGCTACGAGAATAACAAACTTTAACACAAGTATTCTTACCAATCCACAATTACTCACTAGCATGAGTCTAATATCACCATCTTCATATCTCAAAACAATGCAAGGAATCAAACTTCTCTTAGTATTCAATGCACTTTATATGAAAGTTTTTATTATATCCCTCTTGGATGGCTATCATATTAGGACTAAATTCATAACCTAAGAAAATTAACATGTTGTTTAGAGAGACTCTCAAAATAATATAAGTGAAGCAAGAGAGTTCAATAACTTCTATAAAATAAAGCCACCGTCGTGCTCTAAAAAGATATAAGTGAAGCACTAGAGCAAAATTTCCTAGCTCGAAAGATATAAGTGAAGCACATAGAGTATTCTAATAAATCACGATTAATGTGTGTCCCTCTCAAAAGGTGTGAATAGAAAGGATGATTGTGGCATACTAAAAAGAAAATACTCATATCATACAAAATGCTCCAAGCAAAACACATATCATGTGGTGAATACAAATATAGCCTCAAGTAAATTTACCGATGGGCGGAGACGAAAGAGGGGATGCCTTATGGGGCATCCCCAAGCTTAGGCTCTTGGTTGTCCTTGAATATTACCTTTGGGTGCCTTGGGAACCCCAATGTTAGGATCTTTCCACTCCTTATTCCATAGTCCATCAAATCTTTACCCAAAACTTGAAAACTTCACAACACAAAACTCAACAGAAAACTCATGAGATCCGTTAGTATAAGAAAGTAAATCACCACTTTTTGGTACTATTGTGAACTCATTCTTTATTTATAGTGGTGTAATATCTAATTTATTCCAACTTCTCCATGGTTCATACCCCCCGATACTACACATAGATTCATCAAAATAAGCAAACAACACAACGAAAACAGAATCTGTCAAAAACAGAACAATCTGTAGCAATCTGAAAACTTCAAATACTTATATAACTCCAAAAAATCTGAAAAAATAGGAAGACCTGGGAAATTTGTATATAAATCTTGTATAAAAAATTAAGATCAAAATCACGCTTCTATGAATTATGAAAATTATTTTACTATGTGCAAAAGTTTCTGGTTTTCAGCAAGATCAAATTAACAATCACCGTAAGCCATCCCAAAGGTCTTACTTGGAACAAACACTAATTAAAACACCAAAACAGATCTAACCTAAGGCTAGATGAAAAAATTATTAAAAACAGAAGCAAAAAGCAAGAATAAAAATAAAATTGGGTTGCCTCCCAACAAGCGCTATTGTTTAACGCCCCTAGCTAGGCATATTGCAATAGATCTAGGTATTGGCATAGTAGTAAGGGAGATCATCCATGCTCATATCATACTCCCTTCTTTCAGCGGCAAGTTTCCTTTGCGGCAAGCAAAAATAATCAAAAGGGCTAAACGTATTAGGATAAGTGTTAGGACCCCGATCCAAAGTCACACCGATCTAGCATGTAACACATCATATCACTTTGCGGCCTCATGCACGGTATTCCCACAGGTGCCACCTTACCTGGCTCGGGGCCGTTTGTGCCTTTTGGCTCACGTATATGACAGTGTTGCTATCATCCATATGACAAAGTACCCGGGCCGACATGACTAGTCGTAAACCCAAGGTGGTGCTAACTTACAGGGACAGGCATACATGACCTAGCAATGAATGTGTCGATCAGCAGCGTATGAACCCAAGTCATAGCAAGCTACAAGGATTTAAAGGAACAACGCGTGACATTTCCCCGAAGGGACAGACACAAGAACGAAGAAGGACACATGCCGGCCAGCCTAAGTGTTCCGGAGCAGTATCAAGCTACCATGGCTCAGTGGAAGCACTAGGAGGCATTTCCCCATAAGAGAGGCTACCAAGAATAAACAACTAGGTTGTCGGATCCCACACATACCAAGCATTTCAAATCATACACACAATATGCTCGATATATGCAAATACAACATGGCATCACAACAAAACTCTACAACTCAAGGTATTTATTCAATAGGCTCCGAGGAGTCAGATATTACAAACATGGGTCACATGGCCCAACATACAGAGCATACAGGTAACGGAAGCATAACATGTCTGCATACAGACAACTATAAATGAAAAAGGCTGAGAAGCCTGACTATCTACAAGACCCTCCCAAGGGTACAAGATCATAGCTGAGGTAACAAGCGAAACGTCGAAGTCCACGCGGACTACTAGTGAGACTGAAGTCTCACTGCAAAAACCTAAATTAAGAAAATGTAAGTACAAGTGTACCCAGCAAGACTTACATCAAAACTAGCTACATATGCATCAGTATCAACAAAGGGGTGCTGGAGTTTAACTGCAGCAAGCCAACTTTGACTCAGTGGCTATCCTATACTAGGACTGCTTGTAACTCTTTTGAGGTGGCGCACACGAGTCCACATATTCACCATACCAATACACCACTATGGATCTGCTCCCGTCTCCCTACGAGAAGGCCATCCATAGCACTCACACTTATCTTGCGCATTTTAGAGTATCCACTTTCACTTGTCTATGAATTGTATAAGAAACCCAGTAGTCCTTTACCGCGGACGCGGCTATTCAAATAGATCATGTTAATCCTGCAGGGGTGTACTTCTTCACACACGCTCTCGCCACTTACCACCATGTACACGTCATTTATCTCGGCAACCTTCATGCGGAAGCCTGGCGAGGGTGTCGGCCATGACCTGACTAACCACACAAGTTTCTAGTCTAGGTTTATCGCCTATTCGGGTTCCATCCGCAAGGAGATCTAGTCGGGGTGTCACTCACGGCCCCAAACGACGTGTATAGGGTTCCCATGCCCACCAAGCGGGTGACGCTTGGTACACCCGGCCATGGTGCCTATTCTGTCCCAAGCCCACCTATACCGGGTGCCACTTGGTAGACTACTAACACAACCTACAAACACCAGAAACTAGTTGCAACTCCTGGACAGAGATCGAGTTGATTAATAAGCCGAGAGATCTTGGAGTGCCCGAAGCCCAATGTGTGGTAGTAATTGTATTGGATCACAAACACAGAACTCAGTTCCTGCGGACGCTTTGAATGAGAAAACCCACCATGTACTCCTACATGGCCTCTCACCGCTACCTTTACCAAATTGTGTTCACACACTTAGCTCTCAATAGTAGGACATGTTCACAACATTCCAATTCATCCCCGATGAATCAGACCTGACTCAACTCTAATCAGTAGCAGGCATGACAAACAAGCATGAATGAGTAGGCACATAATGGCTCAAACAACTCCTACTCATGCTAGTGGGTTTCAACTATTTACTATGGAAAATACAGGTCATGCAGAACTATTTTTAGGGCATTTTGGATTCATTGAATGCAATTCGAATGATGCTTTTCCTTCTTTTTAAAATAATTTCTGAGGTTTGAATATTCCTCAATTCAATTTCTTGAATTTAACATGATGCATGCTCACTGATGCAACTATTGCACTCAGGTATTCTAGGGTCGTGACAACTCACCCCCACTAAACAAGAATCTTGTCCCGAGATTCAAGACTAGGGTAAGAAGACAGAGGGGACACAAAGCTAACACAATCTTCATGATCCAATTTCCCTTCTCGAAGATGTTGAACCATTGCTTCAGATTTATCTTGACATCCGTGTTTTCGAGATATTCATCCAATATGATGACAAAAAGAACGAGGAGTCCTGCAAGAATTGATCTTCTCAAAGATCGAGCAACTCACAATGAACTCGCAAAAAGAGGTGTTGAAACATCTCTTGATCTGAGACACTAAACACACATCAGGTGCAATGGAAATAAGTAGATGACAAGGGTTCAACTGGGTAGGCAAACATTCTACACTTAAGAAGGTGGTGAACGGGTGTCAACATAGCGAGGAGTTGATCGCCCTTCATATCAAATGGGGCACCTTGGAGAAGGTGACTCATAGATTATTCCCCTTAGTGCAAAAAGAATTACTTTTGATATAGAGATCATTGAGACTCTTTATACCAGCCTAAGGCAAATCACAATCGATTGTTTGAAAGAGTTCAAAGGAATGACATACTCATACTAGAATGGATGATGTGGACTACCTTGTTGAAGACAACGCGATGGACAATTTCTGCTTATCATCGGAAATGGATGTGACCCATGGTAGGACCACTTTTGAAGATGATTCCGAACAACAATTACTAAGAGGGCAGCCCATGGGAAATTGGCACAATGGCAGTGCAAGCTGGGAACAAAATCCAAATGCTGGGAATGTTCCAACCATCATATATGACTGAGATTCAGATATAGTTGGTGATAGAATGCTTGAGACCCAGCATGCGTGAAAGGAAGGTTTGCAACACGAACTCACGAGATGACATTGCGAGATTTTCAGGAGATGGACTACGATAGCAAGCTCCAAAACATGAGTTGGTTCTGCTACACACATGTGAACACACTGTCCCAGACAAGCATGACCACATAGTAGTCTTACAACAAAAATACTACTGAGTTCTGGTTGGGAACCATCATTGAGGTTAACGGAATCTTGTGCATGACCTACGATTATCACAACAACTCCTTTTCCTTGAACAAGTCAATCAGTGGCTTGGTGTGCTAGGGATACATACAGAATGAAGATGACCAGTCTATCAAACCATAGAATACTTCACACATCCATGACTAGCTTGGGATGATCCGAGAGGAATTAAAAATAAGCTCAAAATGCCCGGACCCAACGGAATCATCACTCTTGCTAGTGACCCGGACATAGCACTCCGCACCGAAAACAAGAAAGCCGCACTGGCCCTTGAGGCATTATCCGAAGCCCTAGCGGCCGAGGAGCTAACTGTGCTGCGCTCCACGGTGGACAGCGACGACGTGATACTCGACTAAAGATCCAAGTCCACCTCTTTTAAACCGGCAGACGAAATAGTCAAATTCCAAGTCCATCCAACGGACCCTAGAAAAACGGCCTCCATCGGGGCACAATTAAACCCTGATGTAGACGCCGCACTACGAGAATTCCTACGCGAAAATTGGGACATCTTTGCCTGGCACCCTTCAGACATACTAGGAATCCCACGCAGGTTGGCCGAGCACAGCCTAAACATTCTAAAAGGATTCAAGCCTGTTAAGCAGGCTCTTCGGCGTTTCTCTGAACCTAAGAGACAAGCCATGGGAGAGGATCTAGCCAAACTACTGGAAGCCGGATTCATCAGAGATATAAAACATCCGGACTGGATAGCAAACCTAGTGATGGTACCAAAGAAGGAAAAATCCTGGCGCCTATGCGTCGATTTCAAGGACCTCAACAAGGCTTGCCCAAAGGATCCCTTCCCCCTCCCCCGCATTGATCAAATCATCGATGCTACCGCAGGACACGATTCATTGTGTTTCCTCGACGCATACTCTGGCTACCATCAAATCAAGATGGTAGAGCCAGACCAAGCCGCAACGGCATTTATCACCCCATACGGCCCATTCTGCTTCAACACAAAGCCCTTCGGGCTCAAAAACGTCGGCGCAACATATCAGCGCATGATTCAGACATGTCTGGCCAACCAGATCTGCAAAATAGTTGAAGCATACGTGGATGATGTGGTCGTCAAAACCAAGCATGTCGAAACTCTAATAGACGACTTGAGGCTCACGTTCGATAACCTCCGAACATATGACATCAAGCTTAACCCGGAAAAATGCATTTTCAGCATACCAGCCGGAAAGCACTTGGGCTTCATTGTATCCGGTAGAGGAATTGAAGCAAACCCAGCCAAGATCTGAGCTCTATCACAATTGGATACTCCAAAGGACCTCAAACAAATACAAAAATTGACTGGATGCGTGGCGGCTCTAAGCCGCTTCATCTCCCGCTTGGGAGAAAAGGCATTACCCCTTTATCGCCTCCTCCGGCGCACCGAACACTTCGAGTGGACGGATGCTGCCACGACCAGACTCGAAGAAATAAAAGCCATATTGGCAACAAACCCGGTCCTAGCCGTGCCTAACATCGGCGAACCAATGCTATTATACATTGCGGCAACTCATCAAGTTGTAAGCGCAGTGCTCGTCGTCGAACAGGAAACGGACGGACACAAATTCCCCCTTCAAAAACCAGTCTACTACGTGTTCACCGTCCTCACTCCATGCAAGTCACGGTACCCGCATTACCAAAAGATAGCGTACGCAGTGTTCATGGCGTCCCGGAAGCTACGACACTACTTTCAAGAGTGTTCAATAACAGTAGCCTCCGAAGTGCCTCTTAATGATATTATAAACAACCGCGACGTGACGGGCCGGATTGCCAAATGGGCCATTGAGCTCCTCCCATTCGACATATCCTATAAGCCACGGCGAGCTATCAAGTTGCAAGTTTTGGCCGACTTTGTCGCTGAATGGACTGAGGCCGAACTCCCTAAAGAGTACGACACATACTCCAACTGGATCATGCACTTCGACGGCTCCAAAATGCTAGCGGGTCTGGGGGTGGTGTCGTTCTGACATCCCCAATAGGAGATATAGTTCAATATGTACTCCAGATAGTGTATACAGACTCTAACAATGCAGCCGAATACGAGGCCCTTCTACATGGTCTCCGGATGGCAGTCTCCATGGGCATTCAACGCCTAGAGGTGCGTGGGGATTCGAACCTCGCGATATCCCAAATAAATGGAGACTTTGATGCCAAGGATCCGAAAATGGCAGCTTATCGCAATGCTGTCCTAAAAATGTCAGCTCGGTTCGAGGGGCTCGAATTTCACCATATAGCCCGGGAAAATAATCAGGCAGCACACGTCTTGGCACGCATCAGCGCAAAGTGCGATGCAGTCGCCCCCCCCCCCAACATTTTCTTGGAGAGGCTATTCAAGCCATCCGTCCAATGGGAAGGGGAGTCCGGGAATAACAACCCGGACTCAGCCGCACCACCTGACACCGAACATTCTGACACAACGGGAGGCTCTGCCAACAAAGTAATTAACATCCTCAGCCCACATAATAATGGCAGTCATTGCCCCGTGGACAGAACCATTCTTAGCCTACCTAACTAGGCAAGAACTCCCCGAGGACCAAAACAAGGCACACTGCATAGTGCGGTGATCTAAAGACTACAAAGTCCATGAAGGAGAGCTTTATAGGAAAAGCACCGCTGGAGTCCTTCAAAGGTGTATCTACGAAGAGGAAGGGCGGAACCTTCTGTCTGAAATTCATGCCAGACTAGGCGGGCACCACGCCGCAGCCCGGGCCCTCGTAAGCAAGGCCTTCCGCACTTGATTTTATTAGCCTACGGCCCGGGCAGATGCTCAGGACTTAGTCCAACGATGCGTCGGCTGCCAATTATTCGCTAACCAAAGCCACATGCCACCCACCGCCCTCCGAACTATACCCATCACCTGGCCATTCGCGGTCTGGGGGCTTGACATGGTTGGACCCCTTAAAAGGGGAACCCACAAGCAAAAATACTTATTGGTCATGGTTGACAAATTCACCAAATGGATAGAGGCCAAGCCTATTAAGACGGCCGAATCCTGACCAGTGATAGACTTCATATCAGGGGTCGTACATAGTTACGGTGTCCCCACAGCATCATCGCTGATAACGGCACGAACTTTACGGCCGACGAGGTAAAACTCTGGTGCAAAAACATGGGCATCAAGCTCGACTACGCTTCAGTCTATCACCCACAAACTAATGGTCAAGTCGAGCGGGCAAATGGTCTAATCATGAGCGGCATCAAACCCAGACTAGTGCGGTCCCTCAAGGAATCTAACACGCACTGGGTAGAGGAGCTCGACTCCGTACTCTGGGGGCTGCGGACCACGCCAAACCGCACTACCGGATTCACACCATTTTTTATGGTATACGGCGCAGAGGCAGTTCTGCCCTGCGACATAATTCATGACTCACCTCGCCTGCGCATGTACGAAGAAAGAGAAGCCGAACTCGATCGGCAGGACAGTTTGGATGCATTGGAGGAGGAGCGCGACGTGGCAAAGGCTCGTTCCTCATTCGATCAACAGCAGGCTCGAAGATATCAAAGCAGAGAAGTACGGGCCAAAACTTACAATGTTGGCGAATTAGTTCTACGCCTGCCGGACAAGAAAAAGGACAAACTCAAGCCCAAATGGGAAGGTCCCTTCATAATTGACCAAGTCCTGACGGGTGGAGCGTACCGTCTGCGAAATGAATCGGATAACCGACTCGAGCCGAACCCATGGAATGCCACGTGCCTACGAAGATTCTACTCCTAGCGCCGGACTCTGTGTTCGTCTCCTTCCTCTGTCTATTTTTTACACATTAGTTGTCTTATATTTCTCTCCTTCTCCCTAAATTTCTCTTACAGCCTTTTAAGGGCTCATTCGCGCCTCGTTCACACACAATTGACGCGCTATCCGCGCTCATTATACCTGGGGGCTTCTTCAACAGAAGCTTATTTATATGGGCCTCATGCCCAAGACGTGCGTCACACTTCCGCATGTACCTTTTATTCACCATTATATGCATCAATATGACTCAAGTTTTGGCCAAGCTGGGTTGCCTGGCTCCTGTGCTTACCCCTACGTTCCCGATTGTTCGGCTAGGTGGTAAAGGGAGCACCTCTGCGATTGTTCCTGCCGGGTCAGCCGGATGTGTACCTCAGACTAGGTGAAGCCGAAAGCTAGCGTTCTTAAGGGTCGGTGAACTAAAAGATGATTTTTACCTCGTTTATTTATCCGCCCCTAGATGCTTTTCTGCTTTTTTCGCAGTTCGGACATGCACTTTTGGGCATGCCTCCGAGGGAAAGGAACCCCTAACGGAACTATTCTCCCTGGAAGATGTTTCTTACTAACCATGTAATATAACATAACTAGTTGGGAACTTGTCTGATAAAGCACTGATGACCCCTACGCCTGGTCTCCACGCATGCCTCGGTTCTTACATAACCAAGAGGGTATTCGGACACACTCCGGACTATCGGGTCCCGAGGTTGAAGCGAAAAGGTCCGCTATGACAAACGATCTACAATCCGGCTAGAAGGCATTTTACATGTCATTTTAAATTACATAGTCAATTTGACTAAGTATATTCCTCTTCAATACCATCCAACAGGCTATCTAGTTTACAGTCCTGTTGGGAATATTTTGCGGCCAACTCTACCTGGCCGTATACTAAACTGATAGGGATCTCCTTCCCATCGGGCCCCATAGGTCCGACCTCGGCCATGTGGTTTGGGTCAGCCTTCGTGTACCGCGTCTTCACCATGGCCCAGGCCTCCCTGGCGCCTTGACGGCAGGCCAATATCTTCCATAAACGGAAGCACCGCCGCGGTCCCTTCATCTTCTCTGCAAGCTCTCCAAGGCCTTCGGGCACAGAGACGGATGGCCACAAGGCCTGGGCGACGCCTTGCATCACCTGCCGAACTCGTTCGTGCAGTTGTGAGAGCTCGGGAAGAAGGTCACCTGTAGAACCGGGCATTTCCTCCGCAGATCGACCTGTCAGCATACCTACAGACATAACACTGTCAATTCGACTTCCACGCCGAACTCTTCTTTTCACAAGTTCATTGAAGCACTCACTAAAAATGCCGCGTCGAAGCCGCTGATTCTCCTTCACGGAGTCCGACAGCTGAGCAAGAACATCCTTTAATTCCTCGCCCAGCTGGGTGTTGGCATCTTGAATCTTGTTCTTATCTTGCCTCACCCTCGTAAGCACACTCTCGCCGGCCTTTAACTGGCGCAAGAGTTGCTGCTTGTCCGGATCCACTCCGTCGCCATCTGCACTGTTATTGTCAGAATTACACACATACCGCACTTCACAACATACTTATCCTTTGAAGCGTATATTACCAGAGGGGGTCTTAGTGGCCTTCCTTGTTGTGGCTAGTGCGGCCTCAAGTTGGGCTTTGCACTCTTCCAGCTCCTGGGACAGTTGGGTATTCTTTTGGGTAAGATCCTGCATAACAAATGATCCTTAAATCAGTTGTTCTAACTATTTCAAGTCTCGGGGGCTACTGACATATATAACCATCAATTTTTCTCACCCGTATGTCTTTTACATACTGCTCTGTGGCTCTGGCTAGACCATTTTGAGCGGCCCGGACGTACGCATCTCCTGTATTAAAGGCGTCCAATGCCTCTTGGGAAAAACAAGCGTCACGAAGAACAGTCCGGCGACGCCTGTGGTTCATGGCACTCTCCACCTCGGAATTGGTGGCAGATAGCCCGTCCGCGCCCTCTGCCGAAGGAGTGTCCGGTGCGCACCCCGTGTTCGCCTCCGCTTCCGGACCCGGCCTTGAAGCCTGGCCGGTGGATATAGTCCGGCGGGCGCTCTTCTTCCTAAAGAGAGCATGAGCGTTAGTATGCCTTGAGGGCATAAACCCTGGCATTAAAGTTGCACATTGTACCGTTGCGTCGGCGTCTCGATCCGGTCCGCACTTCTTTTTAGCCCGCTGGGCCTCGATGGCCCTTGTTGGCTAGCCACCGCGGGCTCGGCCCTCCGCCTCAAGGATTTCCCCTGCGAAAAACGCCATTGGTATACGGCGATCAAAATAAGCACGGATGGATCCTCTTGAAAGTACTGGGACTTCGATCTCAGTTACCTTTGAGGCTGGAAGTAGTCCGGGATAATCGGCCATAATGGCCACTAAGGTGTTGTCCTTACTCAATTGATGAAACACCCCATCAATCAGCTCCATACATAAGTCCGGATCCTCATGGGAGTCCGGGTCGAGGGACCGTTCCGGGTCCTTGGGTTGTGGAGGAGGGATGTTTATCTCCTTTACAGTCTGGTGTAGCTCCTGCGTTGAAATGGCTAGACTAATTACTTAACTATGGGAATATGAAAACGGATGGGCAAGTGAAAGTGTTTGCTTACCCAGCTTGGAGGATTGTACATAGAAAATCCGCCCCGTGGGTTGACACGGAGGAATTCCTCCTCTTCTCCCTTGTACAAAGCGGACAAGATCTTCATTAGAGTGGTAGCCGAATCCGGCCCCTTACGGCCGCATCGGGTGGCGTCGTCCTCCCTGTTGAAATCCCACATGGGGTGGCCTCTGTACCGAAGCGGCTGCACCCCCCGCGTAATGCGTATGGCCATGACCTCAATCATGGTCAGTCCGGAATGAGCTAACAACCTTATCCGGCTCATCAGGTAGGGGACGTCCCTGTCATTTTCCTTCTCAGGGCTCCGTGGGCGCCAGCTCAGGCGTTTCTTCAAGGGAGCATTATCAAACTCAGGGAGGCCTATCCGTACAGGGTCCGGCAGAGGGGTGTCTTCTATATAAAACCATTCTGAAGGCCAGTCTTCGGACGCCTTCTTTGGGGTTCCGGATAGATATCCGGTCCCGGCGATGCGCCATATTTTGGCTCCGCCCACTTGATATATCGACCCCTCCTGAGAACGGGGCACGAGGCAGAACAACTTCTCCCACAGCGCGAAATGGGCCTCGATGCCCAAAAACAGCTCACAAAGGGCTACGAAGCCCGCAATATGCAATATGGAGGCAGGCGTAAGGTTGTGTAACTGGAGGCCATAGAACTCCAGGAGCCTCCGGAGAAACGGATGAACTGGAAATCCGAGCCCTCTCATTAAATAAGGGACAAGGCATACCCGCTCTCCTTTGGAGGGATTAGGGACGCTCTTCGCTTGCTCTCTGCCATTATAGGTGGCAATCCCGGCTCGAACAGGGACCATGTAAGCTGGGGGGAGAAGCCCCTTGGCTTGGAGCGCTACTAGCTTGCTGTGCAGGACGGAACACCTCTCCCAATCTCCAGGCCGAGGGCTGGGGGGCGAGAGGAGGAGCTGCGTCGACCGGCCATGATGGAATGGATCTCTGTCGAATGCGCTCCGATGAATGCTCATGGAGGGAAGATGGTGTGATTCGGATCTAAGTCCCCGCCTCTTTTATAGGCGGCCCATTTTTGCAGCTCGGGGGGTAAATGAAAAAACACCCTGTCTTTTCGCATTCTTTTGACATGTGGAAGATGGCCATTATTGGGCACAGAAGCCAAGGAGCACAACATTCATCAGGAGCCGGACACTATTTGATAGGTATATGGGATTTGGAGAAGAACCCGCCTTGCAATGCCGAAGACAAATCTGCGAGCCGGACTCATCGTCATTGAAGCATGGTTCGGGGGCTACTGAGGGAGTCCTGGATTAGGGGGTGTCCGGATGGCTGGACTATGACCTTTAGCCGGACTCCCGGACTATGAAGATACAAGATTGAAGACTTCGTCCCATGTTCGGATGGGACTTTCCTTGGCGTGGAAGGCAAGCTTGGTGATACGATATGTAGATCTCCTCCCATTGTAACCGACTCTGTGTAACCCTAGCCCTCTCCGGTGTCTATATAAATCAGAGAGTTTTAGTCCGTAGGACGAACAACAATCATACCATAGGCTAGCTTCTAGGGTTTAGCCTCTCTGATCTCGTGGTAGATCAACTCTTGTACTACCCATATCATCAATATTAATCAAGCAGGAGTAGGGTTTTACCTCCATCGAGAGGGCCCGAACCTGGTTAAAAACATCGTGTCCCTTGTCTCCTGTTACCATCCGCCTAGACACACAGTTCGGGACCCCCTACCCGAGATCCACTGGTTTTGACACCGACAGTGGCATAACCACTCAACATCACAATATCAAGGTTCTGTGATCAACTGTCACCAAACGGAAGAGCTGAACTTAGTCTCGAATCCAACAATCCTATAAGTCTACGGATTAGTAACACATGATCCTGATAGAAGAAGAGAAGGCCTAGTTCCTTAACTCCATAAGAAAGATAGGATGACTCGGACCAGAAGAGCATAAGGTAAAGGAGTAAAAAGATCCGTATGTTCCCTTCCACAATCAATTCCCTTATATAACTAAAGCATTTCTAGACTCAACTTTGACCAGTTCGGCTTGGTAACCCTACAAGAAGTCGGGCTCTGATACCAAAGCTGTCAGGACCCCGATCCTAAGTCACAATGATCTAGCATGTAACACATCATATCACTTTGTGGCCTCAAACGTGGTATACCCACGGGTGCCACCTTACCAGGCCCAGGACCATTTGTGCCTTTTGGCTCACGTATATGACAGTGTCGCTAGCATCCATATGACAAAGAACCCAGGACAACATGACTAGTCGTAAACCCAAGGTGGCGCTAACTTACAAGGACAGGCATACATGACCCAGCAACAAACGTGTCGATCAGCAACGTATGAACCCAAGTCGTGGCAAGCTACAAGGACTTAAAGG
Organism: Triticum dicoccoides; assembly: GCF_002162155.2. Lineage (NCBI taxonomy): Eukaryota > Viridiplantae > Streptophyta > Magnoliopsida > Poales > Poaceae > Triticum > Triticum dicoccoides. The sequence continues at coordinate 410,637,970 of NC_041389.1, read as the reverse complement.
AACAACACATGACATTTGTCTGAAGGGACAGACACAGGAACGAAGAATGGCACAGGTCGGCCAACCTAAGTGTTCCGGCATAGTAGCAAGCTACCATGGCTCAGTGGAAGCACTAGGAGGCATTTACCCATTAGAGAAGCTACCAAGAATAAACAACTAGGTTGTTGGATCCCACACATACCAAGCATTTTAAATCATACACACAATATGCTCGATATGTGCAAATTCAACATGGCATCACAACACAACTCTAATAACTCAAGGTATTTATTCAATAGGCTCTAAGGAGTCAGATATTACAAACATGGGCCACATGACCCAACATACAGAGCATACAGGCAACAGAAGCATAACATGTCTGAGTACAGACAACTATAAATGAAAAGGCTGAGAAGCCTGACTATCTACAAGAGCCTCTCAAGGGTACAAGATCGTAGCTGAGGTAACAAGCTAAACATCGAAGTCCACCTGAAACTACTAGTGAGACTGAAGTCTCTTTGCAAAAACATAAATTAAGCAAACGTGAGTACAAATGTACCCAGCAAGACTTACATCAGAACTAGCTACATATGCATCAGTATCAAAAAAGGGGTGGTGGAGTTTAACTATAGCAAGCCAGCTTTGACTCAGTGGCTATCTTGTACTACGACTGCTGGTAGCTCTTTTGAGGTGGCGCACACGAGTCCACATATTCACCATATCAATACACCACTATGGATCTGCTCCCGTCTCCCGGCGAGAAGGCCATCCATAGCACTCACGCTTATCTTGCGCATTTTAGAGTATCCACTTTCACTTGCCTATGAACTGCATAAGCAACCCAGTAGTCCTTTACCGCGGACACGGCTATTTGAATAGATCATGTTAACCCCGCAGGGGTGTAGTTCTTCACACATGCTCTCGCCACTTACCGCCATGTACACGTCATGTATCTCGTCAACCTTCAAGCGGACCTGGCGCGGGTGTTGGCCACGACCTGACTAACCACACAAGTCTCTAGTCCAGGTTTATCGCCTATTCGGGTTCCATCCGCAAGGAGATCCAGCCGGGGTGTCACTCGCAGCCCCAAATGATATGTATAGGGTTCCCAAGCCCACCAAACGGGCGACGCTTGGTACACCCGGCCATGGTGCCTAGTCTGTCCCAAGCCCACCTATACCGGGTGCCACTTGGTAGACTACTAACACAACCTACAAACACCAGAAACTAGTTGCAACTCCTGGACAGAGATTGAGTTGATTAATAAGTCGAGAGAGCTTGGAGCGCCCGAAGCCCAATATGTGGTAGTAACTGTCTTGGATCACAGACACAGAACTTAGTTCCTGAGGACGGTATCAATGGGACAACCCACCATGTACTCCTACATGGCCTCTCACCACTACCTTTACCAAATCGTGTTCACACACTTAGCTCCCAACAGTAGGACATGTTCACAACATTCCAATTCATCCCCGATGAATCAGACCCGACTCAACTCTAAGTAGTAGCAGGCATGACAAACAAGCATGAATGAGTAGGCACATCATGGCTCAAACAACTCCTACTCATGCTAGTAGGTTTCAACTATGTACTATGGCAAAGACAGGTCACGCAAAGGAAAGGGGTTCAAGTACCGCAACATGTAACAGTTGAATCGTTGTTGTCCTTATGCAGTAAAAGAGAGCAGGAGCAAGATAGTGGGATTTTATCGTAATGAACAAGGGGGTTTTGCTTTCCTGGCACTTCTGAAAATAGTATAGCTCTTCATCGGTGTCATCGGACTCATCGTCGGAAAACGTCTATCGAGAGGGAACAACAACCGGCAACACAAAAGGAAGACAATCAATGCAATGCATAATATGATGCATGATCATGACATGACAAAATGAGTGTGTTTGAGATAATGCAACTAGCAATAATTTAAATGAAGTTGGTTTGAACCCAAGGTTCAAATTCAAACTCCACATGTGATTATTTAAATGCCATTCATTTGATTTGTCCTAAACAGTAGCCAAAAGTTGTTCTAACATGTATGAAAATGGTACATATGGATAGATTAGATTTTGTGTGATAATTTTTCATATATAAATTATTTCATTTCGAGTTATGGTTGAATTTCTATGAATTTTTGAAGTTTATACTATTTTCTTGAATTTCTAAATCATTTCTGAAATAAGAGAAACCAGAAAAGCATTTACTGCGTCACCATGACACCGGTGTGATGTCAGCAAGTCCACAGGGCCGGTCCAGGTCAAACCTGACACTGGTGCCCACATGTCCCTGGCTCTAGGGGTTAAACTAACTAGTGGTTAGCCCTAACGATGGTGCCATGTCAGCGCATCGGCGGTTAGCCGCCGGCAACCAAACAGCGCGGCGGAGGCGCTCGGGATTCGCCGTTCGGCGACCGTTTGACTCGCGGTTTGGCCCTACGGGCTGCTGGAAGTGCGCCGCATCCCACAGAGCATGCTGATGGGCGAGAGGAGGCCGTAAACAAGGACTGCAACGCCAGCAGGCTGTGGCCGGAGTTCGTCTTAGCACGGGCGAGGTGCTGCGCTTGGCTGTCGAGCGAGCTGAGCAGCGGGGAGGACTCCTAGAAGCTCCAGGAGTACACTGGTGCCACTGGACCGGGCGGAGGTGCTCAGGGGCAAGGACCTCATCGGCCATGGCGGACGGCGGCCTCGGGTGATTTGGGCGGCGGCTAGAAGACGGACGAGACAACGGGGAGAGGGGCAAAAGCAAGGTGAGCTCACGGGGATGCTGAGAAGAAGCTCCGGGAGGCCGGGGAGGCTCAGACGGCGGCGAATCGATGGCGGTGGCCGTCGGTACAAAGGACGAAAGCGGCGTCGATGGCGGCGTCTTGAGGGCTCGTTGGCTCGAGTCTGTTGGTGGAGACGACCAGTGCGAGGAGACGGATCCGTTGGACTCTCTTCCCGGGAGAAACGACGGCGGTGGCTACGGTGGTAGCGAGAGGTGGTGACAAGCGTGTTCGGGCGGCTGCGCGTGAGAGAAACAAAGGGGAGAGAGAGCAACGAGTGAGGGAGATGAGAGAGAGGAAGCCAGGGGGTGTCGTGGCGTCTCTAGGGCGCCGGGGAGGCCAGCAAGGAGGCAGGAGGTGGCCACGGGTGGCAGTGTGTGCCGCATGCAGCTGCTTCTCCACCTGGTAGGAGCAAGAAGACATCGCTGCCCTTGGTGGGCTGGGCCTCTCTGGTGGGCTGCACAGTGTTGGGCCAAAACGTGCTAGGTAAGTTTTCTCTGCTCTGTTTTACTGCAGTTCTGTTTTCCTTTTATTTCTATTTTGCCATTGTTTCCAAATTCAAAAGAATTTCAAACAAAGTCAAAACATTCTGAAATAGTTTATGTTACTTCTCTGGACTATTGCAAAAGTATATAAAACATTTCAAAGCATTTGAAAGTATATTCATTATATATTATGAATATAACTCCAAATTCAAATAGATTATTGATTTAAATTCAGAGATCAAATAATTCCTTAAAAATGTTCCGAAATTTTGGTTTGGTATATAACTGTTGCAAAAATTCACAAAACTATTTTTAGGGCATTTTGGATCCATTGAATGCAATTTGAAGGGTGCTTGCCCTTCTTTTTAAAATAATTTCTGAGGCTTGAATATTCCTCAGTTCAATTTCTTGAATTTAACATGATGCATGCTCACTGATGCAACTATTGCACTCGGGTATTCTAGGACTATGACAATAAGGATCCCTAAGATCGAGTGCAGGGGGAATAGATTCCTCCTTCGGCCCCTTGTAGTTTATAATCAACTCTTCATTATAGGCTTTCCTATGGTGAAATGTCATAAGCTTATCTCCTAGCAAGAACCCTAGCCCGTTGTTTTGTATAGCAAAATTACCATTAAGTTCAGAGATCTTATCAACCAAAACCTCGGCAGGGACTTCTTTTTTCAAGTTTTCATATAGGCAACATAATCAGGAGATTGCAATCTCATTATTTCCTCTTGATTAAAAAGGATCTCCTCTATGAGCAAAAAGTTTGCTAGCCTCTTTCATGACAAATCTAAACTCGTGAGCTAAAAATATAGTGGCGACACGCTTAACATGAGAATGCTAAATATTACAGAACTCTAGGAAAATCCTTTGTATGCAAGGGTGCATATGAACAAATTGTCTTTCAAGTTCAATTATGTGCAAAGTTATAGCATCTGCAAGACTATTAGTTTTATTAAGAATAGATCCCGCTAACGTAGGTAGCGTGCCAGCACAAGTAAAGAAATCCTGAATAACACCTTTTCCAATAATATCACTGCTACCTATATATGCGGAACTGTTTTGTATGCATGATAGTAGGTTCCTCATGAGGATTGTTATTAGCAAATTTATCAAAAATTTCCTCGAGATTACTACTATCATTTTCGATAAAAACCTCCTTAGATTCAGACATGGTGGCAAAAACCGATCTAGCAAGCAAGGAAACGAAAAGACGAATGGAAGAAGGGCAAATAAAAAGGCAAATCTTTTTGCGTTTTTCTGAAAATCGTTTTAGAAGTGGGAGAGAGGAAGACGAGAGGCAAATGTCAAATAATGTAATGCAAGAGTTGAGAGTTTATGATGGGTACTTGGTAGGCTTGATGTAGACCTCCCCGGCAACGGCGCCAGAAATTCTTCTGCTACTTCTTGATCTTGCGTTGATTTCTTGAAGAGGAAAGGGTGATGCAGCAAACTAGAGATAAGTATTTCCCTTAGTTAAGAACCAAGGTATCAATCCAGTAAGAGGTACAAGCAAGTCCCCAATTGATGCACCTGCACAAACAATCAATCCCTTGCACCCAACGCGATAAAGGGGTTGTCAATCCCTTCATGGTCAATTGCAAAGGTGAGATCTGATAGAGATAGATAAAAGATAAAATATTTTTTGATTTATGGTTTATAGATTTGAAAATAATAGATTGCAAAATAGTAGATTGGAAAGCAAATATGATGGAAAATAGACCCGGGGGCCATAGGTTTCACTAGAGACTTCTCTCATGAAGGCAAATAATATGGTGGGTGAACAAATCACTGTCGACCAATTGATAGAAAAGCGCAACGTTACAATGATATCCAAGGCAATGATTATGAAATATAGGCATCACGTCAGTGTCAAGTAGACCAACTCCTGCCCGCATCTCTACTATTACTCCACACATCGACCGCTATCCAACATGCATATAGAGTATTAAGTTCATAAAGAACATAGTAACGCCTTAAGTAAGATGACATAATGTAGAGGAATTAACTCAAGCAATATGATGAAAACCCCATCTTTTTATCCTCGATGGCAACAATGCAATACGTGTCTCGCTACCCCTACTTTGTCACTGGGTGAAATCATGCAAGATTGAACCCAAAGCTAAGCACCTCTCCCATTGCAATAAATATCAATCTAGTTGGCCAAACCAAACCAATAATTCGAAGAGAAATACAAATATATCAAATAATGCATATAAGAATTCAGAGAAGATTCAAATATTATTCTCATAAATCCACAATTCATCGGATCTCGGTATACACACCGCAAAAGAAGATTACATCGGATAGATCTCCAAGAACATCGAGGAGAACATGGTATTGAGAATCAAAGATAGAGAAGAATCCATCTAGCTACTAGCTATGGACCCGTAGGTCTGTGGTAAACTACTCACGCTTCATCGGAAGGGCAATAGGGTTAATGTAGATGCCCTTCGTGATCGAATCCCCCTCCGACAGGATGCCAGAAAAGGCCCCAAGATGGGATCTCACGAGAACAGAAGGTTGTGGTGGCGAAAAAGTATTTCCGTGGCTCTCCTTGATGGTTCTGGAATATGTGTGAATATATAGGACGAAGAGTTAGGTCAGGGGAGTCTCGAGGGGGGCACAAGACAGGGGGCGCCCCCCTCCCCCTAGGGCGCGCCCTCCACCCTTGCGGCCGCCTTGTGGCTCTTCTGGCTTGGACTCCAAGTCCTCTGGGTGTCTTCGGGTCCAAGTAAAATCACCATGAAGTTTTATTCCGTTTGGACTCCGTTTGATATTCCTTTTGTGCGAAACTAAAAAACAAGGAAAAAACATAAACTGGCATTGCGCTCTGGGTTAATAGGTTAGTCTCAAAAATAATATAAATAGCATAATAATGCATATAAAACATCCAAAACAGATAATATAATAGCATGGAACAATAAAAAATTATAGATAAGTTGGAGACGTATCATCTTGCTCCACAAAAGGGCCACGAAGTCAAGATCAAAAAATGTTGCAAAGCCCATGAGTGCAAGTTGATAGACGGAAAGAAAATTGTACGCAAGGGACTCAACAAGCATGACCTTCTCAATAGATAAATCTTGAGAGATGACCACCTTGCCAAGTCCAAATATCTTAGAAGTTGAAGCATCACCAAATTGGACATGGGTGGGCATAGATGGAATTGGATGCACATCCACCACTAAGTCCTTACTCGCAGTCATAAAATTTGTTGCTCCACTATCAAGCAACCATGACACTCCATCGGAAGCAAACTACTACAAGAGATCAATGCATGGATTTAGGTACCCATTCTTGAATGGGTCCTTTGAGGTTAGTAACAAGGGTCTTAGGAACCCAAATAGACCATTCAATGTACTCATAATAAGAACCAACTAATTTAGCATAAGCATGTCCATCACTAACATGGCATAAAACATAAGAGGGGTTAAAGTTGTCGACTTTGTTGGTAGGGGCAGTTTTTCCCTTCTTGGCACCACCACGCACTTCCTTGTTCTTCTTCTTCTCATGAGTGCCCTCACCCACCTTGACAAACGTTTCGTTGAGCGTGGGAGGTTGCTTGGTCTTGTTCTTCTTCTTCCTCTTTGACTTGGGCACAAACCCAAGTCCTTCCTTGGCCACAACTTCCTTTTGTTTGCTCAAAAGGTCATTGAGGTTCTTCTCACCTTGTATGCAAGAAACAAGGCCATTCTCTAGTTGTTCCTTCAACTTGGCATTATCTTCCACAAGATGCACATGCTCACAACAAGGGTTAGTAGCATGGGCATTATCAATTAGAACAAAAGGAGGACATGTGGAAATATCCTTTGTTAGCTTCACTTGGAGTTGATCATGAGACTCTTTGAGAGAAGCATGAGCACCCTTCAAGACCTTGTGAGGCTTGTCAAGTGTATCAAACTCTTCCTTGAGTCTATCATGGCCAACCCCAAGTGCAACTTTCTCGGATTTAAGCACACGAGTAAGAACAATAGCATGATCAAGATCTTTTTGCAATTTAGCATGATCAACGTTGTGTGACTCCTCAAGAGTCAAACGAAGACCTCGCTCTTCCTCAAGAGCAATGGAAGGATCCGCAATATCATCAGCATAGTCACAACTACGTCCCTCCATATTGGAGATAGTATCCTCATGAGTCTCAATGATATCATTGGCCTCACCTAGTTGTTCCAAAAGAGCAACAAATTGCTTCTTGGATTCACCCTTGAGCTTATTCACAAACTTGGTAAACTCATTCTCATCAACATTTACCACCTCATTATCATCAACAAAATCTAACAATAAGGAGTAGCAGTGATGGTGGTTTTGATGTCTGAGGTTACCTTGTTGATACCTTTGGCCATGAGGCACTTGGCGATGTTGTTCTTGTTGGGGGTGCCGAAGAGAGAGACTTTGGAGGGGGAAGACGTGGCAATGGCGAGGGTCGCCGTTGCCATCCCTTCTCCACTTGTGTCTTGGACAAGACCATGTCTTCCCTGATTCGTCAAAGGCCGGATTTTCACACCTTAACATATTTGGTATCCTCGGGGCAACTTCACTTGAGGTTAAGGTGTGAAAATCCGGCCTTTGACGAATCAGGGAAGACATGGCCTTGTTGAATGGCATGATGGCCTTGAGAAACTTGCGCTTGATACAATTGTCATCTGTATCCTTGATTCCATGGTCTTGGAGAGCAACCGCAAGAGTCATTACCCTCCGATAGAGATCACGCGGATCCTCATCTTCTAGCAGAACAATTTCATCGGCCTCATCAAGGACCACTTCAAAGTTGGACCATTGGATGCTTGAGCTTTGCTTGTACAAAGATACTATGTGGTCCCAACAATCCTTAGCATGAGTGAAGGGACGTACACTAGTACATGTTGGTGCTATACAAACGGTTTTTAACCCCTTTCTGCGACGGCATTTGGAACCGTCTCCAAGTGAGCGTGGGTGATAGGGGGACCTTCCCACACGACCCAGAAACCGTCGGGAATAGGGAGCCAAGATGCATATACAGTACTCCTACTCGTTCTGTGCTTGCATTGCCATCACAGTCGGTATTATGTGGTGCTACGTTTACGATACACGACCCATCACAAATGGTTCACTATTATAGACCGTGTATGATAAGCATACAATCACACACATTTGCTTTTCCAAACCATATGCGATAACTAATTAAGAAGATTAGAAAATTGTCGTACGAGTCTCGGATAGGATTATGAAACATCGGACCATCGTAACATCGTCATACACAACAACTATCGCACATGCTATTCTGTGGTGCAATGTTTATGATGCATACTTCGTCAGAAACAGTTCATGGTTGCGAATCGTGTATAATATTGTGATATTGTCTGACATCGCACACGCTTTGCAAATGGCATCTGGGTGCATGCTTGCACACGTTTCCTCTCTGTGAACCGTATCAGATTATGGTGTATATCGCAAACCTTTGTGTTTTACCAACCGTGTGTGCCATAATGACCTGGAGAGCGTAATTTCACCGTAATTTAATTGTTGCTATTTCAAATTGTACCGGATTTGGATTTGGATTTTAATTTTATTTTGAATGTATGTTATAGCTTTATTCATATCCATCAGGTTCAAACAACTAATGCATTATTCAATTCATAGGTACATATGTTCAAGAATTACATAAGAACCAAATAAAGAATGATGAACCACAATTGTATAATTGTACTATTAAAGACAGTAAAGAAAGAGGCGAAATACATTCTGGTTGCTGAACAAGGTGAAGTGGAATGCCCATATTGTGCCCTCCTCCATGCAGAAGGCACGCATGACTCTAGTCCAACCACTTGTGATGGCCGACCGCCCATCCTTCACGGTCTTCATGAAAACATCTAGATAATCACCATGTTCTGGTAGAAATACTTTAACCTTTGCATGCCCACCAATCATGTAGTTTGAGAGGTAATCTTGAGTAAACTGCTTTGGGAACCACTGCAAAGGAAAAAGATTCGGACATTGTCATCTAACACAACTCATTATGGGTAGTAAAAAGAAGGCTGCAGAGTTCTTACTTACCATCCTGCAGTTCGCTGTTGTATTGGATAAAGTGTAAACAAATAGGTTAATTGCCATCTTTTGACCCATTTTACTAACAATCTTTATCAGCTTCCTCACTTGATGCTGGTTCATCGATATCTCATTTCCCCATACACAGAAAGGGTCGAAGCGCGGATCTTTACCAATGCCATATGTACCTAAAAGCACCAAGTTAATATTAGAAGCTAAACAACAATTGCACAATGATGTAGTGCAACACTCTTTTATAATATCTTATAACATCCAATATACTCACGTATTAGATGAATTAACATATTATATTATGGGCCGGAAGGAGTTTATTGCATTCTTACAAATTATCGGTTGATTAACTATTGTTGTGTCCATGGGTTACAGTTAGTTTGAGCTAGTTTAGGCTCAAATAGCCTAAAGTACATCCAAACATGAGGGTTAGTTTGAGTTAGTTGCATCTAACCCACCCAAAAAAACTATCCAACCCAAGAGGTGCTAATTGGAGCTAGTTCTCCTAGTTCATTTATTGTCAATCTAACCCTGTCATCCAAACACCTCTTTGGATGGAGTTAGTTCAGGGTTAGTGATGAGCTAGAAACCAACTCTAACCTCTAGCTAAGTTGAGTATCCAAACAGGGTTGTGTTGTTGTTGTTGTTGCTGCTGCTCTTCTACGTATATCTAGTAACACTCTTCATTGTTTCTATGTAGCCTAGGATTGCATATTTAGACATTAAGTACAGTGCATGTTGCTATGTAGCCTCAAATATATTACATATGGCCCTATTAACCTAACGATGAATGGGTTGTAGATATATTCAGTTAAAAGTACGATTCACCGATTAGTCCCTTATCAGCCCCTGGCCTATATGGTACCAGGTACCGATATCCTGAACAATGAGCATATATAAGCCATGGGATGAAAGTAACCTCAATGGAAAACAACAGTCGTTCCCAAAATTGTCCTGTGTAGGTACATCAAGAGGCATGTTAAGCACAACAAACTAAACATCAACCAAAATTATCCATGGTAGACAAAATAATCTCCAAAAGATAGCTTCAGTGTGCAAGTTTAAGCACACTAGTAAAGCAAAACAAGTGGAAAGGTGTGTTAACTGCAATAGGCCTAACATTTAGCAACAAGCAAACATAGTCATTCAAACGGGTATTGTGACGGTCTAAGTACACTGGTTATTGTTAAATAAAAATGGAAAGGCGTGTTAACTACAAGATGCAGCAACCAAATGTAGTCATTCATAGTGGTATTGTTGAAACTGGTACTTAGGAAATTGAACTGCAAATTCATACTTGCACATATAGAACATCACGTTGTGAATGACTGGAATAAACAAGGCATACTACGAACAACCAAAGATAGCATTTGAAACTGGACATATGCTAACTACAAACAATCGAACAATCAAAAAACTTTAAAAGAGGCATATGCTAGCTATAACAGGCTTAACAACAAGCAAATATATCCATTCCTATCGGTATGTTTAAAACTGGATTGGTGAAATGTACTGCACAATAAATAATTACACATATAGAGCATCACATTGTGAACAACTGAAAATAACCAAGGCATACTGCAAACAACCAAATATAGCAATTAAAACTGGACATATTCACACTACACTACAAAAGGGACTCGACAAAACAAATCATGGGGTTCCCCTGTGAAGAGGCACAGGGAATAAAATCATGGGTTTCCTCACTTGTTACAGATAGGCTCATTCCCATGGGAAGAGCACGGACCCTGGATGTGCTCCATGTTGTCGCAGATGGGCTCCTTCCCCTTGGAAGATCTCGGCTGTAGGGTGCCCTCCCTGATGTCGCGGACGGGCTTTTTCCCCTTGGAAGAGCAAATGGGCTCTTTCCCCTTGGAAGAGCCGGAGGGGGTGCCCTCCTCGTGGTCGCCGTCAATGAGGTCTGACTTGGAAGCTATGGATCCCAAGCCAGCATCGCAGAATGTGTCCTTCAAAAATGACAAAAGGGGCTCGATGGCGATGTAGGATGGAAAATTCTTGACAGCGAGCCAGAGGAGATCAGCGGCGGGGCCATGGATGAGATCGACGTCTGTTGAACCCAAGTGGTTGGGGGTGGGACACTTAATCTATGACATAGCCCGCCTCAGGCCGTCGCTCTTGACGACCTCGATGTCGTAGGCACCGTCGGTGACATACTTGCATACTCTAGTCCATTGATTGAGTGTTTGTGGCCAGTAATGGTTGTCAGCTTCCTCGGCGACGTCGGGCGAAGACACCGTGATACACCTCTTTTGGGCCAGTCGCTCCTTGAGCTCAATGGGAAGCGTAGCTGGGCTTAGGTTGCGACGCTCTGGAGTGGGGGATGGGGATGGGGTTCTGTGGGAAAGGTGGTGTTCGGCAGGTGTCATCTAAGAAACTTAGGGTGGCCTGGGTATGGAGATCGGTGGGTAAGCTGCACGCGCAAACCGGTAGATCTTGACAATGGAGGCCTTGCGGCGGCGGCGGCGGTGGCGGGGACCTTGCTAGGGTTTCAAGCGAGGGAGGGTGTGTGTGTGTGTGCGCGCGCGTGCCCGAGGAGGTTTTGGTGTGTGCGTGTGTGTATGTGTGGCGGGGGCGGGGGGTGTTTGAGGAAATGATGCGGGTACTAAAAATTTTACTACGTGGGAGGCAAACGCGTGAGTGAAATGTTGGGGCTATTGAAAATTTTGATGATCGTGCATCGCACACGGTCCGGAGATAACAACCGTGTGTTATGAAACAGAAAAACCCTTGAGGCGGGCAGATATTTTCGAGGGATGCAGGCGGGATTGGGAACAAGAAACATCACACACAGTCGAAACACAATAACTGTTTGCTATCAAACAGAAAAAGTTGTAGGCGGTAGATATTTTTGAGAGGGGAAGCCTTGTGGAGCCCAATGTACTGTGCGGATGTGTATGTGACAGGGGCACCGGCGTGGCACACGGTTAGTTTGAGTGAACTGTGTCTGTTGCGTCATCAGACTTGTCTAATGTTCATAAATTTGACAAAAAATGACACGGGAGAGGGTCAGAACATGAACACACTTGCATGTGGACCTGATTTATGTATGAAAAGGGTGGTTTGATGTTCAAATACCAAATGCAACTTCGATGTGGCATCTATCTCGCAAAGCGCATGGTATTGCTTGCCCCCTCATGTCAGCACGAAGGGAATCCTAAGCTATGTATGCATGCCCCCCAACCGAGGTTTACCTAGTAAAGTGCGAAGTAGCTAGCAGCCCGCCCTCGTGTCGGCATGAAGGGAATCGTAAGCTATGAATGCATGCCCCCCAATCGAGGTTCACCTAGAAAAGTGTGAAGTAGCTAGCAGCCCCCCTCGTGTCAGCACG
>NC_041389.1:410538120-410625121 GCF_002162155.2 Triticum dicoccoides | reverse complement strand
AAGCTATGAATGCATGCCCCCCCAACCGAGGTTCACCTAGCAAAGTGTGAAGTAGCAGCACCCCCCTCCCCCCCTCCCCAACACACTTTCAGTCGGTGGGCCAGAGCGGCATCTCACCAAGATGGATCGTAAAACGGACCAAGAATAATCCACCTTGGTCGTACAACCTCTCTCTTGTTGTTGGTCAAAGTGATGTCCGTCCATGCGACCCCGGAGATGGGCTAGCTCGCCACTAATCACACAAGTAGCTAGTCCCAGAAGACAACCACTGCATGTGTGTGGCCCAAACATATGTACGGAGAGGTGTGTTTTTGAATACACAATGGAACAACTTTGATGTGGCACTGTGATTTCAAACTAGAAATACCCACAGTGAGTGAGGCTTAGGTTGACGATGCATATGTATGTTACACCAAACTTCAAGCAACGATGGGGATACATGCATGCATGCATAGTATATGCGCTCAAACTTAATTAGGTCTGAATCTCACCATGACCTATATACTACAACAACACGAACCAAATAAAGAATCCGCCATGGTAACCAATCTTGTTGTCGGTCAAGGTGATCATGGATGTCCACGCAAGACCATGAATATATAGGCTTGTCGCCGATAACCACGTGAGGGAGTGTACCATTCAGAGACAACCACTACATGCATATGTATGGAGGTGATGCGTGCATGCATGTTTGAATACCATTTCACAACATTGATGTGGCGCATGCATAAAAAATCGTACACTCCCCACACAGAGCGAGATCGGTTCATGACGTGTTGTTGTACTAGCCACTTCGACTCGATGGGAGGGATTCATGCATACACATGCATGTGTGTGTGCTCAAACTGTATCATATATATATACCGTATTACAAGTAAAAAAATCCCCTCCTAAGTCAAATTAACCTTTCTCGTTGTCAGGCAAAAAGTAGTGATGGACCAAGCGGGCCCACAGATGGAAAGCATCGATATCGCTGATAACCGCTTAAGTGGGTGAGAGGATAGCCACCATCGCTTTGCATGTGGGCCAAACATATGATGAATACCCAAAATGCACAACTTTGATCTGCCACATGCCTCAAAACCCGTAAACCATGCACCCACACAGAGCGAGGTTCATGAAGTGTACTACATATGATGGTCCCCTTCCCCCTCTTCGATGCATACTATATGCTCCTACCGTAATACAACCCAAAAAGAATCCTCATCGGTGGTGACATTAATTAACCTCTCCTGATGTAGGCCAAAGTGATGCATGCATCGATGATGGCCTCGTGGGCCCGATGATGGAAGCGTCACATGTGAGTGTCCTAGTTAGGATAACCACTGCATGCATGCATGTGGCCCAAAGAGGTGTTGTGTGATGTTTGAATAGCCAATTTCACAATTTTGATGTGGCACGTGCCTCGGAAACCGAAAACTCCCTACACTGAGTGAGTGTCACTAGTACGCGTTGGTGCTATACAAACGGTTTTAAACCCCTTTCCATGATGGCATTTGGAACCGTCGCCTAGTGAGTGTGGGCAATTAGGGGGTTCTTCCCACACGACCCAGAAACCATCGGGGATATGCCCTCCTGGCACACACGCTTGGCAAAATGAGGTCGTGTGCGAACGATGAGCGAGAAAATACGGTTATACGTATTGTGGTACTAAAAAAATATAATTATACAGGCAAAATCATTTCCGGTCGAAAGTACATCCCACACAGTCAGTCCCCGCGAAACGTTTCCGTTCGTATATACATCCCACAAAGTCGCTGCAAGGAAAACGTTTTCATTCGTAGCTACATCATACACAATTTTCCCTGTTAAAACGTTTGTGATGGCATTCCCATCGCACACAATATTAAAAAAATTATCGTTTCCGTTATTGAATGCATCACACACGGTGCGTAGAAGAAACGGTGTGGCAAAGGCTGTCCATCACACACAATTTTTATGCGATAAACGTTTGCGCAAGGTGGCCTAACGCAAACAGTTTTGAAGAGAATGTCGTGTGTGATTGATCATCGATCCAACACGGTTTATTCCTAGAAACTGTGTGCGTTGCCTTAGGTCATCGCCCACGGTATTTTCTCAATAACCATTTGCAATAGCAAAAATCAATTAGCAGGCTAATTGCCCTATTATTAATAATCCATTTATTAATCTAATTGACATTCATATTAAACACATAATATATTTCATTCCCATATTAAGGAAGCGGGATTTCATAATTGAAATACATCAGAGTACAACATGATATAGCTTCAGCACTCAGCTACCACATTACACAACTGCACCAGCACCAAGTTTCACATGCAACATCTAGAACCTTTCGAAATTAGCATCATAAACGGTACATAGACAGATGCGTCTCATCGGGAAAACTACTGAAGCGGAAGGTGAACATTGAGCCTTCATTGATGTTGAAGGTCTTTGTATGAATACCTGCCTCGCCTCCTGTCCATACATGTGGTTTGAGAGGTAATCATCAGTGAACTATTTTGAAAGGCCTGAAAACAAGGATGTGCATAAATATCTTCTCTATATTGGAAATGGGGCAAAGGAATAAAAAGACAAGGTATAATAGTTGGTACCATCCTATAGTGAACTGATGTCTTCTTCATTATGCAAACAAAGATCTTGTTGTTTTTTGTCACTAATTTCTTTGTCCTAACAATCTTTCTGAGTTTCTTGACTTGACTGATATTCATGGACAACTCATTTCCCCATATGCAAAAAGGACCGAACAGTGGGTCAGAACCTCTGACAACAGGACCTACATGTGCAAGACCAAATTGTTTAAAACCTAAGTATTAGAATGGTTCCTGCAATTGCACAATAATGTGCTATTAGACAAAGGATCATGCATGTGCAAACCTCGATTGTAAACCTCAGTACTTCCCAGTGCTTCCTTGCAACATATATAAGGTAGTTAGTGATCAGGTTAAGTGAGGGTCCTCATGCTATTAGTAAAATATGTTGATGAAAAATTAGCACATTGCAGATTCATCAGATTAATTAAAGCCACCTAGAAGACCCATTTGTCCAAACCAAGCATCATTAAGAACTAGGAAATATAGCAATTGTATATGTTTCCCATGTATTAAGTGCAGCCAAATTCGATTATTCCTCACAAGCACAACAATACAAAATTCTACCCACGACAATTGGACATTGCATTACATAATTGAACCAAGCAGTTAACTAAACACCACAACAAATGAACCAAACATTAACTGAGCACCACATTGCACAATATAACATACTCCTAATAGAAGATCAGATAGTTAACCGAACCAAGCATGCTTAACAACTTGGAAATATAGCAATTGTATTTGTTTCTCATGTATTTAGTACAGCCAAATTCAATTTACTTCTCACATGGTATACAATAACAGAATGCACCCACAACTATTGAACATCCCATTGCATAATTGAACCAAACAGTTAACTAAACACCACAACAAATGAACCAAACGTTAACTGAGCACCACATTGCATAATGTATAATGATAACCCACAAGTATAGGGGATCGCAATTGTTTTCGAGGGTAGAGTATTCAACCCAAATTTATTGATTCGACATAAGGGGAGCCAAAGAATATTCTCAAGTATTAGCAGTTGAGTTGTCAATTCAACCACACCTGGAAAACTTAATATCTGCAGCAAAGTATTTAGTAGCAAAATAATATGAAAGTAACGATAACGGTGGCAAAAGTAGCAGTAGTAGTTTTGTAGTAATTGTAACAGAGGCAACGGTAAAATAACTAAGCAAAGATCAATATGTGAAAAGCTCGTAGGCATTGGATTAGTGATGGATAATTATGTCGGATGCGATTCCTCATGCAATAGTTATAACATAGGGTGACATAGAACTAGCTCGAGTTCATCAATGTAATGTAGGCATGTATTTTGAATATAGTCGTACGTGCTTATGGAAAAGAACTTGCATGACATCTTTTGTCCTACCCTCCCGTGGCAGCGGGGTCCTATTGGAAACTAAGGGATATTAAGGCCTCCTTTTAATAGAGTACCAGACCAAAGCATTAACACTTAGTGAATACATGAACTCCTCAAACTACGGTCATCACCGGGAGTGGTCCCGATTATTGTCACTTCAGGGTTGCCGGGTCATAACACATAGTAGGTGACTATTGACTTGTAAGATAGGATCAAGAACTCACATATATTCATGAAAACATAATAGGTTCAGATCTGAAATCATGGCACTCGGGCCCTAGTGACAAGCATTAAGCATAGCAAAGTCATAGCAACAACAATCTCAGAATATAATGGATATTAGGGATCAAACCCTAACAAAACTAACTCGATTACATGGTAAATATCATCCAACCCATCACCGTCCAGCAAGCCTACGATGGAATTACTCACGCACGGCGGTGAGCATCATGAAATTGGTGATGGAGGATGGTTGATGATGATGAAGGGGACGGATTCCCCTCTCTGGAGCCCCAAACGGACTCCAGATTAGCCCTCCCGAGAGAGATTAGGGCTTGGCGGCGGCTCTGTATCGTAAAACGGAATGAATCCTTCTCTCTGATTTTTTTCTCCCCGAACGTGAATATATAGAGTTGGAGTTGAGGTCAGTGGAGCCTCATGGGTCCCACGAGACAGGGGGCGCGCCCCCACCCTCGTGGACAGGGTGTGAGCCCCCTGGTCTTGATTCTTTCGCCAGTATTTTTTATTAATTCCAAAAATATTCTCCGTGGAGTTTCAAGTCATTCCGAGAACTTTTATTTCTGCACAAAAATAACACCATGGCAATTCTGCTGAAAACAGCGTTAGTCCGGGTTAGTTCCATTCAAATCATGCAAGTTAGAGTCCAAAACAAGGGCAAAAGTGTTTGGAAAAGTAGATACGATGGAGACGTATCATATAACATACTAGAAGATCAAACAGTTAACCAAACCAAGCATGCTTGACAACTTGGAAATATAGCAATTGGATTTGTTTCTTGTGTATTTTGTGAAGTAAAATTCGATTTATTTCTCACATGGAAGACAATACAAAATCGCACCCTAAAGAATTGAACATCATATTTGCAGAATTGAACCAAACAGTTAACTGAACACGACAACTAATTAACCAAATAGTTAATAAGTGAGCACCACATTGCACGACATATAGAACATATACACTAGAGCAACAAATTACATGGTAAAAGTAGATAGCACAATTCACTAGAATTTGTTAAGGAAAGGCAAGAGCAGCACACACAACGGGTAAACCGAGCATGCTTAACTGGCGTAGCTAGCAAATGGCAAGGTGCTCCTCCAAGATCTGGGGGTCAGCATGAATGGGAGCCATCGCTGCCTTATCCACGCGTGCGACCGTGATTTGCTTCTCCGCTGCCAAATGCTCCTTGAGATCCTAGCTATACTACGTGCACCATGGCTTAGGGCAGCGCTTATTTGGTGGAGGGGTCGGTGATTTGGGTGGAAGGTGTCGCGCTCGCGCCGGCGGTCGGGGCATGTGGGATGTGGAAGGAGGAGGATGGGGGTCGGGTGTGGATTACCTACCTGGATAGGCAAGGCCGAGCATCATGAAGGAGGGTCGTCGGCGAGGGGGGCAGCGCTACAAGCAAGGAGTGAAGGTTTCAACTTGGAAAGGAAGGCGGAAACAGGGGAAATGTGGCTTTTGGTAAGGGGGAGGAGCGGGGAGGTAGATATTTTCGTGGAAGCCGAAAATTTGGAATCGCTTCAACAAAAAAACTGGCGTGCAAAGTGTCATTAGACATGGTCCCTTATTCAGAACTGTGTACGGTATGTGAACATCACAAACAATTCAGATAGCTTAACCTCCCGTGTGTGATGAGTTTGAACGTCAAAAATTTTGGTTCCAATTTCCCTAGTTACAATGCTCATCCACGTCATTGCATAATTTGGGTACACAAAGGAGACTACAACACACCCACACTTCTTAATCGAGCAAGTTTAGCAATTAAACAGAGCTAGCTGGCCTAAACATTACTCTAACAAATTAAAGATCAGCGCTCTTAATTAAACAAAACAAAGAGTACTACTACGGCTGGTGCTCGTCGATCTCCGCCGCCTCCCCATGTCCAGCTCGCGCCCGACGGTCGACTGGGGAAGGGGCTTCATGGCATCCATCATACCATACTCGGGAAGCATCTCGCCATCCGCGTCGGCGATCTCTTTGGAAAAGTCCGCCACGAGCTGGGCATGGGCGGCCGCCATCTGGGCTTTGACGGGCTCCGTCATGGCAAGGTATGCTGCACAAGAATAGAAGGCTGCTCGAACACTCTCGATGATTGCCAACTCTTCGGTCGTGGGTTGCCGACCGTTTTCGGAGAAGCTTCTTTCGATTTGTCCGGTGACCGCCACGAGCTGGGTGTGGGCGGACTTGACATGGTCCTAGGTGACCTCCATCAGGGCTAAGGCCGCCAGTTTGGAACGGACAGCTGCTGTGCCGCTCTCAGTAGTTGCTATCCCCGAGGCAGATGTTGTTGCCACCGCCTGAGAAGCAACAACGGCCATTCCAATCGCCCTCATGAAGCTTGTTAGCACACGCCTGGCAGTTGCGGCCGCGTTCTCGCCGGAATGGACTGCCAAAGTTTCCCTCGGGACGCGGGTCCATGTCCCCATCTTTCACCGGCGACGATTGAATAGTGAAATGATATTTGGGGAGCAAGCTGGTATGCTTGACACGCCGGCCGTGGGCTGTAGCGGACGAACCTTCTGGCGTAAGCCATAGGCGTACTATACACCGACGGTGCTCCAGGATGTTTTGTACTGCATCTCACGCGGTCGGTGATAATAAACAGTGTGAGATCTACTTGATTTTTCATCTTGATTTGAATTACATAATGGGGCCACAGCTTCAAAGGATGGTGTTTGAATTGCTAGAACTTCTATCTGTAGTGAACATGCAACTATAGGTGTGTCGTCAAATTTTTTGGAATTATTCAGGGTTCGTTTGGACATTTTTATACGGTAACTTGGCATTCTAGGCATTTCAGGTGCACAATTCAAAATTAGACCACATGCACATGCTCTGGTGCACCAAAACAGGTTGTAAAATGATATATGTGTCCATGGGTTGATGCTTACATCCCATTCAAGAAATGGGGATGAATTTCAAACACCACGGCACCGTGGCTCTCCGACAAACGTTGAGGTGCTTGCTTTTGTAATTCTAGTAAATACAAAACTCACTTGAAATTCATGAACCTTGGCATGCTATCATGGAACAACATCAAGATGCTAGGGTAAAAAAATATTGTCCCATTTGGGCCAGGTTATGGTATAAGCTTCTCGCAAACCAGAGCTTCTCTCAAAACAAGCATGATGGTTTTGGTAGGGAGCGTGCCACCTTGCGGGACGAAATGATATTTGTTGCATCTTCTTACTTTCAAAAATTTTCTAGTGTCAACATAGAACAACATGAGTGTTTGCAATTTTTTGGGCTATTTCGGGGTTCGCGTGGATATTTTTATACATTAACTAATGTTTATATGCATTCATGTGCATAATTGAAATTTGAACTCCATGCACATGCTCCAGTGCATATAAACGGGTTGAAAAATCAAATGTGTGTCATTGGTTGCAAATTTAGGTCCCATGCAAGAAATGGGAATGAATGGCAAACACCTTTGCCACCGTCGCTCGGCCGCTAACATTGAGATACATGGTTTTAAAATTCTAGTAAATCAAAAACTCGTCTGAAATTCATGAAACTTGACATGCTATCATTGAACGCAGCAACATACAGTGGTCAAAGTATTGTCCCATTTTTGGCAGGTCGGGGTATAAGCTTCTCACAAACCAGAGCTTCTCACAACAAGCCTCGTGGTTACGGTAGGGAACTTTTCACCTTTCTGGACGAAACGATATCCATTGCCTATTCTTGATTTCAATTTTTGCTCTAGTGTCAACATAGAACAACAGGAGTGTTGTGTTAAATTTTGGAATTTTTCAGGGTTCATTTGGACATTTTTATGCATTAATTGACCTTTCAATGCATTTATGTGCATAATTCAAATTTGAACTACATGCACATGCTCTAATACATATCATTTGGTTGAAAATTCAAATATGTGTCCTTGGTTGCGTGCTTAGGTCCCATGCAAGAAATGGGAATGAGTGTCAAACGCCCTGCCACCGTCATTCGGCCACAAACATTGAGATAGCTGATTTTTAAATTCTAGTAAATCCAAAACTCGTCTGTAATTCATGAAACATGGCATGCTATCATGGAGCGGCATCGGCATGCCGTCGTAAAAAATGTGTCCCATTTGGGGCAGGTTTGGGTATAAGCTTCTCACAAACCAGAGTTTCTCACAACAAGCATGATGGTCTCGGTAGGGAACGTCTCACCTTTCTGGACGAAACGATAGCCATTGCCTCTTCTTGATTTAAATTTTTCTCTAGTGTCAACATAGAACAACATGAGTGTTGTGTTAAATTTTGGAATTTTGGGGGTTCGTTAGCACATTTCTTATGCATTAATTGAGTTTTCAATGCATTTATGTGCATAATTCAAATTTGAACTACATGCGCATGCTCTAATGCATATAAATTGGTTGAAAATTCATATATGTGTCCTTGGTTGCATGCTTACGTCCCATGCAAGATATGGGAATGAATGTAAACACCCTGCCAACGTCACTCGGCTGCAAAAATTGAGATATCTGGTTTTTAAATTCTAGTAAATGCAAAACTCGTCTGAAATTCATGAAACCTGGCATGCTATCATAGAATGGCACTCGACATGCCATGGTAATTTTTTTGTCCCATTTGGGACAGGTTTGGGTATAAGCTTCTCACAAACCAAATCTTCTCACAACAAGCTTGATGGTTTCGGTAGGGAACGTGCCACCTTTGGGGACGAAATAATACCCGTTGCCTGTTATTGCTTTCAAAAAAATTCTAGTGTCAACATAGAACAACAGGAGTGTGGTGTTCAATTTTGAAATTTTTCAGGGTTCGTTTGGACTTTTTATATATTAACTGGGTTTTCTAGGCATTTTATGTGCATAATTCAAATTTGAACTACATGCACAAGCTCCAGTGCATATAAATTGGTTGAAAATCAAATTTGTGTCCTTGGGTGCATGCTTAGGTCACATGCAAGAAATGGGAATGAATTTGAAACACCAACACTATTGACTGCCAGCAAAACGTTAAGATACTTTGTTTTTAAATTCTAGTCAGTCCAAAACTCGTCTGAAATTCATGAAACTTGGCATGCAATCATGGAATGGCACCCGACATGATGTGGTAATTTTCGTGTCCATTTTGAGAGAAGGCGCACTCGAATACAGTCAACAAAGGCATTTTGAAACAACTAGCTGCCACTCTAACATCGCAAATGTTTTAGATAGAAAACCTTTATGTACACTAACAGCTTCCCCAGTAAGCCAAGGGAAAATGTGCCGAGCAGGATTTGTGCAGCTCTTCATCACAATCGTTTTAGATAGAACACCTGTATGCAAAGTGAGAGCTATGGTCTTCTGCAGTAAGCCAAGGGAAAAATTTGCTGCGCAGGATTTGTGCATCTCTTCAACGCAAACGGTTCAGACTGAATAAGGTATGCAAATCGAGACTTTGGCGCTAAGCCAAGAGAAAATTTGGCAAGCAGGATTTCTACCTCCCTTCAACGCAAACGGTTTTTTCGGATGATCCGTGTGCAACCATGTACAAATAATTTGGTAAGGTTTGCATCTGTCATATTGGGTATATTGCCATTTATTAAACTGGAAAGATTGACATTTGTTGATCTAGTAACATTGTCATTTTTCAATCCTTGTAACACTGCGATTTGTCAAAATATGCAGCTAAAAATCACTAGCACTATCTAATTTTTGCAACTAAAATTCAGTAATTAAGCATAGATTTCATTCATAGATTAAGCAGTCATGCTTAATTTATACAAATAGTTCAACTTTACAGCTGAACCGACCAAACTTTTCCCCAATTGTTGCCAACCATGTACTGAAATAGCTAGTTCAACTATACATACTAGCTAATTTTAAGTACATTGTATAGTTCCACCACATCTATAGTCAGATGAACTGAACAAAATAGCCCCTAAATACTACTACGGAGGGACTTTGTACTACTTCCTGTAGCCTCTCCTCTGCCGAGCATGCTCAGTAAGAGGAAGAGGAGGAGGAGGCTACCGACGAGATGGAAAACTGCAATACGGTGCATGTCGCCGCTGCACCTTCAGCGACGCTCACCTCGAACGCCCTCTGCCGCTCCAGAAGACCCCTCTCGAAGCGGTGGTTCTCCTCATAGATCTCCTGATTCCTCACCGTTGCGTTGGCATGTGCCACGGCCACAGCGGCGGTAAGGCTCTTTGCATGCTCGACGAGGCGCTCCTCCTCCTCCTACAGGAACTCGATGTAGCATGCAAGGTAGCTTCCGCACGTGCAAGCCTCCACCTCCGCCTCCCTACTGCGGGCGGTGGTGGCCGAGCGGGTGATGATCCCGGCGATCAATGGTGGGCTAGCGGCCACGGCGGACGATGAAGGGGTGGTGGGCACGACCACCACCTCCCGCCTTCGGGCCATGGTGGCGGAGCGGGTGATGGCCACGATGGTCGGCAGTGGGGTGGCCACGGCGGCGGAGCGGGTGATGGCCCTGGATTTCGAGGGAACTGTGGCGGCAACAGCGGCCGACAACAGCTCCCGACGGGCACCGGCGGTCGAGCGTGTGGTGCGTGTTCTATGCACACCCAACTGGGACGCCGCACGCACTACACCATGTCGGGGACTGTGCCGCTGCCGCGGCGTAGCTTCCCAGCTGGAGCTGTGCTTTGATGACGGCGGAGTGGCTGAGCGACAACGATGGTCCGGTGCCATTGCCAATTTTGGGAGAAGCAGACGAGATAAGCTATAGGGAGGGAGGGGAAAATGCGACCCATGACTCGCCAGCCGTGAGGGTTTATATAGTAGGCTGATAAGCATTAGGGTTTTGGGGGATTTCACCGAGTCGGGCGGGAAGCTTGCGCGGGAATCACCGCAGTTGCGCGGGAACGGGCTCATCACCATTTGGCCAAAAGAACGCCCCCGCGCGCTGCTCAAGCTTGCGCTCGAACCGTCTACGGCAGCGGGGTGACAATACGTGCAAGAGAAGGACCAAAGGACACATACACATACTTTAATAAAAAAATGTTTGCGATTTAGTTAACTACTATACGCCCGTCCTGGTTTATAAGTAGGATTTAATTAATAAAATACAAATGCATGTCGTCAAAGATTATATCGTCGGATTCGTATTTGAACATAGTTTCGAGTTATATAATTTTTGTAACATGCATTATCATTTTGTTGTTTAAATTTGAGGTTATATAGCAGAAAGAATTTGCCCACAACACACACGACGCCGACCTCTGGTCGCGTCCCTTGGCAAGCTCTGCTCGCCGTTAGGCGCCACAGCGTGTTGTGCTCGTCGTTAGGCACCGCGACGCGCTCTGCTCACGTCCGTTGGCGCTCTCGGGTTGTGGACAACTTTTTCTTGCGTATTAAACTGCTATATGCATACATATATGGTTGCTCGTCATTGAGGCGACCACAGAGCGCTCTGCTCGCGTCCCTTCATGCACGCTCTGCCAGCGGTTGGGCCTGCGCATAATCACATCGGGGGCCCCATATGCATGCGGCTGTGCCGCGCGCGTTGCCACGCGATGCAGTTACGTGCGGCATGATGGAGTTACGTGCTGGGAATTAGAACTGCCATCAGGACCTGCCGTCCGGCCTCCCCTTTAATTCTCGCGGCCATTATAACTTTAGTCTCTTCAACCTTTCGATCGCGCCCTGATACGTCTCCAACGTATATATAATTTTTGATTGTTCCATGCTATTATATTACCTGTTTTGGATGTTTATGGGCTTTACTTTACACTTTCATATCATTTTTGGGACTAACCTACTAACCAGAGGCCCAACCCAAATTGCTGTTTTTTTGCCTATTTCAGTGTTTCGCAAAAAAGGAATATCAAACGGAGTCCAAACGGAATGAAACCTTTGGGAGCGATCTTTTTAGAACAAACGCAATCCAGGAAACTTGGAGTGGACGTCAAGAAGCAGCCGAGGCGGCCACGAGGGTGGCCGGCACACCCTAAGGGGGTGGGTGCGCCCCCCTGCCTCGTGGGCCCCTCGTGGTTCCCCTGACCTACCTCCTTCGCTTATATATATCTTCGTACCCCGAAACCATCAAAGAGCACCACAAAAAAACTATTTCCACCGCCGCAACCTTCTGTATCCGTGAGATCCCATCTTGGAGCCTTCGCCAGCGCTCCGTTGGAGGGGGAATCGACCATGGATGGCCTCTCCACCATCACCAAGGCCTCTCCGATGAGTTGTGAGTAGTTTACCACAGACCTTCAGGTCCATAGTTATTAGCTAGATGGCTTCTTCTCTCTCTTTGAATCTCAATACAAAGTTCTCCTTCCTCTTCTTGGAGATCTATTTGATGTAAATCTTTTTGCGGTGTGTTTGTCGAGATCCCATGAATTGTGGGTTTATGATCAAGTTTATCTATGAGAAATATTTGAATCTCCTCTGAATTCTTTTATGTATGATTGGTTATCTTTGCAAGTCTCTTCGAATTTTCAGTTTGGTTTGGCCTACTAGATTGATCTTTCTTGCAATGGGAGAAGTGCTTAGCTTTGGGTTCAATCTTGTGGTGTCCTTTCTCAGTGACAGCAGGGGCAGCAAGGCACATATTGTACTATTGCCATCGAGGATAGAAAGTTGGGGTTTATATCATATTGCTTGAGTTTATCCCTCTACATCATGTCATCTTGCTTAATGCGTTCCTCTGTTCTTCATGAACTTAATACTCTAGATGCAGGCAGGAGTCGGTCGATGTGTGGAGTAATAGTAGTAGATGCACGCAGGAGTCGGTCTACTTGTTGCGGACGTGATGCCTATATCCATGATCATACCTAGATATTCTCATAATTATGCACTTTTCTATCAATTGCTCGACAGTAATTTGTTCATCCACTGTAATATTTATGCTATCTTGAGAGAAGCCACTAGTGAAAACTATGGCCCGCGGGTCTATTCTTTATCATATAAGTTTCCAATCTGCTTTATTTTTCAATCTTTACTTTTCAATCTATATCATAAAATACCAAAAATATTTATCTTATCATATTATCTCTAGATCTCACTTTCGCAAGTGGCCGTGAAGGGATTGACAACCCCTTTATCGTGTTGGTTGCGAGGATCTTGTTTGTTTGTGTAGGCGCGTGGGACTTGGGAGGAGCCTCCTACTGGATTGATACCTTGGTTCTCAAAACTGAGGGAAATACTTATGCTACTTTGCTGCACCACCCTTTCCTCTTCAAGGGAAAAACCAAAGCATGCTCAAGAGGTAGCAAGAAGGATTTCTGGCGCCATTGCCGGGGAGGTCTTCGCTCAAGTCAAGACATACCAAGTACCCATCACAAACTCATCTCCCTCGCATTACATTATTTGCCATTTGCCTCTCGTTTTCCTCTCCCCCACTTCACGCTTGACTTTTTTTCGCCCTTCTTCTGTTCGTCTTTTCGTTTCCTTTAACGTCTTACTTGGCTCGTTTACTCGTTTGGTTGGAATAGTTGTTTATTTATTGCTAAACAGAGAACCTAAGATCTATGGGTCCTCATCCTCTTGCTAATCTTTTTTAAAAGATCTAATTATGATGAACCAATTGCTAGTGAGTTTTGTGCACTAGATTACCTTTATGAAGCTTTGCTCAAAATTTGTGAATCTGAAAATTATGATGAAGAAATTTATGAAGAGATTCACGATAACTCCTTGAATAAAAAGCATGATTGCAATGATTTTACTATAAATTCTCTTGATGTCAATTGAGCTAATAATATGCAAAACCCTAAGCTTGGGGATGCTAGTTTTGCTATGTCTACTACTTGTTGCAATGATCATGATTGGTGTGATTCTTCTTATGATCTTGAAAATTTATTTAAGGCCCATGAATATGAGATTGATAATAGTGTTTGCAATAATATTGAAAGTGGGTCTGGAAGAGTGTCAACTTTAGATCCCACATATTTGGATTTTGATCAATCTTATGAAATTTTGGATAAAAGTGGGTTTGGAGAGGTCATGACTTTAGTTAATGATAATCCCACTATTTTGGAAGAGTGTCAACTTTGCATGCATGTGGATGTGTCGAAAATATTTTATGTGATAGCTATTTTGTTGAATTTGCTTATGATCCTACATGTAATTATTATGATAGAGGAAAATATGGTTGTAGAAATTTCCATGTTACTAAATTACCTCTCTTCATGTTGAGATTGCTATCATCTTCTTCCTTGCATATGCTAGTTTTTGCTTGCCTTGATAATTTGTTTGATTATAAAAAACCTATGCATAGGAAGTATGTTAGACTCAAGTGTGTTTGTCACATGTTTTATGATGCTCTCTTTATGCTTCAATTCTTGTCTTTCATGTGAGCATCATTGAAATCTCAATGCCTAGCTAAAAATGCTTTAAAGAAAAGCGCTTGTTGGGAGACAACCCAATATTTTTCCTTGCTGTTATTAATAAATAATTAATCTAGCCTCTGGTTAGATGTGGTTTTATGTTTTAATTAGTGTTTGTGCCAAGTGGAACCTATTTGATCATCTTGGGTGAAAGTTAATTTGATTCTGCTAAAAAATAGAAACTTTGTGCTCACGAGAAAGAATTCAATAAATCACATAAACGTGCTTTTGAGTTGATTCTTTTTGAAGTAGATCAATAGACAAATTACCTAGGACTTCCTATTTTGGTAGGAGTTTTGGAGTTCCATAAGTATTCAAAAGTTACAGATTGCTACAGACTGTTCTGTTTTTGACAGATTCTGTTTTTCGTGTGTTGTTTGCTTATTTTGATGAATCTATGGCTAGTATCGGGGGGTATGAACCATTGAGAAGTTGGAATACAGTAGGTTTAACACCAATATAATAAAGAATGAGTTAATTACAGTACCTTAAGTGGTGGTTTTTCTCTCTTGCAATAACGGAGCTTATGAGATTTCCTGTTGAGTTTTGTGTTGTGAAGTTTTCAAGTTTTGGGTAAAGATTTGATGGACTATGGAATAAGGAGTGGCAAGAGCCTAAGCTTGGGGATGCCCATGGAACCCCAAGATATTAAAGGACAACCAAAAGCCTAATCTTGGGGATGCCCCGGAAGGCATCCCCTCTTTCGTCCTCATCTATCGGTAACTTTACTTGGAGCTATATTTTTATTTACCACATGATATGTGTTTTGCTTGGAGCGTCTTGTATAATATGAGTCTTTGCTTTTTAGTTTACCACAACCATCCTTGCTGTACACACCTTTTGGGAGATACACACATGATTCAGAATTTATTAAAATACTCTATGTGCTTCACTTATATCTTTTGAGCTATGCAGTTTTGCTCTAGTGCTTCACTTATATCTTTTTAGAGCACGGTGGTGATTTTATTTTGTAGAAATTATTGATCTCTCATGCTTCACTTATATTATTTTGAGAGTCTTTTAGAACAGCATGGTATTTGCTATGGTTATAAAATTGGTCCTAGAATGATGGGCATCCAAGTTGGGTATAATAAAAACTATCATAGGAGTGAATTGAATACTATGATCAACTTGATGCTTAATAATTGTTTTGAGATAAAAAGATGGTAATATTAGAGTCATGCTAGTGGAGTAATTGTGAGTTGAAGGAATACTTGTGTTGAAGTTTGTGATTCCTGTAGCATGCACGTATGGTGAACCATTATGTGATGAAGTTGGAGCATGATTTATTTTTTGATTGTCTTCCTTATGAGTGGCGGTCGGGGACGAGCGATGGTCTTTTCCGACCAATCTACCCCCATAGGAGCATGCGCGTAGTAGTTTGTTTCAGTAACTTGTAGATTTTTGCAATAAGTATATGATTTCTTTATGACTAATGTTGAGTCCATGGATTATACGCACTCTTACCCTTCCACTATTGCTAGCCTCTCTTGTGCCGTGCAACTCTCGCCGGTACTATACACCCACCATTTACCTTCCTCAAAACAGCCACCATACCTACCTATTATGGCATTTCCATAGACATTCCGAGATATATTGTCATGCAACTTTCCACCGTTCCATTTATTATGACACGCTCCATCATTGTCATATTGCTTTTGCATGATCATGTAGTTGACATTGTATTTGTGGCAAAGCCACCTTGATAATTCTTTCACACATGTCACTATTGATTCATTGCATATCCCGGTACACCGCCGGAGGCATCTACATAGAGTCATATTTTGTTCTAAGTATTGAGTTGTAATTCTTCAGTTGTAAGTAAATAATAGTGTGATGATATTCATATTAGAGCATTGTCCCAAGTGAGGAAAGGACGATGGAGATTATGATTCCCCCACAAGTCGGGATGAGACTCTGGACTTTATAAAAAAATAAAAGTGGACAAAGAAGCCCAAATAAAAAAGAGGCCAAAGAAGCCCACCAAAATAAAAAATAAAAATGAGAGAAAATGAGAGAAGGGACAATGTTACTATCCTTTTCCACACTTGTGCTTCAAAGTAGCACCATGATCTTCATGATAGAGAGTCTCCTGTGTTGTCACTTTCATATACTAGTGGAAATTTTACATTATAGAACTTGGCTTGTATATTCCAATGATGGGCTTCCTCAAAATGCCCTAGGTCTTCGTGAGAAACCAAGTTGGGTGCACACCCACTTAGTTTCATTTTGAGCTTTCATATACTTATAGCTCTAGCGCATCCATTGCATGGCAATCCCTACTCACTCACATTGATATATATTAATGGGCATCTCCATAGCCCGTTGATACGCCTAGTTGATGTGAGACTATCTTCTCCTTTTTGTCTTCTCCACAACCACCATTCTACTCCACATATAATGCTATGTCCATGGTTCACTCTCATGTATTGCGTGAAAGTTGAAAAAGTTTGAGAACATTAAAGTATGAAACAATTGCTTGGCTTGTCATCGGGGTTGTGCATGATTTAAATATTTTTTGTGATGAAGATAGAGCATAGCCAGACTATATGATTTTGTAGGGATAGCTTTCTTTAGCCATGCTATTTTGAGAAGACGTGATTGCTTTGTTAGTATGCTTGAAGAACTATTATTCTTTTGTCAATATGAACTTTTATTTTGAATCATTTGGATCTGAACATTCATGCCACAATAAAGAAAATTACATTGAGAAATATTCGAGGTAGCATTCCACATCAAAAATTATGTTTTTATCATTTACCTACCCGAGGACTAGTGGGAGTTAAGCTCGGGGATGCTTGATACGTCTCCAACGTATCTATAATTTTTTATTGTTCCATGCTATTATATTACCTGTTTTGGATGTTTATGGGCTTTACTTTATACTTTCATATCATTTTTGGGACTAACCTACTAACCGGAGGCCCAACCCGAATTGCTGTTTTTTTGTGCCTATTTCAGTGTTTCGCAGAAAAGGAATATCAAATGGAATGAAACCTTCGGGAGCAATCTTGTTGGAACAAACGCAGTGCATGAAACTTGGAGTGGACATCAAGAAGCAGCCGAGGCGGCCACGAGGGTGGCCGGCGCGCCCCCTGCCTCGTGGGCCCCTTGTGGCTCCCTTGACCTACCTCCTTCGCCTATATATATATCTTCATACCCCGAAACCATCGAAGAGCACCACGAAAAACTATTTCCACCACCGCAACCTTCTGTATCCACGAGATCCCATCTTGGACCCTTCACCGGCGCTCCGCTGGAGGGAGAATCGACCACGGAGGGCCTCTCCATCATCACCAAGGCCTCTCCGATGAGTTGCGAGTAGTTTACCACAGACCTATGGGTCCATAGTTATTAGCTAGATGGTTTCTTCTCTCTCTTTGATTCGCAATACAAAGTTCTCCTTCCTCTTCTTGGAGATCTATTTGATGTAAATCTTTTTGCGGTGTGTTTGTCGAGATCCCATGAATTGTGGGTTTATGATCAAGTTTATCTATGAGAAATATTTGAATCTCCTCTGAATTCTTTTATGTATGATTGGTTATCTTTGCAAGTCTCTTCGAATTTTCAGTTTGGTTTGGCCTACTAGATTGATCTTTCTTGCAATGGGAGAAGTGATTAGCTTTGGGTTCAATCTTGCGGTGTCCTTTCCCAGTGACAGCAGGGGCAGCAAGGCACATATTGTATTGTCGCCATCGAGGATAGAAAGATGGGGTTTATATCATATTGCTTGAGTTTATCCCTCCACATCATGTCATCTTGCTTAATGTGTTACTCTGTTCTTCATGAACTTAATACTCTAGATGCAGGCAGGAGTCGGTCAATGTGTGGAGTAATAGTAGTAGATGCACGTAGGAGTCGGTCTACTTGTTGGGGATGTGATGCCTATATACATGATCATGCCTAGATATTCTCATAACTTTGCACTTTTCTATCAATTGCTCGACAGTAATTTGTTCACCCATCGTAATATTTATGTTATCTTGAGAGAAGCCACTAGTGAAACCTATGGCCCCCGGGTCTATTCTTTATCATATAAGTTTCCAATCTACTTTATTTTGCAATCTTTACATTTTAATCTATATCATAAAAATACCAAAAATATTTATCTTATCATATTATCTTTATTAGATCTCACTTTCGCAAGTGGCCGTGAAGGGATTGACAACCCCTTTATCACGTTGGTTGCGAGGTTCTTGTTTGTTTGTGTAAGCGCGTGGGACTTGGGAGGAGCCTCCTACTAGATTGATACCTTGGTTCTCAAAACTAAGGGAAAATACTTACGCTACTTTGCTGCATCACCCTTTCCTCTTCAAGGGAAAAATCAACACATCCTCAAGAGGTAGCACGCCCCACAACACAACAAGCACACCCACGACGACATATAGAGAAGGGATGTCTAGCGGCGCTCCAATGGAGTTCGGCGAGCATAAAGTGGACACCCACGCAAGGGAGACGTATCTCTCGGTGGTGTACACCATCGACCTGGCCGTGGTGGACGACTACATCAACACCGTTGAGCAGTTGCGTGCTGGAGACAAGTACAAGGTGGTCGGTGTCAGTGTCAAAACCGGCGGATCTCAGGTAGGGGGTCCCGAACTGTGCGTCTTAGGTCGATGGTAGCAGGAGACAGGGGACACGATGTTTACCTAGGTTCGGGCCCTCACGGAAGTAATACCGTACTTCCTGCTTGATTGATCTTGATTAATATGAGTATTACAAGAGTTGATCTACCACGAGATCATAATGGCTAATCCCTAGAAGTCTAGCTTGTATGATTGCCATCATCCTCTATCGACTAGCCTGGCCTTGGCTTATATAATGCACCAAAGGCCAAGGATAACAAGAGTCCTAGCCGAATACGTTGGTGGAGAGGAGTCCTTGTCTTGATCACCAAGTCTTGTGGAATACTCCTTGTATGCGGCATGGGCTGCCCGAAGTGGCCCATGAGTGAACCGCCATGGGGGTCCTCGGCCCGATCCACCTGGTCGGGAGATGATTTGGTGAGTACCCCCTAGTCGAACACACCATCAGTAGCCCCCTGAACCGCCTTCAAGTTGGGGACACTCCTCGATCCTTCCGAACTGTTCTTCATCTTTGGTCGTCAGTCTTAAAAACCGGTTCAACAAATCTTCTCGTCTTTGATCTTGAGTATCACCGAAGTGAATTCGAAGGGTTTACACTCCGAGGAGCCCTTTTAAGTTCTCGGCGTTCATCAATGCCTTAGGGTTATTTTTTACGCCACACCTCGGGTTTGAAGTTGTTCCCGTTCGGCGGTGTCCTCTTGCATCCGAGCTCTAACGCCGGACTGCATTCGAGATATCTTTTGCAGCCGAGCACGTCGGACTATATCCGAGCTCCAACACCGGACTATATCCGAGGTGTCATAGGTCACCTTGGTTTGAAAAAGTTTGAAGGAGGTTATCCGAGTTTAACACTAAAAATTTCCCTATGGAACGAGCCATTCGAATCCGGGCTTTATGCCGGACCACTTCCGAACTCCAACCATGGTCAACGTCCAAGGTGTCGTAAACTACCTCGGTCTTTTAAAAGATTGAACAAATTCAGCCGAGTTTAATGCCGGAAATGCCCTCTATGGAGCCAGCCACTGGCGCCCGAGCTTTATGTCGGACTGCTTCCGAGGTGGTGCACCACCCCGACCGTGGGCTAATTTTTGTGAATATTTTTTATTGGTGCAATTTACTCTCTGCCGAGATATATAGCGAGTATATGTATATTGAGTAGCCCTTAAGGTGTGTGTCGGTCTAAACCCGAGGTGCACCTGAAGGAAAACATAAAACTCCTAATCCTGGTAGCCACTGAGACTCAGGTCGATTTGCAAAATCGGCCTGAGGATCAACTCCTAGCTCGGGAGCATACGTAGGAATAGAAACGCGGTGTAATATATTAGAGATAATAGTAATCGGCGAACGGGCCCTTGAGAGAGGGTCTTGATAAGTTGCCGCAATATATTAGCTTGACACCAGATAGGTCCAGATGGTACCTATTGTTTTCCAAAGAGGCATTTGCCCATAGTTCAGTCAAGCCGAACACTAAGCACTTTGAATTTTCTGCATTGAACAGGCAACGCAGTAGCCACCGAGACACTGGTCGGGTGGTAACACCAGATCGGGGGATCGATGTGCCCCTTTAATATTTATAAATAATGAGCGTGAAGCCTAGTAGCCCCCGAGCCTTAATGTGGCCACGGATGGCCGAATTAAGGATCGATATCCGTGTGACAGAAAATATTGTTGTGTTTAACACAAACTTCTCGAAAAGAGAATAAAGATCTCTTAATTGAGCTAGAGCCAGCGAAAGATGGGCTTGCCAAGGTTGGACCCAATGGGCTTAATAGATCGGAAACTGATGCCACTTGGGATTTAGGAGCGCTTTATGTAAGTTGCTCGCTTGGTCTTTAAAAGATGAGCTGCAATAAATTGACTTTACTCGCAATTTATGATCTTATGTATCCAAGTATTTTACATCATTAATGCTTGGAGCCGCATTGTACAAAACTTTGTTGATCGACCATCGGCTTCCACCTCCACGGCCAACAGCTGGGGAGTGTTTGTCCTTCTTTATAAAGCCTTCATGAGAGCAAAGATTTACGACAAACAAGGCAATTTGGTCATACGGTTTTATAAACAAAGGTATGCGGAGAGATATGTTATATTACTTAATGTAAGAAACATCTTCCAAGGAAAATAGACCCGCTATCGGTTCCTTTCTTTGGGTCATCATGCTTATCATGATCATGAAACCTCACCTCCGATTAATGTAGGAGGAAAATATTGAGGATTTAGTTCGGGGAAAGTTTCTGAACTCTATGGTATTAATGAACCAAAATTTTCACTTCCGTTGTTGCCGACCAATGTGATCCTTTAAGATTGCTAGCTTTCGGCTTTAACCAGTCTGAGGTACTAACTCGGATGACCTGGTAGTAACAATCACAGAGGTGCTCCCTTTACCGCCTAGCCGAAAAATCGAGAACGTAGGGGTAAGCACAGGAGCCAGGCAACCCAACTTGGCAAAAACATAAGTCAAATTGATGCATATTTATGGCTTTATAATGATGATTACGGAAGGCGACCCTTGTATATTAAATACAAATGTCGATGATATGTTTATTTTGACTCTGTTGCGACCGTTTATCAGTTGAAAGTGGCCCATCATCGGTTTCTACCCCTTTGTAGATACTATGCAGGGTGTTTCCACAATAACAAGACAACCCTTAGCCGATGTCTCGGTGCCCGAAGGCGGTTGTGTTAGTGGAAACGAGGCAATCAGATATGCGGGCTTTATAACTTTCACTTAGTCACAGGAGCTTTAAACTGGGGAAGCTAGCTACGAGCCCCCGGTTAGTGTTCGGCGACAGCCGAGGTCAAGCCGTAAACACTTCGGCCAATGTTATGAACGGCCCGTCATTTAACATAGTGT
Organism: Triticum dicoccoides; assembly: GCF_002162155.2. Taxonomy (NCBI): domain Eukaryota; kingdom Viridiplantae; phylum Streptophyta; class Magnoliopsida; order Poales; family Poaceae; genus Triticum; species Triticum dicoccoides. The sequence goes on along the minus strand of NC_041389.1, from coordinate 410,603,212 downwards.
ACACTTCGACCAGTTTATGCTTATTGTGACAGTCAGTTTTCAGCTTTCTCCATTGAGGTGCTTAACCATGCGAGCTGGAAGCACAATCGTAGTGGTTCTCCCTTTGCACACCTAGCCGAACAAAGCGGAACGTAGGAGGCAAGCACAGGAGCTGAGCAACCCAACTATTGACCGAAGACACAATTTGAAACCAATGCATATATAGCAATATCCGAGAATGTTTTTTGCCGAATCTCTAAAGGTGTCCGGTGTTGCACTGCGAGACTTATGCTGGAAACACACAAATAGTTTAAAAGTGCCATAAGCTTGGAAAACCAAAAAACCTCAGTAAAAACTTGACGTCCGAACAAGATCAAGTGTTCGGTGCCAATCCAAAAATTGGAAAAAAATTGTGCTTCTATCGTTCTTTAACATGACACATCCGATCTCAAGACTTCATGCGGGTCAGCCTACGACTTCAAGCTCCTTATCGCAAAGGTGGAGTACTTCTCCGAGGTTAGTAAACTCGAGTGGCTTTTAGAGAGAAGACAGCCTATTCGTCTATTGACCATACACTCGAGTCGAAAAAGGAGCGGTAGAAAAAGACTTTGCAACAACCAAGAAGAAAACACATTTACTATAAAACAGCTCATATAAATTGTAAGAGCCCCCAAGTGACTTGGGTAAAAGAATTTTATGATTGTATCTACCAAAGTACTTATATCATATCTGTGTTCACCCGAACATTAAATGCGTCTTAACCGACCGTTGGCTTCTCCCTCTTTGGTCAAGGGACAAAAAGTGTTATGTACTCCACCTGTCGAGAATATCGACAGTGTTTCTGATAACCAGGCAATCAGGCCATAAGGCTGTAATGGACAAAGCGTGCTCAGGAACTTATGCTATATTACTGACGAAGTGTAAGAAGCATCTTCGAAGAAAATAGTACCCCCACTGATACCTTTCTTCGATTGCTCATTGTTACTATCAGACTTGTGCAATAGATTTTTTGTACTCATGAGTTCCGTTGTGTGCCGACCATGATTGAAAACAATAAGAGCGCTAGCTTTCGGCTTCATCCAGTCTGAGGTCCGAGCTCGACTGACCTGATCGTGACAATCGCAGAGGTGCTCCCTTTACTCCCTAGCTGAACAATCGGGAACGTAGGGGTAAACACAGGAGCAAGGCAAACCAGCTAGTGGAACACTTAAGTCAACCTGGTGCATATTGTGGTGTAATACACCAAAAAGGAACGAAGCCATACAAATATAATCATATGCAAGAGGAAAGGCTTCATAAAAGGAAGCCCCCAAATAAACAGGGTATTTGAATTTGTGTGTTACAAACAAAGTTTTGACAAGGAACTTTGTCACAAACAACTTTTTGCCAAAAAGTATAATGCTTGGTCGAACCGAACAAAATTTAAAACTAAAAGTTATTGAGCATGAAAGCGGCTTAGCTGGTTAATGTGCTCGGTGGTGATGACACGATTCAGGCTTGTGGCGGGACAAAGACGCCCATTGATCTATGACAGATCCGACAAGGTTCGCAGTCCTCGGCATGGCCAAGGTCCCAACCTCCAAGCCCGAGGTGTCCGAGCAAGGAGTTCGGCACTCAGAGGTAGTGACACGGCTCGGCTAATGCAGGCTGGCAGAGTGACGCCAAAGTCGCCGGCGTTGGTTAATTAAGTGATGACGAAGCCCCCAGTCCACCAGCCGAGCTGATGTGGTATGTCAATACGCCGAGGAGACAACACTGCCCGACCCGGATCATTTACCTGTGCACAGAAAATAGTGCAAACCGAAGATAATAGTAATAATAATAATAAATAAATAAATAAAAATCGTTGCATAATTGATAGTTTATGTAAAATGAGTAATAAAAGAAATATGGCCCGTGTGCCGAACACTCTATGAGGTAGAGCTCTCTCAGCGATGCCGAAGTCCCCAAGGCAACCGAGCATGTCGGTATGGCAATTCGACCAACAAGGTGATCACGCGAGCCGATTTATGCCGATTGGGATGACGGCGTCGGCTTGCCAAAGTGACCGCGTGACGCGGTCGAACTCGATTACCTGCACATGTAAAATAGTGCAGGCCAACAATAATAATATAAATATATAAAAATCCTCGCATAATTAATTTACGCAAGATAATTTATTTAAAAATATGTGGCCTGGCGCCGAAGTCAATGTCGATGCAGGGTGTCGGCATGATGCGGTAAAGGTGTGGCAAAGCCTGAATCCATAGGTCGATCCGAGTTCCGGATGCGGCGTTCGCCGAACTATGTACGGAAACTGACCGAATCACCACGCGATCGTCGTTAATGTGGTCGCCATTTGATATACCTGTAGAGATGATGGAACAAACCAGAGTAATAATTCCTTAAGAAAAATAAACCCAACAAGCAAAAATTGCTAGGCTTAACAACACCTGGTTTATTTGTTGTAGCAGTCCGAAGAAAAGTGACTCCCAAAATTGGGAACCGATCCGCACACCCATTGCCTGATGGGCGGTGAAGCGACGGCATGGTGATGCTGGTAAGGTTGGCTTGCCGAGGCAAAGCCCCCAGTCCAGCTAACGTGACGAAGCTGGTCGTCTGACGACGGTGAAGTCTCCGGAGTAGGTTGAAGAAGGGATGGCGAAGCCCCCGGTCCAGACGAGGTGACGGAGCTGGTCGGTAAGGAGATGCTGCAGCTGCCATGTCAGCCAAGGTGTTGAAGTATTTCGGTGTGATGGACATCGGCTCGAAGAAGCAACGGTGCAGCCAGGCCGATGCAGGTCATAACTCGTGACGTGGTCAATGTCGGCTTGATGAAGTGACTTTGCAGCGATGTCGATGTGCCCGCTCCGTGTAATCCGTGGGGTGGCGAGGTTGGTGATGATTTATCCTTCACAATGCCGAACTCTTGTTCGGATTGCCTAGATGATGATCTGAAGAAGTCGAGCTCGGCTCAACAAAGCGACGACGTGTCAAGAGCAGGTCATCAGCCGTGGAGCAACGTTGTCGGGCCGGTTTGACACCGGCGCGATTGTGAAGATCATATTGGAAAAGACTATAAAATTGGTGGGATGTGTTTGGGAACAAAACACAATACCCCATACAAAACTTCCTTCAAAAGGATGTTCGAAATCCCGTTCATAAAAAAAAGATGAACTCGGGTCGGATTCGTTCTCACGCAGAAAACAGATCTAAAAAGTGATGCACTAATCGGAAGGTTCCCGGAGTTTGGACGGTCGGATCAAGCTGAAATTTTGAGGGGTGCTAGATATGGGAATTGCGTAGCAAATGAACGGTTAGATCTTCCAAAGGACCTCCGAGCTTCGCTCTGGAGACCACGCCCTAAACTCGTCCAGATTCCTGTCCAGATTTGACAGAGCTCCGGTATATCGTAGATCGCCAGAGATTCCTCCATCAGAACTCAACGAAATTTTGCATGGTTGTTGTAGACTTAATTCCTCACAATTCCACCAAACGAATCATCAAAGCAATGCTTGAGGAGGAGGTGGCAGCGGATACAAGTTCGATGTCCGGAAAAACAGTATGGTCGCCTGAGGGCAATGTTGACGTTGAGCCCTCGAGCTCCAAGGATAATTCCTCCATGATCATGATAGAGATTGGAGTTGATGTTGATGAAGGCCCTCGTCCGAACATGACTATCGGAGGTAGGGCACAGTCCTCTGTCAAGCCAAGGTGACCAGTCGAGCCGGTGATGAAGATGCCGACATCGCAGTTAATCTGCAAACAAGCCATCGATCATCTGCCGATCACACAACAAAACTCTCAATGAAAGCACCAATGTTGGTGTCAAAACCGACGGATCTCGGGTAGGGGGTCCTGAACTGTGCGTCTAAGCTCGATGGTAACATGAGACAGGGTACATAATGTTTACCCAGGTTCGGGCCCTCACTACGGAGGTAATACCCTACTTCCTGCTTAATTGACCTTGATGAATATGAGTATTACAAGAGTTGATCTACCACGAGATGTAATGGCTAAGCCCTAGAAGTCTAGCTTGTATGATTGTCATCATCCTCTATCGACTAGCCTGGCCTTGGCTTATATAATGCACCAGAGGCCTAGGATAACAAGAGTCCTAGCCGAATACATTGGTGGAGAGGAGTCCTTGTCTTGATCACCTAGTCTTGTGGAATACTCCTTGTATGCAGCATGGGATGCCCGAAGTGGCCCATGAGTGAACCGCCATGGGGGTCCTCGGCATGATCCACCTAGTCGGGAGATGATGTGGTGAGTACCCCCTAGTCCAGGACACTGTCAGTCAGCATCGACCTCAGGTACACCGCTGATAGTCCCGGCATAGAGCAGAAGGTTGTCGTCGCCCAGTTGTGTGTGCGCCATCATGTCCTCATCTACCACTACTGCATCGCCAGAGAGCCTTGCGACCATTTCAACAGGTTTGTCAACAACACCGACTACAAAGTTTGCCATGGTGGAAACCACCGACGATGTAAAAGCGCTCAGTGTTACGGGCTTGGCCTGCCAGAACCTTGTTGAAATTCGTGACCACTACAGGGTCTGGGGCAGCACGAAGAAGGACTCCCTGGTCAAACTCACCTCGGCCATCATCCACCGTTACTACGAAAAGATGAAGCGGGATGCCCAAAGAACAAATCCCGTATCCTGGCACAGGGCCTGGATGCGGCGACTGGATGAACCTCACCTCAGGTTCGCGACCAAGAGCGTGTACACATGCTATGAGATGCACAGGCGGATTGTTGACATGAGGAAGTGCCTCGTTACCCAAATTGACAAGCCCGGATCGAGCCACAAGCAGAGCAAGCGTCACAAGAAGTAGATGATGATCAGATGATCATTTATGCTAGTTAATCATGCATGTAATATATAGTTTACTTTATTGGTGTGTGGAAGTGTCATGTGTGTAGTAGCCACCTATGAAATTATGCATGTAATAGTTTACTTTGGTGTGTGCAAATGCCATGGTTGTAGTAGCCACATATGTAATTGGATGTTTAATTTGGTTAATCATGCATGTAATATATATGTTGTTGTTCTGTATGCAATCCCAACGCACAACACACACGTCTTATTAGTAGCAACCGTTTGTGTTATTATCGGTCTTCGCACACATTTTTGATTACAGACCTGTTTGCTGCGTATCACACACATCTTGTTATATTGAACCATTTATGTTCTCTTGTCTCAACACAAATAGTTCATCCGAGTGAACCACATGTTCTATATAGCACACACCTTGATCTGGCTGACCATTTCTTTTGTGTTGCCTAATCACAAACAGTTCATCCTAGTGAACCGTATGATGTGTATCGCACACGCCTTCATCTGGCTGCCCGTTTTTTTGTTACTCCTCATCGCAAATAGTTAATTGAACTGAATCGTATGCCCTGCATCGCACATGCAACTAAAATCTGAACCATGTTTGATGCATCCGTCATCGCAAACATTTTGGACATTTTTGACGGTTCTCTGACACCACCGTTTGCGATTATTGCATCGCACACAGTTTTTCGAAGGGTCTCTGATCATAGTGTCGCGTTAGCAGCATCCTCCACTAGTGTGTATTTGTTCACAGATGCATACCTATAGTATATATGCTAGTCCCCTCCCACCTCTTCGACGCGTACTATATACCACAATAACAAAAACAAAAAAAGATTCTACCTTGCTGGTCAAATTAACCTCACTGCTGGCTGTTCATCAAAGTGATGGATGACGACCTAGCAGGCCCACAGAGAGCGTCACACGCGAGTGTCGAGTTCCGTGTAGGACAACCATTGACGGCATGTGGCCAAAACATGTATGTATGAAAGGGTTGTGTAATGTTTTAAATAACGAATTCACAACTCTGATGTGGCACCGGCCTTCCTAACAAATCGGCCAACCCACACGGTGGCTTACAACTCATAGTGTATTGTGAGCCACCCGCCACCCCCAGACACACACACATACACTCACACACACACACACACCGCGAATCCACCGCAACTAGAATGCATGTTAAATTAATTATCCCTCGGTGAACATATGTTACCAAAGGAGGGACGTTTTAATTTTGGAAAAAACAGAGATCATTAAGACGTTTTAATACATTAATTGATTGATTTTCTATGGGTATAATGTGCAAAAATCAAATTTGAGCTACATGCACACGTGAAAGTGCACCTAAATGGATTGCAAAAACACATGTGTCTCACTGGGTGCATGTTTACTCCCCGTGCAACAAATTTCAAACATTGAGAATCTTGATTTTTAAATTCTAGTACATCCAAAACTTATTTGAAGTTCATGAAACTTATCGTGTTGTCATATGGACACCAATACAAAGTGGCATTTGTACTTTTTTTTGTCAAATTTGAGACCAGTTTTGATGTAATCTTTATCTAATTACAAATGGGAGATTATTAATAATTGGGAAACAATATCCCAAACAAATTATTTTATTCGAACCGTGAGCATTAGACCAACAATGGATACGTGCCATGCTTCGGTTAAGCAATAAAGCGGCAACATTAATCATACAAATAGAAAAACCATATACGTGCAGCCACGCGACCTATATGGCGTGCGAGCAGGCGTGAGTTGACGGGACGCATGCGAGCAATTCGCCACACAGGCAGACCGGGAGGGGTGCATGCAGGTGTGTGAATTGACGAAGGCGTGCTCGCTGCACAGTGTCATCAGGAGGCGTCCGAGTAGCTGTGTGAGACGATGGTAGGCATGCCAGTAGTCCGGTGTGTAGGCTCACCGGGAGGCGAGCCAGCGGTTTAACCGTCACCTGCCTCTCTCCCACTACTTCATATTAATGGTGCACCTGAGCGGCCGCACTCCCCATCCTCGCCACACACACAATCCTCTCTCTCCGCTTGCATCCTCGACGCCACTCTCAGTCCTCAAAGTCGTTAGTGTATGAGGATGCCGCCGAAGCGCCCCATCGGAGGGAATGGCGATGCAGGGGCTGCTAAAGCACTGGAGCACGGCGTGGAGATGGGGATAGAGGTTGCCGTCACCACCGCGAGTTATCGCTACACCCTAACGTTATTGACGGCATCGAGCTTCCACAGCAGGAGGCGGAGTACCACACCGACTCTGGTGACGATTCGGGTGATGACCCCTGCGACGACTTTGATGACCACTCCGGCGATGACTCTGACGACGACGGACAACTGGTTAGTCATCTATACCCATTTATGTGTCAAATAGATCCTAGGGTTTCTCTACTTACTCCTGCCTTCCCCTTTTTGGAATAGAAATCTTATGGTTATGTTCTCCGAATCCATGAAATCTAAGTAAGTTTCGTTAGATCTGTGTAGTGCATTGATTGTTTGAATGACACAAGTGAGAAGTGATTAGTTGTTTCTTCAAGGTTGGTCTGTACATAGACAAATGTGCTAATAATATTCCTAGCCAGGAATTGACAATTGATTTTGAATGACCAACATATGTGTGTGCCATTATTTTCTTCAAGGTTGGTCTGTACATAGACAAATGTGCTTAAAAATCAAACCATAATCACTGGATATGTATAAATAAATAGCCATAAATTCCTAATCCTACTTCATGGCATGTAATCGTTGATTTGATGCCAATTTTTGGCAACTGCCAAATGTTCACTAGAGATTAGTTTGTAACCATTAATTTGACACCACATTTTTTTACTATTTGTATAGGTGTTGTCTGACAATGTGGACAGCAAAGACGAAGATGTCCAAGGGAGATACAAGAGGCAAATCCTGAGGGAGCTTTATGTAGGAATGCATAACAGGCATATTAGTACCTGGAACGGCGGCTATCGATGCCCATTTTGCAACCACAAGCTTCATGACGCGTATCAAAGTGTTCTGGCGCATGCAAGAGGACGGGAAGTTGGCTCCTTCAAGCAAAAGTATTCTCGCAGGGTGGCGCACGGCGCGTACGCCGAGTACCTGGAGAAGCTTCAGGAACGTGCCAACATGTGAGATGAGATGTGGTATCGAACTATGTACGCTTGAGCATGCTTAATGACGGTTGAACTATGTACTTATGGTTGAACTATACTTGTGTACGTGTATGCTTATTATCTATGTCTGAGTATGTTTAATCTATGTTTACTTATGTCTAACTATGGGTATGGATGCAATCAGTTCGGTTGATGGAATCTACCTCCGTCCTCGTTTATTGGTCCTCTTTGTAATTTGTGTTAAATGTTGGCCAAAGATTTAACTAACAAAATGTTAGTGCAGGTCAGCAAAAATTATATCGTTGGATGCATATTTGAACATAGTGTTCAATGATATAATTTTTGGTGACATGCATAAACATTTCTTAGTTTAATATTTGGTCAGAATTTGGTACAAATTACAAAGGGGACCAATAAACCAGGACGGAGGTAGTACGTCAATCACACACGGTTCCCAAAATTGGAACCATGTGCAATGACTTTTATTTTGCCTGGTGTATCAATCACACACGGTTGGCTCTAGCAAACCGTTGCCTCCGAAATTCTTTGTGCGACAGAAAACCCTCACCACCCAATTCAGAAAAGAAAAAAATAAACCCTTGTCATCCCCACGTCACAAAAACCCTCACTCCGCCCGCCACCGCCTCCGGTCCCCATTCCCACCTGCACAAGCTCCTCCGCATCTATGCAAGGCACCGCCTATCACAGCGGTAACCACTTAGCTCAACGCCTGCTGCCGCTGCCAGGCTGCCCACAAACCCCACCACATTTTGCCACTTCCGCTTGCCGCTGCCTATCGCCATCAACATTCTCGACGCTGCTCACGGTCGACCCAGATCTGCTCGGTTGGGGAATCTGCCGTACTGAGGGTTCTTTCTCATGGACAACAAGGTAACTAATTTAATGAGATATTATCTCATCTCTTATCCTAGTTCATCTGCCTGAGTCATCTGCCTCCTTTAATCACCCGGCCTAAATCGCCAAGAATTCATTTTTATTCGAGCTGATTTGAGGGTTTTCTTTCATTCATAGAGTGTACAGTGCGCCGACACATCAAGACTTTGCAGCCTCCACCAGAAATTCCATCTCACCATACCAGATGACTTGAGGATGCGCACGTTATGTTAAATCTCACCTCAATTCTATTGGCATGGCCTACTTTCCGGAACATATTCTAAATATTGCTACATTTGGATAAAAGGTGCCACGTGCACCATATACGTCAAAGGGGATTTTTCCCCTCTACTTTCTATATTAGGCAAATTATTGATATATTGTTCTTCCGATTACTCTAATATTTCCATGACATCATGTTTACCCTATCTGTTTAATTATAGATTTTTGTCCTTTGATTTCAACTGTTGTACAGTTCTTTCAATTTGGGCCCAATGTTACCATATTTTCTTTAACAATCCTAACATTTTCTGCAGCGCGCCCCTTTCTATGCAACATAATTTGTAGTGCACAATCTTTCCCTTTACATAAATCAAGACTACGGGGATGTCATACTTAACACAAATGATGGATTTACAATCGTTGCGACTGTAAGACTTGATGAACATGGTGACTCCTATTTTGGAAAGCAATTTCTAAGTTTTATGTACTGAAAGCTGGCACTAAAATTGCACTACACATAAAAGAGCCTAGTCATGAGATATATGCTAACTTCCCCGACGATATCATCCATCCAGACTTTGTTCGAAGTAAGTTTTCTTTTCAACTATCTACATGTTGACTTACCCAGCAATATCAAATGAATTGTGTAGTATTTAAGCAACCAGTTGCTATTCCCTTTTCTTACTATATTCCTACCTAATAACCTCTAGTTACCAATATACTTTTCTATTGCCTTGTTTTAAATAAATATTCCATGTACTCCCACTTCTATCAGAAAGCGCCATTGACAAGGAGACTCCGGAGGTGGAGAACGGGGTTGCCAACAAGCGGAGGCGGGGCAAGCTAGAACCATAAGCGACTCCAGCAGGCCTAGACTTCATCAGGAGCCTCCCCGATGATATTTTGACAGTCATCATCTCCCTCCTCTCAATCAAATATGGGGCGCGGACAACCATCCTTTCCCGGCGGTGGCGCCCCTATGGAACTCTAGCCCTCTCGACCTCATCGACACCCACGAGCTCTGCCATGGCTATCACAAAAGCTTGGATGCGTTCTCCAAGATCCTCGGCAATCACCTTGGCCCAACCAGAGGCCTTAGAATGGGAAAGTTCCATTCCAACGGCAAGGACCGAGCCAAGCTTGGCGACTGGTTCCGATCCCCTGTCCTCGATCAGCTCGAGGAGCTCACTTTTGATGATGGGCATATGCGCTTGCTGCCAACGTTCGCGCTCCGCCTCGCGCCCATGCTGCGTGTCGCCAAGTTCAAGAACTACCATCCCCCCTAATGATGCGCCCACTCTTATTCTACCACGACTGAAGCACCTCGAGCTCGTCGTCGTCTGCCTCTCAAATAGTGACATGCAGCACCTACTCCGTGGTTCTACTGCACTCTAGTACCTTTGTCTTCAGCCGATCAATGGGTTGAGTACCTTCCACATCACCTCCATGACTCTTCGAACTATTTATGTGTGTTGCTAGTTCGGCGGGAAGACATCACAAGATGTGTACCACGATATGGTCACTGAGAACAAACCTGCACTTAAGAGATTACTTGTAGTTGATCAATTAGGTCCAACAAGAATCAATGTCATTTATGCAACGAAATTGACAATGGTGCGCTACTTGTCTGATAAATACTTTGAACTTGTTATTGGATCCACACCCGTTTAGGTACAACAACCGCCTTCTACCTCTTCTTCTACAAATTAACATTATTTCTAATTTTGAAGATGTTTGTTCATCTGTCATCTAGAAAATGATTCTGACAAGCTTGACCCTGAAACTGCACACAGTGAAGGTCTTGGTACTAGAATCTAACGGCCCCAACCTGGAGCAAGTTATCAGTTTCCTGAGATGCTTTACGTGCCTGGAGAAGCTATATATTGAGGTGATGTTCCTTTCCTGTTAAAGTTAACCATAAGGGAGTTCAATTTGTGACACTTTTTTTCCAAGTTTACAATGACAATGTCCTACGATTTCTGAGGGATTCTTTTGGAGGATTTTAGTACATACATGCCCCCCCATATTGGTTGCTTGATCCATATGGTTACAATATATAAGCATTTCTCCTTTGGATTCATCTGTGCTAGTTTTCTTAGGGAACTTTTCATCCACTCCAACCTCTTGTGAAGAAGGCTACATTTTTCTAGAATGCAATCAAATGCCCATGTTAATCATGTCAGATCGAAGATGGCATGTTACTGAATTTTACAAATCCTGCAAACCAAATTGGCCCGTAGTAGTGTTCAAAATTGCATGTAGGCACTAACACGTTTTCTTCTTTTGCGGATAAGACTAGGCCCGGTGGTGGATAATGTGATACAACATAACAATCACGTCGAATGCCTAGATCTGTATTTCTCAGAAATTACTTTGAACTCCTATCGAGGGACCTTACCGGAGATTATATTCGTCGGGTTCTTTGTTGTCAGAGCAAGGGTGCTAAAGGTAATGACGTTTGCCCTACATTTATTTCACAAAAATGAATGGTTCATTGATCAGCGGCGGCGCCTGCGATAGAATGGAATAGTCTCCAAAAATGCTGAATTTCATTTTGGAACTTCAGATGACAGAGTAATCAGAAGTCATCGTGTTAACCCCATACATGACTTCTTGGTGGCTGACCCCTTTGCAAAAATTGTGAGGTTTCGCAACCAGACTTAGAAGTGGTAATATTAGTTTGAACCTCTCTGGTATCCATGTTCAGCGGATCAGCGCGAGCGTTTGTAGCTGATGTGCTGAATTTCATTTCTAATATCAATTTGAACCTTGTAATCTTTGAATTTGAGCCATATAACTCTGGAATTTGAACCTTGTAATATGTCGAGCTTTTGTGGTACGATCATTGAAATGGCATTGTATGAGACTCGTGTATTGGTAGCACTATTTTGTTGTTAATATGCAATGGTCTTAGATTTTATTAACCATTCTCAAATTTTTTTACCTTGTCGATCTCACAGCACACGATCTGTATAGCTAACTCGACGGTGATCTTCGACATTATTGCACACAGTTGGTTCCTTCCGCCGTGTGCCCTATAGAGTGCAGAATTAATTATCGCACTCGAATGTCCATCATCACCCTTCTGTGTAACTTTGACCTCATCACCCACGGGTAAACTTATGACCGAAGTCATTCCACACACTTCATTTTTACAAAGCTTTTTGCCAATAAACACCCATGATTTGTCCCTCCTCTAGCCAATGCGTGGCCAAACTAGCCGGGCAGGAAGCTTGCGCGGTAGCGCAGGAACAGGCTCACCAACTATACATTTGGCGCCTCTTCGAGCTCACGCATGGTCAAACGAAATGCATGCAGTGCGGTGTTGTTTCAAGCGTGCATTGGAATCCTCTGCTATGAACATTGTGACAAGACGTGATGATTACAGGCCAGCCGGCCCCCATTTATAACAACGGCCATTTAACCCTTGTGTCTTCAACCTTTCGATCGTGCCCCACCATTGTAAGAAGCACACCCACCATGACAAATTCTTAGAGGGTACCCTGTGCGCTCGAATGGCTCTCCAAGCGGCTGCCGACAATGAGCAGCAGTTCACCATGCATGTCGTGGTGAACACCCACCGAAGGTTCACGAAGCTCTCGATGGTGTACACCGACAACCCGGTCTGGGTGGAGCACTCCATCCACATCATGGAGTTGTTGCTTGTCGGGGAGAAGTACAAGGTGGTCGGGATCAACCTCGAGTACACCCGCGCTCGTGTCGTGTCTGGTCCCAAGGTCGTCGTTGCCCATATGTGCGTGCGCTACTGCTACTTCTTGAGCTTATGTTGGTTTTCCCTTGAAGAGGAATGGGTTATGCAACAAAGTAGAGTAAGTATTTCCCTCAGTTTGAGAACCAAGGTATCAATCCAGTAGGAGACAACGCACAAGTCACCAAACACCTGCGCAAACAATCACCAACTTGCACCCAGCGCGATAAAGGGGTTGTCAATCCCTTCACGGTTACTTGCAAAAAGTGAGACCTGATAGAGATAGATAAACGGTAAGGAAATATTTTTGGTATTTTTGGTTTATAGATCGGAAAGTAAAGGATTGCAAAATAGTAGATCGGTAACTAGTATGATGGAAAATAGAACTTATATGATGGAAAAGAGACCCAGAGGCCGTAGGTTTCACTAGTGGCTTCTCTCAAGATAGCAAATAATACGGTGGGTGAACAAATTAGTGCCGAGCAATTGATAGAAGAGCGCATAATTATGACGATATCTAATGCAATGATCATGAATATAGGCATCATGTCCGTGTCAAGTAGACCGAAACGATTCTGCATCTACAACTATTACTCCTCACATCGACCGCTATCTAGCATGCATCTAGAGTATTAAGTTCGTAAAGAATAGAGTAACACATTAAGTAAGATGACATGATGTAGAGGAATTAACTCAAGCAATATGATGAAAACCCCATCTTTTTATCCTCGATGGCAACAATACAATGCGTGCCTTGCTGCCCCTACTGTCACTGGGAAAGGACACCACAAGATTGAACCCAAAGCTAAGCACTTCTCCCATTGTAAGAAAAACCAATCTAGTAGGCAAAACTAAACCGATAATTTGAAGAGACTTGTAAAGATATCAAATCATACATATAAGAATTCTGACAAGACTCAAATAATATTCATAGATAATCTGATCATAAATCCACAATGCATCTTATCTCGGCAAACACACCGCAAAAGAGTATTACATCGAATGGATCTCCAAGATCATCGAGGAGAACATGATATTGAGAATCAAATAGAGAGAAGAAGCCATCTAGCTACTAGCTATGGACCCATTGGTATGTGGTAAACTACTCACGCTTCAACGGAAGGGCAATGGTGTTGATGTAGAAGCCCTCCGTGATCGAATCCCCCTCCGGCGGGACACCGGAAAAGGCCCCTAGATGGGATCTCACGGGTACAGAAGGTTGTGGTAGTGGAAAAGTGTTTTCGTGGCTCCCCTGATTTTTTTGGGATATAAGAGTATATATAGGCGAAGGAACTAGGTCAGGAGGGCTCCGAGGGGCCCACGAAGTAGGGGCGCGCCCTCCACACTCGTGGCCGCCTTTTTGAATCTCCGACTTCATCTCCAAGTCTCCTGGTTTGCTTCTGGTCCAAGAAAGATTATTGCGAAAGTTTCATTCCATTTGGACTCCGTTTGGTATTCCTTTTCTATGAAACTCTAAAACATGCAAAAAAACAGAAACTGGCACTCTGCTCTAGGTTAATAGGTTAGTCCCCAAAATAGTATAAAATAGCATATAGGTGCATATTAAACATCCAAAACAGATAATATAATGGCATGGAACGATAAAAAATTATAGATACATCGGAGACGTATCAGCAACCACGTCCTCGTCTACCACTACTTCCTAGCCACAAGGCCTTGCGAGCATTTTGCCAGGTTTGTCAACAACCCCCACTATATGTTTGCTATGGTGGACATCACCAGCGATGTCAAGGTGCTCAAGAATTCGGGCATCGCCTGCGAGAATCTTGTTGACATCCAGGGCCAATACAAGATTTGGGGCAGCAAGGAGCATGAGAAGGACTCACTAGTTCACCTCGCCAAGGCCATCATCAACCCCTACTATAGAGACATGAAAGATTCCTACAAGAAGGACAAGCGTGCCTAACACTAAGCCTGGACGGAGAAACTCGACAAAGCTCACGTCATGTATGCGGCCAAGGAGGCGTACACGAGCTACGACATGTACAGGCAGATTGTTGACATGAGGAAGTGCCTCCTTCCCCAAAACAGCCAGGGATCCAGCCGGAAGCAGAGCAATGGCAAGCGTCGTTGCAACAAGAAGTAGATGACTAGATCCTCGTTTCTCCTAGTTTAATATGCATGTAATTGCTTACTTTGGTGTGTGGAAATGTTATGTGTATAATCACTTGTGTAATTGTATGCTTAATTTGGTTATGCAATGCTGTCTTTTTAAGTATATATGTTGATGCTCTATAGACAAAGCAAATCACATCGCACATGGACTAAACAATGGAACCCGTCGGTGATGATTTCATCAATCACTGACAATAGTATACCAGCAACCGTTTGCTCACAACACACATGGCTTGTTAACAGGAATCGCATGTGTTGTTATCGGTCTTCCCACACATTTCCGATTACAGACCTGTTTGTCGCGTATCACACACATCTTGTTAAGTTGAACTGTTTCTGTTCTCTTGGCTCAATGCAAACAGTTCATCTGAGTGAACTGTATACCATATATCGCACACACCTTCATCTTGCTACCCATTTCTGTTGTTCCGCCTCATCACAAACAGTTCATCCGAGTGAACGTATGTTGTATATCGCACATGCCTTCATCTGGCAGCCCGTTTCTTTTGTTCCTCCTCATCGCAAATAGTTAATTGAACTGAACCGTATACCCTGCATCGCACACGCAACCAAAATCTGAACCGTGTTTGATGCATCCGTCATCGCTAATGGTTTGCACCTTTTTTGACGGTTTTTTACACCACCATTTGCGATTATTGCATCGCACACAGTTTCATCGAAGGGTCTCTAATTGTAGTGTTGCGTTAGCAGCATCCTGCAATAGTGGTAGGTGGGAAAGATCTTCGGGAGGGACCGCATCTTGAAGTATGAACAAAGCGGAGTGATTGTATTGATTGTCCACTTCTTCTCTTGGGGTGAAGTTGTTTGGATCATGCAGGTAAAAGCCTTGCTCGATGATTCTCCGAAGATTTGTTGAGCTATGATTCAAATGAGACTTGATGCAAAAAACCCAATTAGGAAAATCACCCTTAACAAGCTTCAGAGCAGGACCAAGGTTATTGATGCGAGGTATAGGAACCGATCCTCCATAGATCGGGGGAGGTAGAAGCGGGGTAAAGGTTCCCGTCCCATTCTCGTCATGAGGGGAAGAAACATGAGTACCTTTAGCCGCTTCCTTAGAGGAATTGGCCTCTGACTCCGTTGCGGTTGCATTAACCACAAGTAAAGGATCAGGAGTGGATAACCTCTCAAGCAATTCTTTAAGCATGGACTTGACTTCGGTTGTCGTAGACGTCTTAAGTGAAGCCATGACTTCATTTAAGTCGTCTCGAGTGATCGAAGTCAACTCCACAGCCTTGAGGACTTTATCCCCAATACACCGTCATCAATCATACTCTTCAGGTGGTGAAACCCTTAATAAAGAGACGAGGCTCTGATATGAATTGAAAGGATCAGAATGGTTGAATAGAGGGGGGGGTGAATAGGCAACTACTATTTTTTAGCTTTTCTTCACAAATTAGGTTTAGCAACAAATAGGTTGTCTAGATATGCAACTAGGTGAGCAACCTATATGATGCGAATAACAACAACACAAGAGCAAGCAATAATACAACACAAGTAAAGCTTGCACAAAGTAAAGGTAAGAGATAACCACAAGTGGAGCCGGTGAAGACAAGGATGTGTTACCAAAGTTCCTTCCCTTTGAAGGGAAGTACGTCTTCGTTGGAGCAGTGTGGAGGCACAATGCTCCCCAAGAAGCCACTAGGGCCATCGTATTCTCCTCACGCCCTCACACAATGCGAGAAGCCGTGATTCCACTAGTGGTGCCTTTGAAGGCGGCAACCGGACCTTTACAAACAAGGTTGGGGCTCTCTTCACAACCGAATTGGAGGCTCCCAACAAAATCGCGGAGCTTCACCATGATGGAATGTGGCTCTGAGGTGACCTCAACCGTCTAGAGAGCTCAAACACCCAAGAGTAACAAAATCCAGAAAAGAAAGTATGGGGGGATCAAATATCCTTTGGTGGATGTGTAGATATACACTGGTACGCGTCGGTGCTATACAAACGGTTTAAAACCCCTTTTCGTGACGGCATTTGAAACCGTCGCCTAGTGAGTGTGGGAGATTAGGGGGTCCTTACCACACGACCCAGAAATTGTCGGGGATATGCCCTCTTGGCACACACTCTCGGTAAAATGAGGTCGTGTGCGACCGACGAGCGATCAAATACGGTTATACGTAAAGTAGTGCTCATAAAAATACAATTATATAGGCGAAATCATTTCTGTTCGTAAGTACATCCCACACAGTCACTCCTCGTGGAACCTTTCCGTTTGTATATACATCCCACATAGTCGTTGCAAGGAAAACGTTTCCGTTCGTAGGTACATCACACACAATTTTCCCTATTAAATTGTTTGTGATGGCGTTCCCATCGCACAGAATATTAAAAAAAATTATCGTTTGTGTTATTGAATGAATCACACACGATGCATAGAAGAAACTGTGTGGCAAAGGCTATCCATCACACACCGTTTTTATGTGGTAAACATTTGCGCAAGGTGGCCTAACGCAAACAGTTTTGAAGAGAATGCCGTGTGTGATTGTTCATTGATCCAACATAGTTTATTCCTAGAAACTGTGTGCGTTACCTTAGGTCATCGCCCACGATATTTCTTAGTAACTGTTTGTAATAGAAAAAACCAATTAGCAGGCTAATTGCCCTATTATTAATAATCCATTTATTAATCTAATTGGCATTCATATTAAACACATAATATATTTCATTCCCATATTAAGGAAGCAAGATTTCATAATTGAAATACATTAGAGTACAACATGATATCTTCAGCACTCAGGTACCCCATTACACAACTGCACCAACACCAAGTTTCACATGCAACATCTAGAACCTTTCAAAATTAGCATCATAGACGGTACAAAGACAGATGCATCTCACCGGGAAAACTGCTGAAGCGGAAGGCGAATATTGAGCCTTCATTGATGTCGAAGGTCTTTGCAACTTTAGGCCAGTGCATGTGGATGATTGACCGTCCATCCTTCGTCCTCTTTAGAAACACTTCAATATTGAACCGTGGGTGTTGTATGAAAACCTTCCTCGCCTCCTGACCATAGAGGTGGTTTGAGAGGTAATCCTTGGTGAACTTCTTGGGAAAGGCCTGAAAACAAGGATGTGCATAAATATCTTCTCTATATTGGGAATGGGGCAAAGGAATAAAAAAGGCAAGGTATAATAGTTAGTACCATCTTGTAGTGAACTGATGTCTTCTTCATTGTGCAGACAAAGATCTTGTTGTTTTTTGTCGCCAATTTCTTTATCCTAACAATCTTTCTGAGTTTCTTGACTTGATTGATATTCATGGACAACTCATTTCCCCTATGCAAAAAAGGGTCGAATAGTGGGTCAAAACCTCTGACAGTAGGACCTACATGTGCAAGACCAAATTGTTAAAAACCTAAGTATTAGAATGGTTCCTGCAATTGCACAATATTGTGCTACTAGACAACGGACCATGCATGTGCTAACCTCGATTGTAAACCTCAGTGCTACCCATTATATTGTTTCCCTGCAACACATATAAGGTAGTTAGTCATTAGGTTAAGTAAGGGTTCGCATGCTATCAGTAAAATATGTTGATGAAAAATAAGCACATTGCAAATTCATCAGATTAATTCAAGCCACATGGAAAACCCATTTATGCAAACCAATCAAGATTAAGAACTAGGAAATATAGCACTTGTATATGTTTCTCATGTATTAAGTGCAACCAAATTCGATTTATTCCTCACATGCACAACAATACAAAATTCCAACCACGGCAATTGGACATCACATTGCAGAATTGAACCAAGCAGTTAACTAAATACCACAACAAATGAACCAAACATTAACTGAGCACCACATTGCACTATATAACATACTCCTAATAGAAGATCAGATAGTTAACCGAACCAAGCATGCTTAACAACTTGGAAATATAGCAATTGTATTTGTTTCTCATGTATTTAGTACAGCCAAATTCAATTTACTTCTCACATGGTATACAATAACAGAATGCACCCACAACTATTGAACATCACATTGCATAATTGAACCAAACAGTTAACTAAACACCACAACACAAAAGAACCAAGCGTTAACTGAGCAACACATTGCACAATGTATAACCAAACCAAGCATGCTTGAACCCTTGGAAATATATCGATTGTATTTGTTTCTCATGTATTTAGTACAGCCAAATTCGATTTACTTCTCACATGGTATACAATAACATAATGCACCCACAACTATTGAACATCGCACTGCAGAATTGAACCAAACAGTTAACTAAACACAACAACACAAATGAACCAAATGTTAACTGAGCACCACATTGCACAATGTATAACCAAACCAAGCATGCTTGACAACTTGGAAATATAGCAATTGTATTTGTATTCGTTTCTCATGTATTTTGTAAAGATAAATTCGATTTATTTCTCACATGGAAGACAATACAAAATTGCAGCCTGAAGAATTGAATATCACATTTGCAGAATTGAACCAAACAGTTACCTGAGGACGACAACTAATTAACCAAACAGTTAATAAGTGAGCACCACACTGCACGACATATAGAACATACACACAGGAGCAACAGATTGCATGGTAAAATTAGATAGCACAATTCACTAGAATTTGTTAAGGAAAGGCAGGAGCAGCACACGCAACAGGTAAAACGAGCATGCTTAACTGGCGTAGTGATACGTCCAACGTATCTACTTTTCCAAACACTTTTGCCCTTGTTTTGGACTCTAACTTGCATGATTTTAATGAAACTAACCCGGACTGACGCTGTTTTCAGCAGAACTGCCATGATGTTGTTTTATGTGTAGAAAACAAAAGTCCTCGGAATGACCTGAAAATCCTCGGAGATAAGTTTCAGAAAATATAAAAAATACTGGCAAAAGATGAAGACCAGGGGGCCCACACCCTGTCCACAAGGGTGGGGGGCGCGCCCACCCCCTTTGGGCACGCCCCCCTGTCTCATGGGCCCCCTAGAGCTCCGCCGACCTCAACTTCAACTCCATATATTCCATCTGGCGGAGAAAAAAATCAAACAGGAAGTTTCATCGCGTTTTACGATATGGATCCGCGGCGAAACCCTAATCTCTCTCGGGAGGGCTGATCTGGAGTCCGTTCGGGGCTCCGGAGAGGGGGATTTGTCGCCATCGTTATCATCAACCATCCTCCATCACCAATTTCATGATGCTCACCGCCGTGCGTGAGTAATTCCATCATAGGCTTGCTGGACGGTGATGGGTTGGATGAGATTTACCATGTAATCAAGTTAGTTTTGTTAGGGTTTGATCCCTAGTATCCACTATGTTCTGAGATTGATGTTGCTATGACTTTGCTATGCTTAATGCTTGTCACTAGGGCCAGAGTGCCATGATTTCAGATCTGAACCTATTATGTTTTCATGAATATATGTGAGTTCTTGATCCTATCTTGCAAGTCTATAGTCACCTATTATGTGTTATGATCCGACAACCCCGAAGTGACAATAATCGGGATATGTAGGACCTTGAAGTATGTCTAGAGGGGGGGTGATTAGACTACTTGACCAATTAAAAAATTAACCTTTTCCCAATTTTAGACTTTGGCAGATTTTAGCTATCTTTGGACAAGTCAAGCAATCATCACACAATTCAAGCAAGCATGGAAAGAGTATATAGGCAGCGGAAATTAAAGCATGCAACTTGCAAGAAAGTAAAGGGAAGGGTTTGGAGGATTCAAACACAATTGGAGACACGAATGTTTTTGGCGTGGTTCCGACAGGTGGTGCTATCGTACATCCACGTTGATGGAGACTTCAACCCATGAAGGGTAACGGCTGCGCGAGTCCACGGAGGGCTCCACCCACGAAGGGTCCACGAAGAAGCAACCTTGTCTATCCCACCATGGCCGTCGCCCACGAAGGACTTGCCTCACTAGCGGTAGATCTTCATGAAGTCGGAGATCTCCTTGCCCTTACAAACTCCTTGGTTCAACTCCACAATCTTGTCGGAGGCTCCCAAGTGACACCTAGCCAATCTAGGAGACACCACTCTCCAAGAAGTAACAAATGGTGTGTTCATGATGAACTCCTTGCTCTTGTGCTTCAAATGATAGTCTCCCCAACACTCAACTCTCTCTCATAGGATTTGGATCTGATGGAAAGAAGATTTGAGTGGAAAGCAACTTGGGGAAGGCTAGAGATCAAGATTCATATGGTAGGAATGGAATATCTTGGTCTCAACACATGAGTAGGCGGTTCTCTCTCAGAAATGGTAAGTTGGAAGTGTAGGTTTGTTCTGATGGCTCTCTCCACGAATGAAGAGGAGGTGGAGGGGTATATATAGCCTCCACACAAAATCTAACTGTTACACACAATTTATCAAACTCGGTGGGACCGAATCAACAAACTCGCTCGGACCGATTCAGTAAACCTAGTGACCGTTAGGAATTTCGGTGGGACCGATATGGTTAGGGTTAGGGCATAACGTAATCTCGGTAAGACCGATTACACAAACTCAGTGAGACCGATTTTGGTAATTAGCTAACCAGAGAGTTGGTCAGGTAAACTCGGTGGGACCGATTTGCTCTTTTCGGTGAGACCGAAATGTTACGGAAGGGAAAGAGAGAGTTTACATTGCAATCTCGGTGGGACCGATCGCTCACTTCGGTTAGACCGAAACGTTATGAAGGGAAATAGAGAGATTACAATCCCATCTTGGTGAGACCGAGATCCCTATCGGTGAGACCGATTTGCCTAGGGTTTGTGGCAGTGGCTATGACATTTGACCTCGGTGGCGCCGGATAGAAAGAATTGGTGTGAACGATTTTGACTTTAGGTTTAGGTCATATGAGGATGTGAGAAAGTAGTTGGGGGTATTTGTAGCATATCACTAAGCACTTGAAGCAAGAGGCTCATTAAACAACACCTCATCCCTCCTTGATAGTATTGGCTTTTCCTATAGACTCAATGTGATCTTGGATCACTAAAATGTAAAATGAAGAGTCTTGAGCTTTTGAGCTTGAGCCAATCCTTTATCCTTGATATTTTGAGGGATCCACTTTCATCATTCATGCCATGCCATTCATTGAGCTTTCCTGAAATAATAGTCTTGGAATAGCATTAGATCAATGAGATATATGTTGTTATGAATTACCAAAACCACCTAGGGATAGTTGCACTTTCAATCTCCCCCTTTTTGGTAATTGATGACAACATATAGATCAAAGCTTCGACAAATGATTATAAGATTGAAATACATCGTCGCTTTGAGAAGTATGTGATAAGCAAGAGCTCCCCCTAAATTTGTGCATAGTTTAAAATTTGCTTTGGACTGCAAATGCACAAGGAATTAGGCTCATGGGTTACTCTTCCATGTCACATACATCTTGGTGGAGCGCTCAAAATAATAAAGATTGAATACATGCACTCATCACCAAGCAAAGTGAATGATCATATAAGGATAGGTAAGATAATATCATCTAAGTGTAGCTTATGATCAAACACATGATCATCAATGTCTCACAGATAATAGCATAGTATCTCAAGCAATCAAAAGCAAACAAAGTTTAACCACCAAAGCAAGAGAGAATAGAAGCAACACTCTCTCTCGCGAAGCCTATGATCTATACATTTTTCTCCCCCTTTGGCAACAAGTTACCAAAAAGTTCATAGAAAATGCATAGTGCTAGATCGACTCTTAGGCTTGATCTTCAGGTGGTGGTGTAGAGATGGCTCCTTGGACGAAGGCTTCAGTCAATGTGGATGGAGCTGGAGGAGTTGGTGCTGGAGCTGCTTGCCCTGGAGCTGTAGGAGTTGTTGCTGGTGCAGATGATGTGGCTCTAGTGTCTGTCACAGGCACTGTAGCTGACCTCTGAGCTCTAGGCACTTTGGCAAATGCATCAGTGGTTGTCTTGCCCTTCCTCTCCTGCATGTCATCCGGAAGCTGCTCCACAACTGACTGAATCTTAGTTACTTTGACACCTAGATCATAGAATTTTTGTTCCATGATTCTTTCCAGGCTCTCGTGATTTTGAGTTAGGGTGGCCAACCCCTTCTCAATCCTCAGTGTTGATGCTATCAAGTAACCAATCTGCTCCTGCTTGTTCTTCAAAAAGTACTCAGATGCCTCTGCTTGAGTTGGCATCTTGGTAGCCTTCTCTTTCCTTGCCTTCTCCTTCTTCTCTTGAGCTTGCACTGATGATGGTTCATTCTCATTCATTACAACTTGATTTTCCTCAAAGTCTGGATAGAGAGCAAAGTGTTCCTTATCCAATAGATATTTTCCTGTGCCCATCTTTGAGTTAATCAACTCCTGAATCTGTGGGGCATATCCACAACTTCTCTTTTGGTCTGCTGCAGTCCTCTTGATAGTCTCTACCATAAGGCTCATGACCTTGAATTTCTGTGGCACATCAAATATGTGAAGCAAGTTTATTGCATGCCCTCTGATCATGCTCTGGTCACCTGACTTTGGCAAAAGAGTGTGCCTTAGGACCCAGTTGATCATAGGCAGCCCTGATAAAAGAAAATGGACTGACCCAAACGAGAAAGTCTCAAGAGCTTTGTCTGGGATCTCCTTGTACATATGTGACATAATATTGTGTCCCATCTTCTTCATGGCATAGACATCCAAGTCATCTTCACTCTCCTTGGGGGCATTGATCAGACTTGCCCATTCCTCTATGGTTGGCTGGTACCTTGTACCTTCTGACATCCAAACTATCCTCCCATCTGGATAGAAGTGTGTTGTGGAGTAGAATTGCATAATGAGTTCATCATTCCAGTTGGTGAGCTTTTTCCCAACAAAATCTGCAACTCCACAAGCAACAAAACTGTCATACACTCCAGGATAGTGTTCTTCATTCTCCTTCATGTAGGTCCAGTCGACCCACCTCATATCCCACAATATGGGCTTCTTGTCCAACAAGATTGTCTCATAGAAGTCCTGATGTTCCTTTGTATGGAACCTGTAATCTACAGCAGTCCTTCTCCTGGTGGCATATGGATCTGTCATTCTCCATAGCCTCAACCCTGAGTCTCTCCTGATATTCATGTCCTCAGCCACAGGATGAGCATCATTGTGGTCTGGAATCTTGGGTTTGAGCTTCCTTAGGACCTGCCGTTCTTCATCTTCCTCAGCAGCAACATCAGTCATTGGGGCCTTGTTCTTATCAGCTGGTGGTATACTCCTGGTATTCCTCTTTGGTGCAATCTTGGGCTTGGGGGCAGCTTTGGGTGCTTCTTTGGGCTTTGATGTTGCAGCCCCTGACTTTATAGCATCACCCATTGGCTTTTGTGCCTTGGGTGCTGGTGCAGCAACCTCTTCTTCCTCTTCCATCATGGAAGGTTGACCAACAACTCTGGCCATGGTCTTTTTTACCCTTTCTTTCCTTTTCTTTCCTTCAGCAGCAGCAAGCTCTTTGGGTTGGGATTCCAAAGGAACTTGAGTGGAGACTCTGGCTTTGGACATTGGTTGTCTACCTGTAGGCCTTTTGATCTTCATGCCTGGCTTTACTGCAGTTGAGCTGTATTCCTTCTTGAGCTCTACTTTCTTGGAAGTAGCCTCATCTTCTTCTGCTATATAATCCTCATCCTCAGATTCTGAGGGATTCTTCTTTCTTGTCCTTGTGGCAGCCTTAGGCAGATTGCTTGGAGTGCTTCTGCTCCCTTCATCTGAGCTGCTAGAGGGACTAGTGCCCTCACTCATGTGAATCTGCTCTTCTGACTTGTTCTGGCTGTCACTTTGGTCTGACATGCTGAAAATCACTGACTGTTGATCCTATGAATAGTTATAGATGAGATAGAATGGATGAGCATCACAAAATGCAGAGATTTTTGCAAAAGAATGATTCAAAAATTCAGTTTTAGTTTTCCACAGAAAGCATTTCGGATCAACTGATTTTCAAACTCGGTGATACCGAAGCAGTTTTGGAACCTAAACTAGTGAACTCGGTAGGACCGAGTCACATTTCGGTGGCACCAAGACTGCTAGGGTTTCACAAAGTTATAAAATCGGTCACACTGATTAGCAATTCTCGGTCAGACCGAGAGTTACTAGTGCAATGGCGTTAGCCAAATCGGTGGGACCGAGTTTTTCAACTCGGTGGGTCCGAGATGGTTTCGGTGGAAACCTAACCGTAAATTTTCAAATCGCATCTATTCTAAGGATTGTATTGACTGGATAGGAGTGTTTCAATCGTGGCAAGATGCATAATGAACACAATGTGCTAGGAATCAGACGAGGATAGCACTGTGATCGAGTCCATACCCTAGCTTGGCGATGAACTCGCTACGGCGGCAACGGCGAGGGTGAATTCCGTTGACGGCGGCCAGACCAACGACAGGAGGCGGCTGGTGATGAGGAGACAATCCGTAGACCTAGTACGCAGAGCGAGCTGTGCGCGGCCGAGGAGTTTCGGAGAAAGTTTTCCAAAATTTTGCCCGTGAGTTTAAATAGCCCGACCCTCTCGGTGTGACCGAGTGAAACAACTCGGTGGCACCGAGATGCATAACTGTATACAGTTACAGCAACTCGGTGTGACCAAAAAGTTCAAATCGGTTGCACCGAGATTGAAAACCTAGATCGACTTAGTGATCTCGGTAGGACCGAAATGGATGAATCGGTCAGACCGAGAATCACAAAGAAGTTTTGGAAGTTTAAGTCTATGACAAATCGGGGACTCCGAGTGCTCCTCACACAGAGTGGTTCAAATCTGACTTGATCAAATTTTGTGATGTAGCATGAATAGAGTTTGAGACGAGAAAAGCATAGATAGCTAGAGAAGGTTCTTAGGCATTCTTGTCCATCCACTTGGCAAAAAAGAAAAAAGAAACAAACAATCAAAGCAACAAGTGGATGTCCTCGAATGAGAGAAATATGCAACCAACATGCTCACACAATAAAATGGCAAATGAAATATGTGGCAAAGCATGCACAACCAATTCTAGCATCTATCAAACAATTGGCGATGACTAGGTCATCTATATATGAGTATATTGACTTAGGAGTCAAATGAGAACATTTGATCATAGGTCATACTCATCGTTTAAGCTCAAGTGGGGTTACCACTTTTACATAATGCATTGATGTGTTCACACCATTAGAGTTGCTTTGACTCAATTCTTAGAGTTAAGCTCCCCCTAGATGTGAGATCCCCTTTTAGAGGGATGAACTAACCTTGGGTTTTGTCAATGATGACTTCATATAGGTGTTAAAGATGTGGATGCTCAATGTTGATGTAGATCATTTGGAGCAATCCTTTGGAGTGAGTTGCACTTTCAACATACCTACATGGGTTAGTCCCACAAGGAACAAACAAGAATATCCATAGACATAGAGTGATGCACACACAAGATGATGTTCATGAAATCATTAGGTTACCTTGTCCCTTGCCTTACCAACATGAGGGTTTGTGACTCCTTGAACTAGTGCAAGATGTGGAAGTTGATTGCACTTGTCCTTGCCATAATGATATGAGTGAAGAATGTTGGCGGAGTCACCCTCAAGAACTCTCTAGTTCTTCTTCTTCGGGATCCACATCATCTTGATGGGAATCCTTGGAGTTGTAGTCATACTTGATGAAGTAGAACTTGACCGTCTTGGGAACCCACTTGACCAAGGCCTTAGGTGCTTCTTCAAATGCATCAATCTCCTCTTGAAGCTTGTCCTTGAATTTGTTCTTGTGGTCTTGTGGTGGAAGATCATCTTGTGCTTGTGTTCCCTTGAAGGAAGTAGGATCGCACTTCGCTTGTTGAGGAACAAACTTAGTCTTGGGGTATTGATCTTCTTCCCGCTCAACTCCATTGGCATTGAACTTTCGTTCAAAACCAACACCTTGATTCTTCCGGTGCCTTCCTTGCTTGCGCACAATTTCCTTGAATTGCTTACTCCCGGCAAGGCTCTTGTATACACCTTTCTCTATAATTCCCTTCAATAAGCTATTTTCTTGCTCAAGTGTAACTTGGCTAAGAGAATCATTAGTGGAATCAAGAGAACTACTAGAAGCAACAATATTGGATTTGGCATTATTATTATTGTTACTACTAGAGGAAGGATCTTTCTTGTACTTGTTACTAGATTTGACTTGAGGCATGTAAGTAGATAAGAGTAAACGCTTGGCAATGTAAGAAGAACTTTTCTTACGGAGATCATCATTGATTGCTTTAAGAACTCATGCTCCTGCTCAAGATTGAGCTTTTCAAAGCGTAACTTCTCATGAGCCCTTAAAAGTTCTCGATGATCTTCGAAGATAGTTTCATGAGCTAACTTAAGAGTGTTTTGTTCTTTAGTTAGTAGCTCAATTTTCTCCTTATCATTGTCATTCGTTTTATCTTGATTAGCATGATTAATTGACGTTTCATCATAGTATTCATCACTAGAGATGTCAATAAGTAAATCATCATCACCTAGCAAGTCATCTTCATCACTATTGAAATCAACATACTCGGGATGTGTTACCTTTGGACCTTTGGCCATGAAGCATATTCCAATTCCTTCATTTGGTGAGTCAAATATGTCGTAGGAGTTGGTTGACACAAGTGATAGACCGGCAACACCTTCATCTTGAGTATATTCGGAGTCGGAGTGATAGCTTCTCTCGGAGTGATGGTCGGAGTCGGAGCCGGATACCCATTCACCAACATGAGCTTGATGTCTTCGTTTTGAGTAGCTCTTTGATGACTTGTCCTTCCTTTCCGAATCCTTGCTTGTCTGTGAGGGTCTTCATTCATAACGATCATCTCTACTTCTCCTCTCTCTTGGTGGTGATTCTTCGCTTTTGCTTCTTCTTTTTGGAGAATCTTCTCTTCTTTTGTAGGGTGCCGTACACTCATTGGAATAGTGTCCGGGTCTCCGACAATTGTAGCAGTTTTGCTCTTGACTAGAATATCTTTTGTCATTGTAGGACCTTGACTTAGAGCTTCTTTATTTGCTTCTACTCTTGTAGAATTTGTTGAAGTTCTTCACCATTAAGCTCAATTCTTCATTGAAGGTTTGTTTCTCACTTGATGATGTGGGGGCTTCACATGAGGCTTTGTAAGCACCACTTGACTTGTTGTGAAGTTCCTCCTTATCCTTGAGTGACATCTCATGAGCAACAATTCTTCCAATGACTTCCGTTGGCTTGAGATCTTTGTAGTTTGGCATCATTTGGATCAATGTGCACATGGTATCATACTTTCCATCCAATGCTCTTAGGATCTTCTTGATGATGAATCTGTCGGTCATTTCTTCACTCCCTAAGCCGGCAATCTCATTTGTGATAAGAGCAAGCCTAGAGTACATTTCAGCGACACCTTCACCATCCTTCATTTTGAACTTGTCAAGCTGAATTTGGAGCACATCCAACTTGGATTCCTTGACGGAGTCGGTACCTTCATGCATATCAATCAAAGTATCCCAAATTTCCTTTGCATTCTCAAGACGGCTGATTTTGTTGAATTCTTCGGGGCACAAGCCATTGAAGAGGATATCACAAGCTTGAGTGTTGTATTGCAGCATCTTCAATTCATCCGGATTAGCTTCACTGTTCGGATCTCTCCCATCAAAGAATTCGCCTTGCAAGCCAATACAAACAATAGCCCAAACGGCGGGGTTATGTCCGAGAATATGCATTTTCATCTTATGCTTCCAACTAGCAAAATTTGTATCATCAAAGTAAGGACCTCTACGGTGATAATTTCCCTCCCTAGACTCCATACTCTCCTAGGTAGTGAAACCAAGTGAGGGAGTCCTGGACTAGGGGGTGTCCGGATAGCCGAACTATCATCATCGGCCGGACTTCAAGACTATGAAGATACAAGATTGAAGATTTCGTCCCATGTCCAGATGGGACTTTCCTTGGCGTGGAAGGCAAGCTTGGCGATACGGATATGTAGATCTCCTACCATTGTAACCGACTCTGTGTAACCCTAGCCCTCTCCGGTGTCTATATAAACCGGATGGTTTTAGTCCGTAGGACGAACAACAATCATACCATAGGCTAGCTTCTAGGGTTTAGCCTCCTTGATCTCATGGTAGATCTACTCTTGTAATACCCACATCATCAATATCAATCAAGCAGGACGTGGGGTTTTACCTCCATCAAGAGGGCCCGAACCTGGGTAAAACATCGTGTCCCTTGTCTCCTGTTACCATCCGCCTAGACGCACAGTTCGGGACCCCCTACCCGAGATCCGCCGGTTTTGACACCGACATTGGTGCTTTCATTGAGAGTTCCTCTGTGTCGTCACCGATAGGCTCGATGGCTTCTTCGATCATCAACAACGACGCAGTCCAGGGTGAGACTTTTCTCCCCGGACAGATCTTCGCATTCGGCGGCTTTCCACTGCGGGCCAATTCGCTTGGCCATCTGGAGCAGATCGAAAGCTACGCCCCTGGCCGTCAGGTCAGATTTGGAAGTTTGAACTTCACGGCTGACATCCGCGGAGACTTGATCTTCGATGGATTCGAGCCACAGCCGAGCGCGCCGCACTGTCACGATGGGCTGATTTAGCTCTGCAGCCGGACAGTGCCCTGGAGGCCGCACACGAGCCCGCTCCGACCCTCGATTCGGAGCCGGCTGCGCAGATCGAGGACGGGTGGCTAGACACCGCCTCAGGGGTTGCAACCTCTACGGCGATGGAGCCGAATACTGGCCTTGTCCCTTGTGAAGCTCGTGACTCCGAGGTGTCGGACTCCTCGCCAGACTCCGAACCTCCCGCAACCCCTCCAATCGAATCCGATTGGGCGCCGATCATGGAGTTCACCGCTGCGAACATCTTTCAACATGCACCTTTCGGCGACATCTTGAGTTCTCTAAAGTATCTCTCGTTATCAGGAGAGCCCTGGCCGGACTGCGGTCAGGACGGTTGGGATGCGGACAATGAAGAAATTCAAAGCCCACCCACCACCCACTTAGTAGCCACTGTCGACGATCTAACCGACATGCTAGACTTCGACTCCGAAGACATCGGTGGTATGGACGATGATGCCGGAGACGACCAAGAACCAGCGCCTACTGGGCACTGGAAAGCCACCTCATCATATGACATATACATGGTGGATATCCCAAAGGATGGGAATGGCGAAGGAACAGCGGAGGATGACCCCTCCAAGAAACAGCCCAAGCGCCGGCGTCAGCGGCGCCGCTCTAAATCCCGCCACAGCAAGAATGGAGATTCCGGCACCGGAGATAATAATACCCCAGACAATGCCGAAGACAACCCCCTCCAGCAAGATTCAGCACAGGAGGACGGAGAAGCCAACCCTCATGAGAGAGCGGTAGTCGAAGAGGTAGAGGATGATAATTACATGCCTGCCTCCGGAGACGAGGCAAGCCTCGATGACGACGAATTTGTCGTGCCTGAGGATCCCGTCGAACAAGAGCGTTTTAAACGCAGGCTTATGGCCACGGCAAACAGCCTCAAGAAAAAGTAGCAACAACTTAGAGCTGATCAAGATCTGCTAGCCGACAGATGGACCGAAGTCCTTGCGGCCGAAGAGCATGAGCTCGAACGCCCCTCCAAAAGCTACCCCAAACGCAAGCTGCTCCCCCGATTAGAGGAGGAGGCATATAAACATGCATCACCAGCGCACAATACGGCTGACCGACCACCCCGTGGCCGCGACAGAGAGGCCTCTAGGCCCTCCACTAGAACCGTACCCCGGCATCACTTGAAAAGCACAAGGCCACAGGGGAACGCTCTGGACTTGTGAGATATATTGGAGGATAAGGCAAGACAATCAAGATCGATCTACAGATCGCGTGGGCGCCCCATGATACGTGACGACAACTGTCACGCCGGACACAGCAAGTCCGGCCGGGCCGAACACAGTAGACAAAGCTCTTTTGAGCTTCGACGTGATATAGCCCAATACAGAGGCGCCGCACACCCACTATGCTTCACAGATGAAGTAATGGATCATCAAATCCCCGAAGGGTTTAAACCCGTGAATATTGAATCTTATGATGGCACAACAGACCCCGCGGTTTGGATCAAAGACTATCTCCTTCATATCCACATGGCCCGCGGTGATGATCTTCACGCCATCAAATACCTCCCACTCAAGCTTAAAGGACCAGCTCGGCATTGGCTTAACAGCTTGCCAGCAGAGTCAATTGGGTGTTGGGAGGACCTGGAAGCTGCATTCCTTGATAACTTCCAGGGCACGTATGTGCGACCACCAGACGCTGACGACCTAAGCCATATAATTCAGCAGCCAGACGAATCGGCCAGACAATTCTGGACACGGTTCTTAACTAAGAAAAATCAAATCATCGACGGTTCAGATGCGGAGGCCCTCGCGGCCTTCAAACATAACATCTGCGACGAGTGGCTTGCCCGGCATCTGGGACAGGAAAAGCCGAAATCCATGGCAGCCCTCACATCACTCATGACCCGCTTCTGCGCGGGAGAGGACAGCTGGCTAGCCCGCAGCAACAACCTCAGCAAAAATTCTGGCAGTCCGGATATCAAGGACCGCAATGGCAGGTCGCGTCGCAACAAGAACAAACGCCGCATTAACGGTGACAATAATGAGGATACGGCAATCAATGCCGGATTCATAGGCTCCAAACCCGGTCAGCGGAAAAAGCCATTCAAAAGAACTACTCTGGGTCCGTCCAATTTGGACCGAATACTCGATCGCTCGTGCCAGATACACGGCACCCCCCAAAAGCCGGCTAACCACACCAACAGGGACTGTTGGGTATTCAAGCAGGCAGGCAAGCTAATTGCCGAAAACAACGACAAGGGGCTGCATAGTGATGACGAGGAAGAGACCCGACCGCTGAACAATAGAGGACAGAAGGGTTTCCCCCCACAAGTGCGGACGGTGAACATGATATACGCAACCCACATACCCAAAAGGGAGCGGAAGCGTGCACTCAGGGATGTATACGCGATGGAGCCAGTCGCCCCGAAGTTCAACCCATGGTCCTCCTGCCCGATCACTTTTGATCGAAGGGACCACCCCACCAGCATCCGCCACGGCGGATTCGCCGCATTGGTTTTAGACCCAATCATCGATGGATTTCACCTCACCAGAGTCCTGATGGACGGCGGCAGCAGCCTGAACCAGCTTTATCAGGATACAGTGTGCAAAATGGGCATAGTCCCCTCAAGGATTGAACCCACAAAGACGACCTTTAAAGGCGTCATACCAGGAGTAGAGGCCAATTGTAGAGGCTCAGTTACACTGGAAGTGGTCTTCAGATCCCCGGATAACTTCTGAAGCGAGGAGTTAATCTTCGACATAGTTCTGTTCCGCAGCGGCTATCATGCTCTGCTCGGACGTACCGCGTTTGCAAAGTTCAACGCGATGCCGCACTATGCATACCTCAAGCTCAAGATGCCAGGCCCTCGAGGAGTCATCACGGTCAACGGAAACACTGAATGCTCTCTCCAAACGGAGGAACATATAGCGGCTCTCGCGGCAGAAGTACAATGCAGCCTCTTAAGGCAATTCTCGAGTCCGACCGTTAAGCGACCGGACACGGCTAAACGCGCCCGGAGTAACCTACAACAAGACCACCTGGCACGTTCCGAGCACACGTAGCAATGCGGCCCCAACCCCAGCCCCTGCAAAATTGCAAGATTGGTCCTTCGCGTACGTCATTACGCTCTGGAGATACCATGGGCATAGGGGGAGGGGCACGACCACGATAGGCCCAGAATGCGGCTTAACCACACCAGGGGCTCTCAAGTGTGTCATTCTTTTTTTTCTCTTTTTCTTTCTTTTTTTTACCCACATGACTCCGTTCATCAGAGGCCCTGTACAGCAGTAGACCTGCTGAACTCACGATGCAACAGCCAGGGAAGGACAAAAGGCTACGATGAATATCCAGGTGGTCTCCATTACGAGCATTAAATCTGTTTTATACACCATTCCGCAGCCTACCCCTGGAGGGGGACATGTTTAATAGTCCCATCCCTTGCTTACCGCACTATTTGTATCATTCTGCATTCACGGCAGTATTTCTTGAATAAACAATGCAACACCTTTTTGCTTATAATTGCATTTCTTTCTTATACATATGTTCATTTAAGACATGTTGCATCTGTACACTTTGGTACGGCTAAATACACCAGGGGCTTATGTTTCCCGCATCATGGTGTGATAAGTCCGAATACTTTCACAAGTGCGGCACCCCGAACTTATAGCATTCTATGCATCGGCTCCGAATCATGTCTTGGGTCAATAGTTGGGTTTGCACGGCTCCCATATTTTGGTACCTTACGTTCCATTGTATCGGCTAAGGTAGCACTAGGAGAACCACTGCGATTGCGCCCCAGTTGAGCTGGGCGAGCGCCTCAGTGGAGAAAGCTAAAACTGACCGTCATGATGAGGCGAGAGCCGGTCGCTGTTCGAGAGGTTTTTTTCGAGTCCCTAAAGACTTATGGCGCTTAGAGCGAGGAACCGGCTTTGTCCGGCCCAGGCCTGAATAGCGCCCCAAATTCGGCCTTCCGAACACTAGGGGCTTCGCCGAAATTTAAAATTATAGAATTCTATGGCTAAGTGAGAGTGTTCAAGCATTATAAGTTCGGTTGCCTCGTTCGTTGTGTTGAGCGCCTCCCTAGATGGACCTAAAAATGGGAACAAGAGTGCTCAACTTTATCCCGAACACCCCAGCACTCGTGGCATGGGGGCTGAAGCCGACGACTTGCCATCTCTCAGATTTGATAGACGGCCGCATAGAAGGTAATATTTTAAATTAACAAGCGTTGCTTAGCGCATATGAACAAAGTTTTCAGCGCACAGGATAACAAAATGCGAGTCTACTCAAATATTACATCTTTGGAGCACTCACCCGCAATAATGCGGGCACACTTCAGGACACTCTTATAATACATCTCGGGCGTGTGATACTCCTTGCCCGGCGGTGGCGCGTCCGTCACAAGCTTTTCAGCATCCATCTTGCCCCATTGCACCTTTGCGCGGGCAAGGGCCCGACGGGCACCTTCAATACAGGCGGAGTGCTTGATGACTTCAACCCATGGACAAGCATCCACTATCCGCCGCACCAGGCCGAAGTAGCTCCCAGGCATGGCCTCCCCGGGCCACAGCCGAACTATGAGGCCCTTCATGGCCTGTTCGGCCACCTTGTGGAGCTCGACCAGCTGCTTCAGCTGGTCGCTAAGGGGCACCGGATGTCCAGCCTCCGCATACTGAGACCAGAAGACCTACTCCGTCGAGCTCCCCTCCTCGGCCCTGTAGAAAGCGTCAACAGCGGACACGCTGTGGGGCAGATCTGCGAACACTCCTGGAGAGCTCCGAATTCGGGTAAGTGATAGATAATTCACACTCACATGCTTGCTTTGCATGAAAAATGCCTTACCCGCCGCTATTTTCTTCAACGCCTCGGTTTCCTGTAGGGCCTTGTAGGCTTCGTCCTTAGCGGCTTTGGCACTCTCAAGAGCCGATGCAAGCTCGGACTCTCGAGTCTTCAAGTCGCGCTCCAAACTCTCATGTTTTTTCACGAGAGCCTGGAGCTCTTACTGTGCCTCCGCCACCCGCGCCTCCTGCTTCTCTCGCTCGGTGCGCTCCATGGCCGCATTACGTTCGGCCGCGGACACCGCCTCCTTCAGGGTCGCCACCTCGTTCGTGGCCCCTGCAATACCCACGTTATCCTTGTCATTCTTCTTGCAACCAAATCCTTTTCTGTAAGGTACGATTTTAATAAGGTGTTACTCACCTTCCTTGTCCTCGAGCTGCTTCTTGGCACGGCTGAGCTCGTTCTCGGACCGCTCGGGGCTTTGCTTCAAAGTATTGACCTCCGCACTCAGTGCGGCGGAGGTCAGCAGCACAGCCTGCAATCCCATATTGACATATTTTTTATGACTCCTGCGTATATCTTTTTAGATCCTCAGTCCGGCTTTTCTTTCCAAACACCGAACCGAGCATCAAGGGCTACTGTCTATGCGGTACTATTTTACATATATCAAAATTCTTACCTCAAAGCCTGTTAGAAGGCTGCTGCAGGCTTCGGTCAGCCCGCTCTTGGCGAGCTGAACCTTCTGAATCACCGCACTCATGACGGTGCGGTGTTCCTCTTTGATGGAAGCGCCGTTGAGCGCCTCCAGCAAGCTATCCGGTGCCTCCGGTTGGACGG
The DNA here is from genome assembly GCF_002162155.2 of Triticum dicoccoides. Lineage (NCBI taxonomy): Eukaryota > Viridiplantae > Streptophyta > Magnoliopsida > Poales > Poaceae > Triticum > Triticum dicoccoides. The sequence continues at coordinate 410,568,281 of NC_041389.1, read as the reverse complement.
AGGCCGCCGGCGTCACGGTCTTGCCCTTCTTACGAAGGGGCCGCCCGTCAGACTCCAGAGCCACTACAGGTTCCGGTGCGGAGTCCAGTGCAAAGTCCGGGAGGTTGCCTTGCGGCACCTCCGGGGCCTCCTCCTCCTGGCGGGTCCCTTCCCGGGATCCCACCTTGGCATCGTCCGCATCACGGGGGGTGGAGGCGGTCGGAAGGGAATCCATATCCGACGCACCCAAGGACCTGCTCAACGAAGCGGGAAGATCATCCTTGGGCGGACTGCAGGGTTGTATGCGGCATTAGAAAGACACCATGTGGCGAAAAGAAAAATCATGAAGTTATTAGGGAGTCCGGATACTTACGATCTCGCCAGGGGCTTGGCCCTTGAAGGCCAGTCCTCGTCGTCGTCGCCGGTGTTGGCAGAGCAGTCCGGGGGAAGAGTCCTTCCCTTCTTGGACCCTTCGGCCTCCCTCATTGGGGAGGCCTTCCTTTTCTTCCCTCCCCCCGCTGGGGGAGAGGCCTCTTTCTTCTCCTCCTCGCCTTCGTGGGAGGAGTCCGCCTCGGAGTCACCGGACAATAAGTCCGATGACACCTGAAAACGGGAACTCTTTCAAGTGCCCATGGCCTTCTTCTTGGCCTTCTTCTCCGGCACCACGTGGGGTGCCGGAACCAGCATCCCCGTTAAGCGGGCGTCCGCTGGGTCTTCTGGCAAAGGGGCCCGATAGTTAGTCTGCTCGGCCTTCTTCAGCCAGTCCTGTCAAAGGAGAGGGAGTTTAGATCCCGCATAGAGTCAAACTATGGAAAACAAGTGTCCCGTAAAGGGTAAAATCGCTTACCTCGCTAGCCGGACGCTGTGAGCTGAATCCGCGATCTTCGGTAGCGGATGCGGGAGCCTCGGCGCCCTTAAACAGCACCCTCCAGGCCTCTTCGTACGTAGTGTCGAAGAGCCTGCTCAAAGTCTGGTGCTGCGCCGAATCGAACTCCCACATATTGAAGTCCCGTTGTTGGCACGGGAGAATCCGGCGGATGAGCATGACCTAGACTACGTTGACAAGCTTGAGCTTCTTGTTCACTAGCTTTTGGACGCAGGCTTGGAGTCCGGTCAGCTCCTCCGAATCACCCCATGTCAGGCCACTCTCTTTCCAGGAGGTAAGCCGTATGGGGATGCCAGATCTGAATTCGGGGGCCGCTGCCCATTTAGGGTCACGCGGCTCGGTGATGTAGAACCACCCCGATTGCCACCCCTTAATGGTTTCCACGAAGGTGCCCTCGAGCCAAATAACGTTGGGCATCTTGCCCACCATGGCGCCTCCGCACTCCGCTTGGCTGCCCTTCACAACCTTCGGCTTGACACTGAAGGTCTTGAGCCACAAGCCGAAGTGGGGCTGGTGCAGAGGAAGGCCTCACACACGTCGATAAATGCCGAGATGTTCAGGATGAAATTCGGGGCCAGATCATGGAAATCCAGGCCGTAGTAGAACATGAGCCCCCGGACAAAGGGATGGAGTGGGAAGCCCAGTCTGCGGAGGAAATGGGAAAGGAATACTACCCTCTCATGGGGCCCGGGGGTGGGGATGAGCTGCCCCTCGTCGGGGAGCCGGTGCGCGATGTCGCTGGACAGATATGCGGCGCTGGGCAGCTTCTTGATGTGCCCCTCCATAATGGAGGAGGCCATCCACTTGCCTCCCGCTCCGGACATAGTTGGAGAAGGTTGAGGTAAGATGTGCGTACTTGGGCGCTGGAGCTCGAGTTCGCGGAGATGGATAAGCAAAGGAGGAAGAAGGCGTAGGTAAAAGGGTGGATCTTTATCCCCTTATATGGGCGGACGAAACCATGCGTCCCCACCGGCCTGATAAAACTCGCTTATCTCCGAAGCACCGCAATCAATGGCGCGGTTGGGTTACCCATGTCCGTATTGATGGGAATCCCGGAATAAGGGGAACACGATCTCTGCTTCGACAAGACGTGCCAAGGAAACCGCTTCGCTAAACACACTGAGGTGGTACAATAAAAACAATTCGAGTAAAGGCTTGGTGGTGGTGTGACGTCACGCCACAAAATACGTCAGCAGATTGAACTTGTGTAAATATTATTCTCTCTACGGTGGTATGTGGAATTTCTTTTGCAGAGCCGGACACTATCCTGGTGTTCACGATCTTCTATGAATTATTCGGAGGAGGAACCCGCCTTGCAATGCCAAACACAATATGTGCGCCGGACTCGTCGTCATTGAAGCCTGGTTCAGGGGCTACTGAGGGAGTCCTGGACTAGGGGGTGTCCGGATAGCCGAACTATCATCATCGGTCGGACTCCAAGACTATGAAGATACAAGATTGAAGACTTCATCCCGTGTCCGGATGGGACTTTCCTTGGCGTGGAAGGCAAGCTTGGCGATACGGATATGTAGATCTCCTACCATTGTAACCGACTCTGTGTAACCCTAGCCCTCTCCGGTGTCTATATAAACCGGATGGTTTTAGTCCGTAGGACGAACAACAATCATACCATAGGCTAGCTTCTAGGGTTTAGCCTCCTTGATCTCGTGGTAGATCTACTCTTGTAATACCCACATCATCAATATCAATCAAGCAGGACGTAGGGTTTTACCTCCATCAAGAGGGCCCTAACCTGGGTAAAACATCGTGTCCCTTGTCTCCTGTTACCATCCGCCTAGACGCACAGTTCGGGACCCCCTACCCGAGATCCGCCGGTTTTGACACCGACACCAAGGCTATGACCACCAAAAGCTATGGAAATCAAAGCAAATGGAGACCAAAGCTCTGATACCACTTGTAGGACCTTGAAGTATGTCTGGAGGGGGGTGATTAGACTACTTGACCAATTAAAAACTTAACCTTTTCCTAATTTTAGACTTTGGCAGATTTTAGCTATCTTTGGACAAGTCAAGCAATCATCACACAATTCAAGCAAGCATGCAAAGAGTATATAGGCAGCAGAAATTAAAGCAGGCAACTTGCAAGAAAGTAAAGGGAAGGGTTTGGAGGATTCAAACGCAATTGGAGACACGGATGTTTTTGGTGTGGTTCCGATAGGTGGTGCTATCGTACATCCATGTTGATGGAGACTTCAACCCACGAAGGGTAACGGCTGTGCGAGTCCACGGAGGGCTCCACCCATGAAGGGTCCACGAAGAAGCAACCTTGTCTATCCCACCATGGCCGTCGCCCACGAAGGACTTGCCTCACTAGCGGTAGATCTTCACGAAGTAGGCGATCTCCTTGCCCTTACAAGCTCCTTGATTCAACTCCACAATCTTGTCGGAGGCTCCCAAGTGACACCTAGCCAATCTAGGAGATACCACTCTCCAAGAAGTAACAAATGGTGCATTCATGATGAACTCCTTGCTCTTGTGCTTCAAATGATAGTCTCCCCAACACTCAACTCTATCTCATAGGATTTGGATCTGGTGGAAAGAAGATTTGAGTGGAAAGCAACTTGGGGAAGGCTACAGATCAAGATTCATATGGTAGGAATGGAATATCTTGGTCTCAACACATGAGTAGGTGGTTCTCTCTCAGAAATGGTAAGTTGGAAGTGTAGGTTTGTTCTGATGGCTCTCTCCACGAATGAAGAGGAGGTGGACGGGTATATATAGCCTCCACACAAAATCTAACTGTTACACACAATTTATCAAACTCGGTGGGACCGAATCAACAAACTCCGTCGGACCGATTCAGTAAACCTAGTGACTGTTAGGAATTTCGGTGGGACTGACATGCAACTCGGTAGGACCGATATGGTTCGGGTTAGGGCATAACGTAATCTCGGTAAGACAGATTACACAAACTCGATGAGATCGATTTTGGTAATTACCTAACCAGAGATTTGGTCAGGTAAACTCGGTGGGACCGATTCGCTCTTTTCGGTGAGACCGAAATGTTACCAAAGGGAAACAGAGAGTTTACATTGCAATCTCGGTGAGACCGATCGCTCACTTCGGTTAGACCGAAACATTATGAAGGGAAACAGAGAGATTACAATCCCATCTTGGTGAGACCGAGATCCCTATCGGTGAGACTGATTTGCCTAGGGTTTGTGGTAGTGGCTATGACATTTGAACTCGGTGGCGCCGGATAGAAAGAATCGGTGTAACCGATTTTGACTTTAGGTTTAGGTCATATAAGGATGTGAGAAAGTAGTTGAGCGTATTTGGAGCATATCACTAAGCACTTGAAGCAAGAGGCTCATTAAGCAACACCTCATCCCTCCTTGATAGTATTGGCTTTTCATATAGACTCAATGTGATCTTGGATCACTAAAATGTAAAATAAAGAGTCTTGAGCTTTTGAGCTTGAGCCAATCCTTTGTCCTTGATAATTTAAGGGATCCACTTTCATCATCCATGCCATGCCATTCATTGAGCTTTCCTGAAATAATAGTCTTGGAATAGCATTAGCTCAATGAGCTATATGTTGTTATGAATTACCAAAACCACCTAGGGATAGTTGCACTTTCAGGATACTTCTCAGTGATGACCGTAGTTTGAGGAGTTCATGTATTCACTATGTGTTAATGCTTTGGTCCGGTTCTCTATTAAAAGGAGGCCTTAATATCCCTTAGTTTCTGCTAGGACCCCGCTGCCATGGGAGGGTAGGACAAAAGATGTCATGCAAGTTCTTTTCCATAAGCATGTATGACTATATTCGGAATACATGCCTACATTACATTGATGAATTGGAGCTAGTTCGGTGTCACCCTATGTCACGCCCAATATGCGACCCTATCCAAAAGGAACTCGAAGGTCCCACCAAGGATAGACCCGCATATTGAAACACTTTTGCAACGTGGATATCATTACATCAACATTACATAATAGATGGGGATACATACATAAGGCATACAATGTCACACGAATACAACATCACAATACATAAGATCACCATCCGACTACGGATGAAACACAAACAGAAACTCGAACGACATCCACCCTGCTAGCCCAGGTTGCCGACCTGGAACCTATCCCTGATCGAAGAAGCAAAAGAAGAACTCAACGCAAGCAAGCATCACTCTCGCGTCATGATCATCGCATAAACCTGTACCTGCAACTGTTGTTGTAGTAATCTGTGAGCCACGAGGACTCAGCAATCCCATTACCATGGGTATCAAGACTAGCAAAGCTTAAAGGGAAAGGAAGGGGTAAAGTGGTGAGGCTGCAGCAGCGACTAAGCATATATGGTGGCTAACATACGCAAATAAGAGCGAGAAGAGAGCAAGAGGAATGGTCGTGAAGCTAGCAATGATCAAGAAGTGATCCTGAACTCCTACTTACGTCAAACATAACCCAAAACCGTGTTCACTTCCCGGACTCCACCGAAAAGAGACCATCACGACTACACATGCGGTTGGTGCGTTTTAATTCGGATCTGGTGTCAAGTTATCTACAACCGGACATTAACAAATTCCCATCTGCCTATAACCGCAGGCACGGCTTTCGAAAGATTATACCCTGCAGGGGTGTCCCAACTTAGCCCATGACAAGCTCTCGCGATCAACGAAGGAATAGACCTTCTCCCAGGAAGACCCGATCAGACTCGGAATCCTGGTTTACAAGACATTTCGACAATGGTAAAACAAGACCAGCAAGACCGCCCGCTGTGCCGACAAATCCCGATAGGAGCTGCACATATCTCGTTCTCAGGGCACACCGGATGAGCAAGACGACAGGTTGGCATAGACCCTGGTTGCCCAGGGGGCGCCGAACATCGCTCGGTTTGGACCAACACTTAGACAAGCACTGGCCCGGGGGGGCTAAAATAAAGATGACCCTCGGGCTTCGGAAACCCAAGGGAAAAAGGGCTAGGTGAGGCAAATGGTAAAACCAATGTTGAGCCTTGCTGGAGGAGTTTTATTCAAAGCGAACTGTCAAGGGGGTCCCATAAATCACCCGACCGCGTAAGGAACACAAAATCCGGGAACATAACACCGGTATGACGGAAACTAGGGCGGCAAGAGTGGAACAAAACACCAGGCATAAGGCCGAGTCTTCCACCCTTTACCAAGTATATAGATGCATTAATAATATAAGAGATATTGTGATATCCCAACATAATCCTGTCCACCATGGAGCAATCTTCAACTTCACCTGCAGCTAGCAACGCTATAGGAGGGCTGAGCAAAGCGGTAACATAGCCAAGCAATGGTTTGCTAGGAAAGGTGTCAAAGGTTAGAGGTTCATGGCAATATGGGAGGCTTGATAAACAGGTGATAGGTAGCGCAGCAAAGCGATAGAACGAAGCAACTAGCATAGCAATGATAGTAGTGAGATCCAGGGTAGCGGTCATCTTGCCTGAAATCCCGCTAGGAAGAAGAACGAGTCCATGAAGAAGACGAATGGGAGCAGTCGAACGAATCCTCACAATCGCAACATTACCGGAACTAAGAAGCAACACCGGAAAGAAACAAACAACATGGTAAATGCACAAGCATAAACATGGCATGATGCACAAACAAGTATGATGCATGTCCGGTTTAATGAGGCATGGCATGGCAAAGTGCACAAACAATACTACAAATTAAGTGGAGCTCAATATGCAACGAGTTGCATATTGAAGAAACACCACATGCAAGTATTTAGTTCTCTCTCGTTTTGTACCCAACAATATTAAATGTTATTAAACATGGCAAGGGGTGAAGCACATGAAAAACTACCTATCTAGACAAGTTTAAATGAGGCCGGAATAATAAACAACAAGTCCGGAAAATCCCCATATGCATATTTTAGATTCGGTACTGCTCTGCCCTAAACACAATTTTAATGTTGTTAACCAGCAACATAAAGTGGACCATGTTAAACTAGGCATTTTTCCACCCCATTTACATATAAAGTTTATTTAAAACGGAGCTACGGTTATTTAGTAATGAAATACCTCATTTTAGCATGGCATCATGCAAAATAAACACAAACAGCATGTTAAACATTTTTAACATAGATGAAAGTGGCATATTATTAATCTACACAATTTTCTGAGCATTTTACATATATAAATTATTTACATGTGATGCACGGTTTGTGAGTTATTAAATTTATGATGTATGAGGGGTTTTCTGCAAATTCGTTAATTCACTGGATAATTAGCAAATTCGCAGGACAGGAAAAAAATAACATTGGGCCGAATCTGGCAGGCCCGAATGTGTACAGGAGAGGGCACTGGGCTGGGGAGCTGCTCACCCATGGGCTTTGGCCCGGTCGGTGGAGCAGGAGGCTGGAGCCAGCGGAGCTAGCTGGGCCGAGGCGAAGCCGGCCCAGGTGCGTGCGGTCGAGCGCTGCAGCTGGAGGGGCGCTGGGACTTGGAGGCCGGCCACGCTGGCGCTGCGGTAGCTGGGCTGGGCTGAGGAGGCTGGGCTCTCCTAGCGCTGGCTGGGCCTGCAGCACGGGAGGCCCACGCGGGTGCGGTTGTGCGTGCGCCCACACGCACGCATGGAAGAGGAAGGCCGGCCGGTGGCGGATTCCGGCGGGGCGGGGGTGAAGCTCCAGCAACAGAGGGATGGCGAGGAGGCCAGGAACAGATAGATCAGCGCGGGGGCAACCGGATCCGGTGGTTCCCGGCCGGATCCGATGAAGGCGGCATCGACGGCGAGCTCCATGGGCGGTGGCGGACCTGCGACGGGGACAGAGAGAGACGTTCAGACAGGAGAGAGAGAGCAAAATGGAGGAGGAGAGGACGAGGAGCAGGGAGGCAGCGAGGCTCCAGCCTGGAACGTTGCTGGCGGCGGCTCCGGCCTGCGGCGCGGGAGCAGCGAGGCTCCGGCGAGCTGGTCGGCAGGAGGAGGCGCGCGGGGAGCAAGCGCTCCTGGGCGGCGCGCGGCTAAGATCCGGGCCCCGGGCGGGCTTCGATGGGCTCTAGATGGGCCTGGCAGGGCCGCGGCGGCGGGGAAGTGGGCAGGGGCGCGCTGGGGACGCGTGGAGGGCTGCGAGTGGCTGCGGGAGGCGGGGAAGGCGACGTGGCGGCGCCCGGTTGGCCGGGGCGACGCCTCAGGTGGCGGCGCAGCCTCTGGGCCGGCGACAAGTGGCGGACGGGAGGTGGCCGGGCACGGAAAATGAGGCGCCGGCGGCTGGGAGGTTAGGGGAGGCTAGGGGCTAGGGTTGCCCAATTTAGGAAGGAGGGGTGTTTATATAGGGGTAAGGCTAGGGTTAGGGGGGTTTTGGAGGGGTTTCGGACCCTCGGATCTCGATCTGGTGGCTCCAGACGCGAGGGGGGGTATGTTGGACCTAGGTGGGCTGTGTAGAATGCCTTGGGCTGAGAAGAGAGGGATGAAGTGCGGCCCGGCACGGTTTCCGGATACCGAAAACGTCCGACGTATATACCGACTATATCGCGGTTATATATTTAACGGTTGGGCAGTCAAACGAACTCCGAATGCGATGAAACTTGGCAGGCGCTCCGTCTATACTATAATAAGACCGCACGACAAGTTGCAACCCATTCCGAGAGCATTTTTATGCCACTTATAAAATAATATTTCGAAGGTGCCACGGGCGCGTGCGAGTGTGGTCGGGCTCAGAACAGACAACGGAGAGAACTGGGGAAACCCGAACCGATGCAAGTTTTGAAAAACATGCAGATGAAATGCAGATGATGACATGAGACGAGATGCATAACAAGAACAAAAAGCAAAACAAACGACAAAAACCCAACCACGAAGGAAATATCATATAGCATCTCCAGAAAAGGCAAGAGTTGGAGTTACGAATATGGAAAGTTGTATCCGGGGCGTTACACCCTATGTTATAGCTATTACATGAGGAATCGCATCCGACATAATTATCCATCACTGATCCAATGCCTATGAGCTTTTCATATATTGTGCTTCGCTTATTTACTTTACCGTTGCTATTGTTACAATCACTACAATACTGCTATCTTTACTTTTGCCACTGTTACCATTACTATCATGCTACTTTGCTACTAAATACTTTGCTGGAGATACTAAGTTATCCAGGTGTGGTTGAATTGACAACTCAACTGCTGATACTTAAGAATATTCTTTGGCTCCCCTTGTGTTGAATCAATAAATTTGGGTTGAATACTCTACCCTCGAAAGCTGTTGCGATCCCCTACACTTGTGGGTTATCAAGACTAATTTCTGGCGTCGTTGCCGGGTAGCATAGCTCTATTCTCTGAGTCACTTGGGATTTATATCTGCTGATCACTGTGAAGAACTTGAAAGATCAAAGAACTAAAATTTATCCCTCAACTACGAAAGGAGGTAAGGAACTGCCATCTAGCTCTGCACTAGATTCTCCTTCTGTTATGAATAAGCTTGCGACACCTAAACCTGCTACTGCTATGAATTCTAATATGTCGCATGTTATTGATGATGCCACTTCTACTATGGATGATACTTATGATGAAACTACTTCTATGCTTGATACTACTGTGCCATTGGGTGAATTTCTTGATGAACAACTTACTAAGGCTAGGGAGAATGAAATAATTGAAAATGAAATTATTGATGAAAGTGATGATGAAGGTTCTCCTCCTAATTATGAATTGCCTGTTGTTCCTGAGGGTTATGTTATGGATGAAGAAATTGCTAGAGATTTTCTTGCTTGCAATGATAGATCAAATCTTCAGAAATTGTTAGCTAAGCTAAAACAAAAGACTCTAAATGCTAGAATGAAACATGACCCTGCTTTTGCCACTTCACCTATCTTTGTTACTGATAAGGATTATGAATTCTTTGTTGATCCTGAGATTATTACCTTAGTTGAATCCGATCCTTTCTATGACACTGAATCTGAAACTGTTGTGGCACATCTCACCAAGTTAAATGATATAGCCACTAAGTTTACTAATGATGAGAAGTCTCGCTATTATTATATTCTTAAGATATTTCCGTTCTCGTTAAAGGGTGATGCTAAGACTTGGTTTAATTCCCTTGATCCTGGTTGTGTGCATAGTCCCCAGGATATGATTTATTACTTCTCTGCTAAATATTTCCCTGCTCATAAGAAACAAGCTGCCTTGCGGGAAATATATATAACTTTGTGCAAATCAAAGAAGAGAGCCTCCCACAAGCTTGGGGGAGGATTATCAAATTACTTAATGCTTTGCCTGATCATCCTCTTAAGAAAAATGAAACACTTGATATCTTGTATAATGGACTAACTCATGCTTCCAAGGACCACTTGGATAGTTGTGTTGGTTGTGTTTTCAGGGAAAGAACAGTCGACCAAGCTGAATTACTATTGAATAATGTGTTGACTAATGAAAATAATTGGACTCTTCCTGAGCCAATTCCTGAGGCAATTCCTGAACCATTTGAGCCAACTCCTGAGCCTATTCCTAAACCCACTCCAAAAAAGAGAGGTGTTCTATTTCTTAGTCCTGAAGATATGCAAGAGGCAAAGAAATCAATGAAAGAAAAAGGTATAAAAGCTGAAGATGTTAAGAATTTACCTCCTATTGAAGAAATACATGGTCTTAATATACCGCCTGTTGAATAAACACATTATCTTGATAACCCGACACAGGTAGTAAAGGTAAATTCTCTCTATAGATATGATAAAGTTGAAATTCCCTCTACTAAATTTCATAGCCCATGCTTAGATGAATTTGATGACTTTATGGATAAACAAGCAAATTTCAATGATTATGTTAGTAGACAATTGAAAAATAATGCTTATATGATTGGATGCTTGAGTGATTATATGGCTAGAGTTAAAGGTGAACTTAAACTCACTAGTAAACATGTCTCTATGGTTGCCACTCAAGCTGAACAAGTACTTAAGGCTCAGAATGATTTGCTTGATGAACTAAATAATAAACATGACTTTGCTGTTAGAGTGGCTACTAGAACTGGTAAAATAACTCAGGAACCTTTGTATCCTGAAGGCCACCCTAAGAGAATTAAACAAGATTCTTACAATAATAATCTAGATGCTCCTAGTTCTTCTAAGAAGAAGAAAAAGAAAAATGATAGTCTATTTTCTGATTTATCCATGCAATAAAAAATATCCCGAAAATAAAAGTGCTCCAATTGCCCTGCAAATTTAGTATAATTTTTTATGGAATATTCGAGGATTTTAGGCACTGAAAACACTGCAGGGGGGTCTTCCACCTGGCCACGAGGGTGGAGGGCGCGCCCACACCCCCTGGGCGCGCCCCCTGTCTGTGGGCCCCTGGTGGACCCCCTCCACTTATGCCAGAACCCACACACTCCATCTTCTTCCCCAAAAAATCCCCATCCAGCTCAAGCACGAGTTCTAGCTCATTTTGCTGCGATTTTCGATCTCCTTGCTCAAAGCTCCATTCACAAAACTGCTTTGGGAGATTGTTGCTTGGTATGTGACTCCTCCATTGGTCCAATTAGTTTTTGTTCTAGTGCTTTATTCATTGCAAATCCTTGCTGTCTTGGTGACCCTGTTCTTGAGTTTGCATGTTAAATTTATGAGGTCCCAAGTAATTCTAATGCATGATATAGGCTCTAGGCACTTGTAGGAGTAGTTGCTACCAATCTTGTTTAGTTTTATTTACTTTTATTTTGAAGTTATTAAAATTTCAAAAATATTGCAGAAAAAGAAATATGTTCAAGAAAATGTACCAAGGTGGTTCCTCAATAAAGAAAGGACCTAGGCGTGCTATGCGTGAGCAAGACGATGAACCACCAAGGGAAGCTGAAGTGCGGTCTTGTGAATGGCTATCAGAAGAGTTTATGGTCAATGCAGGCATTAAGGATGAATTTGATACATATGTGCGTAATGCCGATCTTGAGGACTTCATGCAAGATAAGTGTCCTCAATACTACTATCTAACTGATTCGTTCATGAGAATGTTTAAATTTTCATCTTCACGTAATTCTCAAAGTGTCCTGTTTGATATTTATGATCAATCTTATACCATGGACTTAGAAGATTTTACAACTGCTTGCAAACTTCCACAGTGGGGCAATGTTAATGACCCCCACAAATCTGAATTTAGAGACTTTCTTGCTAGTATTACTGTGGGAGAATCTAGGGATATAGCACAAGCTACCATAGGGAGCATTCATTTTCCTGCTATACATTATTTTGCTCTCTTCATTGGTAGATGCATTAACAGTAAAGATGAAGCATGTCATATGTGTGTGCCTGATCTTTGTGTCCTGACGAGTGATGTGTTAGGTTATAAGGATTATAAATTGGGGGCAATAGTTGCACGTAGGTTGCATAAAAATGGTAGAGCTGGAGATTTATTTGGAGGAATTTATGTGACCTGTGTGGCAAATTATCTTGGTATAGCCCCGCGAGAGGGGGATATGATGTTACCTCCTACTTATTTAGATTATGACGCTATGGTCCAGCATCATTTTCTTAAGAGGAATGAACAATTCCTCCAGTATCGACTAATCTTTGACAAACATAGCCCTGTCCATGTTACTCTTCCTGCTCCTTTCCTTTTTGATTACCAGGCAAAAGGAAGATATGTTGTCGGTCGGAAATGACACCTATGGGATCACTGGAATCCCTTCTACGGTTGTGGTGCGCGGGGATCGTGAGGAGAGCAGGACTAGCAGATGACACAGAGGGATTTACCCAGATCGGGCCACAAAGATGCGTAAAACCCTACGATCCTGCTTTGGTGGATATATTAGTGTTCTTGAGCTCTCCAACTAGCTCTGGGTGTTGTGGGGTTCAAAAGAGCCGAATCCCTTCTCTGTGTGCCATGGGCCTCCTTTTATAGGCGAAAGGGGCTGCCATAGTGGCACACAGGAGGTGGAAAGTGCTACAGCATTGCGAGGTTATCGCTAGTATTACAGGACAAGACGCATTTAATGTGAGGCTTAGGTGTCCCTTCGCTTTATCGGGGACGGGGGCGAGGCCCGTCCTGTCCGTCGCCGCTCCCCCTCGCTTCGACACGAGCCTTGGCCAGCGATGCATGCGGTGCCATGTAGGCAGGCAGGCAGCTGAGTTGGCGCGGTGGTGGAGCCTCCGTGAAGGTTTGCATGTTGCCATGCAGGTGCCTACCCAGCTGGTTGGGTTGGCAGCTGCGTGTGAACGGCGGTGAGGACTTGGCTAGTGCGGGCCTGGCAGTGGCCTTGCCGGTGCGCTTGGCGAGGGCCTTGTCGGGTGGCCCGGCAAGGGTCTTGCCGAGTGGCTCGGCAAGGGTCTTGCCATGGCGCGCTGGCTTCCCATCAAGGATCTTGCCGGGGGTCCTGTGGGTTTCTTCGGTCAGGATGGTTGCCTTCTTATCCTCTTTTGATCTTGAGCATTCTATGTCTTCACAAAGATCTGCATGCCATCACGGAGGTGCCTCCCGAGCCTTGTCCCAATGCATCTCTTTAGTGTTGGTGGGCTCAAGGGCGGCTCGCTCGGTTAGCGTGGGCGAGCTGCCCCGGCAAGGGCCTTGCTGGGGCTGCTGAGGCTGCCCTGGCAAGGGTCCTTGCCGTGGAAACTTGCTATGCCTATCTGATCTTTGTGGCCTTGGTCCTTGTTGTTGCTTCGTTTGTCCTTGTGGCTTCGGCTTCCCTTTCCTGTCGTGTCTATGCGTGATCGTGGCGGGAGGCTCTGACTGTCCGTGCACAAGTAAAGGGGTCAAAAGTAGAGCCCCTACTTTTGTACACCGATAGGAGCCCCCGGGCCTGGTCCACACATAGGCGCAGTACGTTATTGGGCCAGGCCCAGAACGGTGCGCGGGCAGTTGGGACGGATTTTTACCGCGGCCACTGTTCCGCTCGCTGTGCTTCCCCACGACCAGCGTTGGATGCATGACGTGGGGGTTGTGTGCGCGCATGACGTGGGAGGCATGCGTGGGGCAGCGCCCACATGCATGCGTCGCATCGCAGTTAATGGGAAAGGAGGCGGCCCGCGCCTTCCCCATAAAAAGGAATAACTGCGGGCACTCTGCTCACTTTACCCCTTCCCTGCGCCTTCCTCCAATCTCAGAACCGCCGCCCCCTTCTTCTCCAGCCTCTCTGCTTTCGCCCATCGCCGCCGTGCTTCCGCCATCCTCTACCATTTTGCCTCCCGCAGCCGCCATGGCGCCTAAGACTACCAAGAGCAAGGGAGCGGCAAAGGATGTCGGCGTGTCGGAATAGCCGGAGAGCGAGCTGGTGGTGAGGCGGGTGCAATCCGCCTACTTCCCATCAACGGTTGGCGTGCCTGAGGTCCGGGAGATGTTCAAGTGTTTGTGGGGCGTGAAGACGGGGGGAGAGAACATGGGGCATCCGGCCACGACCGTCGTCCCTGCCAGTGCCGGGCCCTCCCCGCATCGGTACCCCTTCTTTGTTGATTATTTCTCCTGTGGGCTCTGTCCCCCATTCTCTAATTTCTTCAAGGACATCATGCACACCTACGGCTTCCGCCTCTTGGATTTTACTCCGAATGCCGTGGCGTGCATGGCCCTCTTCGCCCATCTCTGCGAGGGGTTCGTCGGGGTGCATCCTAGCATGGCGCTCTTCCGCCATTATTTCTCCCCTCGGATCCAGAAAGGGGGCGCCATTGCTGGCTGCGTCGCTTGGATCTCGAGGGCCAAGGGGGCGTACCCGGACAGCGCCACGAAGGAGAGGTGGGAGGAATGGCGGGGCCGGTGGTGCTGGATTGAGGAGAAGGACCCGCCAGCATTCTGCGAGGTTCGCCAGAAGCCGTCGGTCCGTGGCAGCGATTGGGGTGACATCGACGCCGACGATGTGAAGCTCACGATCGCCACCACCAGGATTCTCCGTCTCACCCAGGCCGGGCTCACCCTTGAGATGATTGGGGCGGATTTCATCCGCCGCTGGATTGCCCCTCTGCACGACAAGGGGAGGCCGGCCTGGCTCTACGTGAACGCCGCTGACATCATGAGGCTCCGTCCCGGCCTCGACAACCACGTGACGGTGCTGCGGCACGCCCACCTTTGCCAGCGAATCTTCCAGCTCGAGGTCGACGACGTGGGAGAGGTCGAGCGGTCCGACAAGCTTGCCAGGGCCGCCGTGAAGGCCGGCAAGGTCGACAAGGAGCCTGTTTTCAAGCTGCCGGCAGGAGTGGTCCCGCTGAGCAACAACTCTCACCGGAACGAGATCATCGCCATGATGCCGCTCTTCAACACGCACGGCCTTGACCCGAACAGGGTCAAGCCGAATGAGCTTGTGATGCAGGAGTTTTTCGACACTCTGCACGAGATATACATCACCGACGAGCCGTGGCTCATCCAGGACACCTCCCTGGTGGAGCTGGATTATATTGCCGCCAGGGTGGAGGAGGAGGGGCTTGCTGAGGAGGAGGCAAAGCTCGCCAAGGCGGCTGGCAGTGCCGGCAGAGTGGTGGACAAGGCCGCGGCGGAGGCGGAGGAGAGGGAGCTCGCCCAGTGGGCTGCAGCCGCTGGGGAGGCCAGCGGCGCCGACACTGGGGCTCCCCTCGCCGAGGACGCTGCTGACAGGTCGTCGGAGGAGGAGGGCGAGGAAGAGAGGTCCGCGACCACCGATCCCCCGATTACCAAAAAAAGGGGGGTCCTGCGGCGGGCCACCTCCAGCGAGCCGATCCGCTCTGAGCAGGCCGTGCAGCTGCGTCCAGCTCAGGAGGCGTCCGTGCGCTAGACGAGGGCAGTGACGATGAAGAAAACGACAAAAGCCATGGCGTCGAAGAAGAGGACACCTGCTTCTTCATCGTCCAAGCGCGCCCGGGCGCCATCGCCTCCCCCTCGCCGGCAAACATCAGTGCAGGGATCGGGGGTGACTTGTTCGACTTCGGTCCTCTCAGCCCGGAGCGGAAGAGGAAAGCAGCGGAGGAGGAGGAGAAAGAGAACAAAGAGTAAACCCCTGCTTTTCCTCCCTCATTCCTTACACTCCTCCCCGATGGCGTTGCTTACTTGTCTTCATCTTGCAGGGGTGTGGAGACGCTGGCTCAGAGGATAAAGAGGGCTAGGACTTCGGCGAGTGGCCAGCCCCCGGCAGGCACCTCTAGTACGCCACTGGTGGTGTCGAGCAGCTCGGACAGCAGCCCCCAGCCCAGCCCCCAGCGTAATTCCACCATCCGCCCTCTACCAACGTGCGTCATGGTCGATGCTCCAGTGTTAACCGTGTCATGGATGCAGGAGAGGAGCAGCACCAAAAGGAGCCATAGAGGGCTTCTCCGATCATGCCGCCCCCATCGACTACACCGCCCCAAGGGGCGTCCCCGGCAAGGACACCAAGCACCGAGGCCATGCACCCGGAGGAGGGGGAGGAGAACGCGGGCGCCGGCGGCTTTGCCTCGACGCCAGACCTTGGCGGAGAAGGGGCTTCCGCCCCTCGGCCTGGAACGGGTAGGCTACTCTCCCTTCTCTTCTGTTTGCATTCTTCTTTTCCTCTTTCCCTCAATGGCTTTCGATCTTGGCTTCAACCCGTCTCTTTCTTGGTGTCTAGGCCCCTCCTGGAGGACATCGACACCACCATCAAGGACGTCGCCGTGGAGGCCGCGGCGGAGGCAGAGAAGATTGCTGCCGAGGAGAGCGCCAGGGGTGCCGCCGAGGATGTCGCCAGGGAGCCCACCGAAGAGCCCGGCAAGGGGCCTGCCAAGGGAGCCGGCAAGGCCACTGCCGAGGAGGGGGCGTTTGCTGACCTGCCCTCCTCCTCTGCTGCTTCAGGCTCTGGCAGGTACCTGAGGGTCAGCGACGACCTCTTCGTCCATCTTCTCGGCGCGTCGAGGACCAGGGCTCCCTTCGAGGGAGAGGCGTTTGACGAGGAGGTGCTTGCCACCACCGGGCTCGAGGTTGTTGATGAGCCGGGCATTGGTGGTGCCGGCCCAGGAGGAGCAGTTGCTCCAAGCCATGGATGCCAGCTTCTGGAAGCTCCAGGCACTCCACCGTGCTCGCCTGGACAAGGCCAAGTCCAGGACGGAGGTGGTGGAGAAGATGGAGGAGGACTTCGGGGGGCATGTCGCCGAGACGTAGGACTGGTTCCGCCAGGCTCAGGACGAGCTGAAGGCCACCCAGGGTGAGCTGGCCAACCGTGAGGTGGAGCTCGCCGTGAAGCTGGCCGACATCGAGAAGGCCCAGGAGACGGTGAAGAGGCTGGCCGATGAAGCCGCCGTCGTCGGGTCCCAGCACGAGGCCACCCTGAAGAGCCAGGAGGAGGACCTTGCCGAGCGCGAGGAGAAGCTTGCCGCCACGCTCCGTGGCAAGGACGAGGAGATGGACAAACTCGTCCTGCAGCGGACCCAAGAGCTAGAGCGGAGGCATCAGGAGGCACTCAACGCCCTGGCTCAAGCCCATGCCAGCAAGGCGAAGGAGGTGGAGGAGAAAGCTCTGGAGCTGGCCTAGGAGAAGCATACGCTCAATGGCACCCTGACAGTGGCGCAGCGCGAACTCATCAGCAAGTCTGGAGAGCTCTCCAAAGCCAACGCCTCCATCAAAAATCTCAAGCTGAAGCTGGGAGAGCTCGAGGAGACGCTATCGGGGGCCTTAACCCGGGAGGGAATCCTGACAAAGGAGTTGGAGAAGGAGAAGCAGCTACTGAGGAACGAGACCGCCAACCTCAAAGATCACAAGGCAGGCGAGAAGCGCTGGCTCGGGTGCCTTGCCACCGTCGCAAACTCAGCCGCTGACTAGATGGCCATCATGGGGATGCTGGAGATGGGGTATGCCCCAGAAGCGAGCCTGAGCCCCAACGTCAACCTGACCATATACTTCGAGAAGGTCGTCGGCATGCTGGAGCGGCTTCACTCCAACCAGGCGGCGTCCCTGAACGAGGAATCCCGGATACTCTGTCGGGGGACCATGACCAGGGTGCTCACCAAGATCGCGCACTGGCACCCCGACCTCGACTTTGGAGCTGTGCTGAAGAGCTTGCCGGAGGGTGTCGACACCGTGGCGCTCAATGAGCGTATCCAGCCCATCCTCAGCCGCATCGACAAAATCAAGAGGGTGGAGGGCCAGCACCGGGAATAGGCATCATGTTCTCCATCGCAGCTGCAGGTTCGTGAGCAAGACAAATCTATCTTTAGTTAGAACCGCGGCGGCAATTTGTGTAATATAACTTTGTGATGCTCCTGAAACTATGCATGTTATTTTCCTGTTCAGTTTTCCTTTGTATGTCCACCCCACGTCAATTGGGTAAGCTTGCCGGCAAGTAAACCCAGGGTGGTGCTTTGAGGACGGATCCTCATTAGCCTGCCGGGTGTGCTTGTTGCCGGACGAAGCACCTTACCGCCCTTGCCACAGCCGCTCGATCTATCGAGCTTGACTCGAGTCAGAACCGAGAGCGTTGCTGATGGCGAAAGGTTACTCTACCGCTCTCGACGTGGCCGCTTGAACTGTTGAGCGGACTCGAAACAGAACAAGGGCGTTGCCGATCGCAGGAGGGCCCCTTTGCGTACAGGCTTTCCATACAAAGGCCGAACCGTCGAGGACAATAACCTTATATTTAAGGAGACAAGCTCAAAATTCAGCATGACTTAGCTCTCTCATCGCCGCCTCGGCGTCCTTCGTGCCGCGGGCAGCATCGCCTTCTTGGTCGCCTCCTCCGCAGGAGACGTGGCGATGGAGAACAGTCAGGTCGACCTCTAGGCCAGATTCTCACAATAGTGCCCCCTACCTGGTGCGCCAGATATGTCGGTGGGAAACGACACCTATGGGATCACTGGAATCCCTTCTACGGTTGCGGGGCACGGGGATCATGAGGAGAGCAGGACTAGCAGACGACACAGAGGAATTTACCCAGGTTCGGGCCGCAAAGATGCGTAAAACCCTAGGATCCTGCTTTGGTGGATATATTAGTGTTCTTGAGCTCTCCAACTAGCTCTGGGTGCTGTGGGGTTCAAAAGAGTCGAATCCCTTCTCTGTGTGCCATGGGCCTCCTTTTATAGGCGAAAGGGGCTGCCACAATGGCACACAGGAGGTGGAAAGTGCAACAGCATTGCGAGGTTATCGCTAGTGTTATAGGACAAGACGCAATTAATGTAAGGCTTAGCTGTCCCTTCGCTTTATCGGGGACAGGGGCGAGGCCCGTCCCGTCCGTCGCCACTCCCCCTCGCTTCGACACGCGCCCTGGCCAGCGATGCATGCGGTGCCATGTAGGCAGGCGGGCAGCTAAGGTGGCGCGGTGGTGGAGCCTCCGCGAAGGTTTGCATGCTACCACGTAGGTGCCTGCCCAGCTGGTTGGGTTGGCAGCTACGTGCGAATGATGGTGAGGACTTGGCTGGTGCGGGCCTGGCAGTGGCCTTGCCAGTGCGCTTGGCGAGGGTCTTGTCGGGTGGCCCGGCAAGGGTCTTGCCGTGGCGTGCTGGCTTCCTCAGCAAGGATCTTGCCGGGGGTCCTGTGAGTTTCTTCGGTGAGGATGGTTGCCTTCCTATCCTCCTTTGATCTTGAGCATTCTATGTCTTCACAAAGATCTGCATGCCATCACAGAGGTGCCTCCCGAGCCTTGTCCCAATGCATATGTTTAGTGTTGGTGGGCTCAAGGGCGGCTCGCTCGGTTGGCGTGGGCGAGCTGCCCCGGCAAGGACCTTGCTGGGGCTGCTGTGGCTGCCCCGGGAAGGGTCCTTGCCGGGGGAACTTGCTATGCCTATCTGATCTTTGTGGCCTTGCTCCTTGTTGTTGCTTCGTTAGTCCTTGTGGCTTCGGCTTCCCTCTGGCTTCCCTTTCCTGCCGTGTCTATGTGTGACCGTGGCGGGAGGCTCTGACTATCCGTGCACAAGTAAAGGGGTCAAAAGCTGAGCCCCTACTTTTGTACACCAACATATGTTGTTACCAGGGAGGAAGCAGCTGAACATGAGGGGAGAGCGGAGGCGGCTCGCCAACATGTCGCAGCTCAGGAGGCATTTGTTGCTGCATCTCAATATGACCCCAGTTACAACTATGGATATCAGCTAGGCTACCCTTGGCATTATACCAACTTAGGCCAAAAGCCTAAGCTTGGGGGAGTACGTATTTCTCACCGACTTCACATTCATGTTCACACACTATTCTAGTCGTCGGTGCTCATACTCTTTCATTGTATTATCCATGCTAGTTTAATTTTCTTTTTCTAGTTTTCTTCTTGTGAGTTTGATAAACCTTAAGAAAAACCATAAAAATTAGTTAGTTTAATTTCCATGCTTGTAGTGGAAATTAAAATGAAAACCCAAAAATATTTCTCGTTCTTCTTTTACTTGTTGGGAACTTTCCCGTGTAAATAGTTTTATTTTCTTTTCTTTCCTTTGGGGGTCGAGAGTAGAAGACCATATTGAAAATGTTTAGTGGCTATCATATGCATGATTGTTTATTTAACTTAGATCCCATATTACTTTGTCTTCTCTCTTGAGTTGAATGCTTGCAGATTCCAGCATAGTCCAATGCATGTGCACTATTATTATTATACACATCGTTCAGTCGTGCAAGTGAAAGGCAATAATGACAATATATGATGGACAGATTGAGATGAGAAAAGCTAGTATGAACTCAACCTCTCTTGTTTTTGTAAATATGATGAGTTCATCATTCCTGATTCAACTTATTATGAAGTAAACATATTTGCAATAACATTTAGAGATTATAGTTGCTTGTGCCATGCCTGATTAGCTATGTGTTATAATGGTTTACCTTGCATGCCAACATGCTATTAGAATGATTATGATGTGGTATGATGGGATGGTATCCTCCTTTGAATGAATTGAGTGACTCGACTTGGCACATGTTCATGCATGTAGTTGCAACAAATCAACATAGCCTTAATGATATTTATGTTCATGGTGGATTATATCCTACTCATGCCTGTACTCGGTGTGAATTAATTTTAATGCATGTTCATGACTGTTGTCGCTCTCTCAGTTGGTCGCTTCCCTGTCTTTTGCTAGCCTTCACCTGTACTAAGCGGGAATACTGCTTCTGCATCCAAACTCCTTAAACCCCAAAGTTATTCCAATGAGTCCACCATACCTTCCTATATGCGGTATCTACCTGCCGTTCCAAGTAAATTTGTATGTGCCAAACTCCAAACCTTCAAATGAAATTCTGTTTTGTATGCTCGAGCAGCTCATGTTTCAACTAGGGCTGCCTATATCTTCCATGCTACGTGGGTTATTCTCAAGAGGAGTGGACTCCGCTCCTCATTCACGAGAAAGGGCCGGTAACCGGGATGCCCAGTCCCATGATCCAAAAAGATCAAAGCAAATCAATATAATTAAACAAAACTCCCCCAGGGCTGTTGTTAGTTGGAGGCACTTGTTGTTTCGAGCAAGCCATGTTGATGCTTGTTGGTGGTGGGGGAGTATAAACTTTTACCATTCTGTTTGGGAACTGCCTATAATGCATGTAGTATGGAAGATACAACCATCTCATAGTTGTTGTGTTGACAGTGAAACTATGCCGCTCAAAATGTTATTCAATCTCTATTTTGAAATCGAGCTCTGGCACCTCTAGAAATCCCTGCTTCCCTCTACGAAGGGCCTATCCATTTACTTTTATGTTGAGTCATCACCTTCTTATTAAAAAGCACCCGCTGGAGAGCACACTGTCATTTGCATTCATTATTATTGGTTTATATTGGGTATGACTTGACTGGATCTCTTTTACCATGAATTACAATGTTTAGTCAGTCCTTGATCTTTAAAGGTGCTCTGCATTTATGTTTTGCGGTCTCAGAAAGGGCTAGCGAGATACCATTTTGTTATATCATGTTATGATTGTTTTGAGGAAGTGTTGTCATACGAGTTTTATTATTATGCCTCGCTAGCTGATTATGCCATTGATATGAGTAATTATGATATCGGGGTGTTATTGTGAGTATGGTTAGTTCTTAATATTTGCTAAAACCTGAATGCTGGTTTTGCATATTTACAACAACAAGAGCAAATAGAGTTTGTAAAAGTTTTTCTTTATCACTTTCAGTCTATCAACTGAATTGCTTGAGGACAAGCAAAGGTTTAAGCTTGGGGGAGTTGATACGTATCCAACGTATCTACTTTTCCAAACACTTTTTCCCTTGTTTTGGAATCTAACTTGCATGATTTGAATGAAACTAACCCGGACAGACGTTGTTTTCAGCAGAACTGCAATGATGTTGTTTTGTGTGTAGAAAACGTAAGTTCTCGGAATGACCTGAAAATCCTTGGAGATAAGTTTCAAAAAATATAAAAAATACTGGCAAAAGATGAAGACCAGGGGTCCCACACCCTGTCCATGAGGGTGGGGGCGCGCCCACCCCCTCTGGGCACGCCCCCTGTCTCGTGGGCCCCATGGAGCTCCGCCGGCCTCAACTCCAACTCCATATATTCCGTCTCGCGGAGAAAAAAATCAGAGAGGAAGTTTCATCATGTTTTACGATACAGAGCCGCCGCCAAACCCTAATCTCTCTCAGGAGGGCTGATCTGGAGTCTGTTCGGGGCTACGGAGAGGGGGATTCGTCGCCATCGTCATCATCAACCATCCTCCATCACCAATTTTATGATGCTCACCGCCGTGCGTGAGTAATTCCATCGTAGGCTTGCTGGACGGTGATGGGTTGGATGAGATTTACAATGTAATCAAGTTAGTTTTGTTAGGGTTTGATCCCTAGTATCCACTATTTTCTGAGATTGATGTTGGTATGACTTTGCTATGCTTAATGCTTGTCACTAGGGCCCGAGTGCCATGATTTCAGATCTGAACCTATTATGTTTTCATGAATATATGTGAGTTCTTGATCCTATCTTGCAAGTCTATAGTTACCTATTATGTGTTATGATCCGACAACCCCGAAGTGACAATAATCGGGATACTTCTCGGTGATGACCGTAGTTTGAGGAGTTCATGTATTCACTATGTGTTAATGATTTGGTCCGGTTCTCTATTAAAAGGAGGCCTTAATATCCCTTAGTTTCCGCTAGGACCCCGCTGCCACGGGAGGGTAGGACAAAAGATGTCATGCAAGTTCTTTTCCATAAGCATGTATGACTATATTCGGAATACATGCCTACATTACATTGATGAATTGGAGCTAGTTCTGTGTCACCCTATGTGATAGCTATTACATGAGGAATCGTATCCGACATAATTATCCATCCCTGATCCAATGCCTACGAGCTTTTCATATATTGTGCTTCGCTTATTTACTTTACCATTCCTACTGTCACAATCACTACAATACTTCTATCTTTACTTTTGCCACTGTTACCATTACTATCATACTACTTTGCTACTAAATACTTTGCTGCAGATACTAAGTTATCCAGGTGTGGTTGAATTGACAACTCAACTGCTAATACTTAAGAATATTCTTTGGCTCCCTTGTGTCGAATCAATAAATTTGGGTTGAATACTCTACCCTCGAAAGCTGTTGCCATTGAGGGATTCCTGGATAAGGGGGTATCCGGACTACCGGCCTATGTACTTTAGCCGGACTGTTGGACTATGAAGATAAAAGATTGAAGACTTCGTCCCTTGTCCGGATGGACTCTCCGTGGCGTGGAAGGCAAGCTTGGCGATTCGGACGTAGATCTCCTTCTCTGTAACCGACTCTGTGTAACCCTAGCCCCCTCCGGTGTCTATATAAACCGCAGGGTTTTGTCCATAGGACACGACAACAATCATACCATAGGCTAGCTTCTAGGGTTAGCCTCTCTGATCTCATGGTAGATCAAATCTTGTAATACTCATATCATCAAGATCAATCAAGCAGGAAGTAGGGTATTACCTCCATTGAGAGGGCCCGTGGTAAACATCATGTCCCCAGTCTCCTGTTACCATTAGCCTTAGACGCACAGTTCGGGACCCCCTACCCGAGATCCGCCGGTTTTGACACCGACATTGGTGCTTTCATTGAGCGTTCCTCTGTGTCGTCGCTGTAAGGCTCGATGGCTTCTCCAACCTTCAACAACGCCGTCCAGGGTGAGACTTTTCTCCCCGGACAGATCTTCATGTTCGGCGGCTTCGCACTGCGGGCCAGCTCGCTTGGCCATCTAGAGCAGATTGACAGCTACGCCCCTAGCCATCAGGCCAGGTTCGTGAACCTAAACTACATTGCCGATGTCCGCGGAGACTTGATCTTCAACGGATTCAAGCCCACGGCAGGAGCGCCGAACAATCGCCACGCGCATGACTTAGATCTGTCATCAGACAGTATTCAGGATATCGCCCCCGCCATGGCTCCGAACTTTGATCCAGAGCAGATCGTGCCATCCGAGGATGGGTGGATGGACCCCACCACGGAGGCCGTACACCTATCGGCGTTGGAGCCGAACATAGACTCCGCTTCTAAGGAAATCTGTGTCTTCGGACCCCTGGACTTATCTTCGGTCGTAGGTTCCGGACCGCGTGCATCCAGTCATGGAATTCACCGCCGCGGATATCTTCCAGCACTCCCCCTTTGGCGATGTGCTAAATTCATTAAGGTCTCTCTCTCTGTCTGTCTGTCAGGGGATTCCTGGCCGAACTATGTTCGGCTCGAGTGGGAAACAGGCGACGAAGAAATTCGTCACCCACCCACCACCCACTTCATAGCCACGGTGATGATTTGACCGATGTGCTGAACTTCGACTCCAAAGACATCGACGGTATAGACGATGATGCGGGAGAAGAACAGGAACAACCGCCCACAGGGCGCTGGACTGCCACCTCTTCATATGATATATATATGGTGGATACTCCCAAAGAAAACAATGGTGATGAGGCAACAGGAGATAACCCCTCAGGGAAGAAATCAAAGCATGGGCGTCATCAGCGCCACTCCAAGCCCCGCCACAGCAACACCGGCACTGGAGAAGAAAATAATCCAGATGGCGCCGAAGAGGAATACAATCCTGACCAGCCTACCTTCGGGCAGGCCGAACAAGTACACGTGCAGGTCAGGCTAGATGAACAGGCGACTGACGGATACTTGGAGGACGATAACTATATGCCTCCCTCCGAAGACGAGGTGAGCCTAGGTGACGACGAATTCGGCATACCGGAGGATCCCATAGAGCAGGAGCGCTTCAAGCGTCGGCTTATAGCCACTGCAAGAAGCCTGAAAAAGAAGCAGCAGCAGCTCCAAGCTGATCAAGATCTGCTCGCAGACAGATGGACCGAGGTCCTGGCGGCCGAGGAATACGGACTCGAGCCCCCCATCAGGGGATACCCAAAGCACAAAGCGTTATAAGAAGAGGCCGAAGAGCTTGAACTACCAGCACAAGATGAGGCTGACCGGCCACCTCGTGGTCGGGATAAAACGACGTACCAGCCCGCTCCCCCACGCCAGTTCACTACGTCCTAGGGCAATATGCAGGACCTGCGAGACACATTGGAAAACAACGCAGGACAACCAAGATCGATCTAGGGATCACGAGGGCGCGCCACAACACATGACGATGACCGTCATGCCGAATACACTAATAATAAATTCGGCCGGGCCGAACATAACCGACCAGACCTAGCTGGACTGCGTCGTGACATAGCCCGGCACAAAGGCGCCGCAGACCCCCTCTGCTTCACTGATGAAGTAATGGAACATAAATTCCCATAAGGGTTTAAACCTGTCAACATCGAGTCATACGATGGCACAACAGACCCCGCGGTGTGGATTGAAGATTTCCTTCTCCACATTCACATGGCCCGCGGTGATGACCTACATGCCATCAAGTATCTCCCCCTCAAGCTTAAAGGGCCAGCCAGACATTGGCTGAATAGCCTGCTAGCAAACTCCATTGGCAGTTGGGAAAATATTGAGGACGCATTCCTCAAAAACTTTCAGGGCACCTACGTGCGACCACCGGATGCTGATGACTTAAGTCACATTACCCAATAGCCCGGAGAGTCAGCCAGGAAATTCTGGACTCGGTTCCTCACTAAAAAGAACCAAATTGTCGACTGTCCGGGTGCTGAGGCCCCGGCGGCCTTTAAGCATAATATCCGCGACGAGTGGCTTGCCCAACACCTCGTCCAAGAAAAACCGAAGTCCATGGCGGCCCTCACGACACTAATGACCCACTTTTGCGCCAACGAGGACAGCTGGCTGGCTCGCAGTAACACCGCGCCAGGAAACTCTAGCACTTCAGATGTCTGCGACAGTAACGGAAAGCCACGGTGCAATAGACATAAGCGTCAGAACAATGGTGACAGTACCGAAGATACGATAGTCAATGCCAGATTCAGCAACTCCAAATCCGGTCAGCGGAAGAAGCCGTTTAAAAGAAACAATCCGGGATCGTCCAGTCTGGACCGCATACTCGACCGCTCGTGCCAGATTCATGGCACTCCCGATAAACCAGCCAATCACACTAACAGAGATTGTTGGGTGTTCAAACAGGCCGGCAAGATAAATGCCGAGAACAAGGACAAGGGGCTGCACAACGATGATGACGAGGAGCCCCGGCGTCCGAACACTGGGGGACAAAAGAAATTCCCTCCCAGGTGAAAACAATAAACATGATCTACACCACCCACATCCCCAAACGGGAGCGAAAGCGTGCACTTAGGGACATCTATGCGATGGAGCCCGTCACCCCAAAGTTCAACCCATGGTCATCCTACCCGATCACCTTTGATCGTAGGGACCATCCCACCAGCATCCATCATGGCGGCTCAGCCGCATTGGTCCTTGACCCAATCATCGATGGATTACATCTCACGCAAGTCCTCATGGACGATGGTAGTAGCCTGAACCTGCTCTATCAGGACATAGTGTGTAAAATGGGCATCGATCCCTCACGGATTAAGCCAACCAAAACCACCTTTAAAGGTGTAATTCCAAGGGTAGAGGCCCACTGTACGGGCTCAATAACACTGGAAGTGGTCTTCGGATCTCCGGATAATTTCTGAAGCGAGGAGTTAATCTTTGACATCATCCCTTTCCATAGTGGGTATCATGCACTACTGGGAAGAACTGCGTTCGCTCGATTCAATGTAGTACCGCACTATGCATACCTCAAGCTCAAAATGCTAGGACCCCGCGGGGTTATAATAGTCAACGGAAACACAGACCGCTCCCTTCGTACGGAAGAGCATACTGCGGCCCTTGCGGCCGAAGTACAAAGCAACATTCTTCGACAGACAGCCCATTCGGCAACAACAACCCCGAACACCGTCAAGCGAGTCCGGAGCACCCCGCAGCAGGATGGTCAGGCACGCCAAGGGATCGATTAGCAATTCGGCCTCCACAATAGCCCCATTGAGGAGGCATTTGTGCCACGCGTACACAACAACGCACTTAAAATACCATGGGCATATGCGGAGGCAAGTCGACGATGCAGTTTACAGTGCGGTTCGGCCCCCACGAGGCCCGCACATCCTTCAACTTTCTTTCTTTTCAGGACCCTACTTTCAGGAAGCCCCTTCAGACAACCGGACTATCAGACTCATCACTGAGGGGAACACCAAGGAGGCAAGAGGCTTTGCACACAAGGGAATACCCATGTGGTCTCTTTCAATGATCGTTATACCTGTTTTTACATACCCGCATGCAGCCTGCCCTTGGATAGGACATGTCGAATAGTCCTATTTTTCTCTTCTTAATGCATTAATTGTACAAATACGCCTTGCCGTATTATCCAAATAACAATGGGAAATAGTATACAGCGTCACCTTCTTATTACTATCTTCATATTTTCCTTGAATATTTATTCAATGTTGGATCCGAACACTTTGGTATGATCCGTTCGCCAGGGGCTTTCTACTGAGACCCATAATATGGCAATAAAAGTCCGAACACTTTCGATAGTGCGGCACCCCGAACTTATAGCATTATATGCATCAGCTCTGAATCATGTCTTGGGTCAATAGTTGGGTTAGCCCGGCTCCCTTGTTTTGGTACCTTGCGTTCTGTTATATCAGCTAAGGTAGTGTAGGGAGAACTACTGCGATTGTGTCCCGGTTCTTCCGGACGAGCACCTCAGTAGAGAAAGCCAAAAACTGACTGTTATGATGCGGCGGTTCGAGAGGTACTAAATCCTTAAAGATTTTTTCCGCTTAAGGCGAGGAATCGGCCTTGTTCGATTTAGGCGTGTATAGCGCCCCAGTTCGGCCTTCCGAATAGTAGGGGCTTCGCCGAAATTTAATATTATAGATTTCTATGGCCAAGTGAGAGTTATAAAGTCGTATAGTCCGATTGCCTTGTTCGCTGCGCCAAACACCTCCTTAAAGGACCAAGAACTTGGATAAAGAGTGTTTGGGTTTTCCACAAACACCCCAGTACTAGCTACACGGGGGCGGAAGCCGACGACTGGCCTACTCTCAGAATTTTATAAACGGCCGCATAGAAGGTAACATTTTAAATCAACAAAGCGTTATATAGCATACACAAAACTCGTTTTTACATTACAAAGACGACACGAGTTCATTTACTCAAAGATTACATTCTTGGGGCATTCATCGGCCACAAGGCGAGCGCCTTTCATGATGCCATCATAATATTTCTCGGGGCAGTGGTGCTCCTTACCCTATGGGGGTCCTTCCTTCACCAGCTTCTCAGCGTCCAATCTGGCCCAATGCACCTTCGCATGGGCAAAGGCCCGACGGGAACCCTCAATACAGACGGACTGCTTGATAACCTCAAGCCGTGAGCAAGCACTTACCATCCGCTTTATAAGGCCGAAGTAGCTATCGGGCAGGGGGCCACCAATCCACATCCGGACTATGAGGTCCTTCATGGCCAATTCGGTCGCCCGGTGGAGTTCGACCAACTGCTTTAGTTGGTCACTCAGAGACATTGGGTGTTCGGCTCTAGTATACTGGGACCAGAAGAGCTTCTCCGTCGAGCTCCCCTCTTCAGCACGGTAGAACTCCGCAACATCTAAGATGCTGCGTGGCAGATCTACGAATGCCCCTGGAGAGCTCCGAATGCGGGTGAGTAAAAGAAATGTCTCCTCCACATGCTTGCTTTGCATAATAAATGCCTTACCCGCCGCTATCTTCTTGGCTGCTTGGATTTCCTGGAGGGCCTTTTGGGCTTCGGCCTTGGCATATTTTGCACCCTCGAGGGCTTTGGCAAGCTTGGACGCTTACGTCTTGAAGTCATGCTCCAAGGACTCGAACTTCTTGCCGAACTCCTGGAGCTCTTGTTGTACCTCCCCCACCCGAGCATCTTTTTTCTCACGCTCGGCTTCAGCTTCGAATAGCGCTTTATTCAGGGTTGCCACTTCGGTCGCCGCCCCTATTAAAAATCATGATGCTTTTTGTTAGCATCACCAATTTTTCTTCCCTACACGACACATGAACGGGGTATCACTTACCTTTGCTCTCCTCGAGCTGCCTCTTCATGAGGCCGAGCTCCTCTGTGGCTTGCCCCAGGTCCTGCCTGAGTCTGGCAACCTCCGATGTGCGTGCAGCGGCGGTTAACAGCAGCGCCTCCTCATTACCATAGACAACAACTGTCAGACTCCTGTGGATTATTAATTGACCCTCCATTTGGCTTTTTCTTTCTGAACACCAAACAGAGTATCAGGGGCAACTGTCTATTGGGTGATATTTTCTCATGCTTTTTTACTTACCTCAAAGCCTGTTAGAAGGCCGGTGCAGGCTTCGGTCAATCTGCTTTTGGTGGACCGGACCTTCTCAATCACCGTACCCATGAGAGTACGGTGCTCTTCATTGATGGAAGCGCTGTGAAGAACTTCTAGCAAATTAACCGACGCCTCCGGTTGGACGGAGGTCATCGGCATGGCCGGCTCGCCCTCCTTAGCGAGGGGCTGCTCGCTTGAATCCAGAACCTGTGAAGGCTCTGGTGCAGTAACCGGCGGAGAGGCAGACTTGTTGTGGCTCTCGTACGCATAATCCATGGGGATCTTACCACCCCCATGTACCCGGCATCTGGGTTTTTGCCTTGGGGCGTCTCCGGAAGCGTTGCCCCCTGCTCTGATATCCTTTGGGACAACACCTCGGTGTCATCCGCAGGTCGTGGGGAGGTGGCCGTCGGGAGCGAATCCATCTCCGACGCACTCAAGGACCCATCCGAAGAAGATGCCCCGAGATTGGACCTGGCCGGACTGCATACACGTGTTCGGTGTTATTATGAACCATAAAGTTAGAGTCGCACGAAAATATTACAGAGTGCGGATACTCACGACTCCGCCCGGGGCTTGCGCCCGGGCAGCCACTCCTCTTCACTATAGGCGGCAGTGGTGGAGTGATCCGGAAGGGACGCCTTCCCTTTCTTCGGCGTCCTGGCCTCCTCCCGCGAGGTAGCCTTCCTTTTCTTCTCCTCCCCAGTGCGGGGAGGGGGCATTTCTTCATGACTCCCCCCATCTCCGTGGGAGGAATCTGCCTTGTCATCCTCGGATGACAATCCAATCACGGCCCTGCGCTAGAGACCTTTTCTGGTCCCTACAGCCGCCTTCCTGCACCCTTC
>NC_041389.1:410511107-410537816 GCF_002162155.2 Triticum dicoccoides | reverse complement strand
CGCCTCATCATCTCCGGGCAAGGCATCCGGTGCAACCTCGTGCCTAAGACCTTTCCTAGTCCCCGTGGCCTTCTTTTCGGCCTTCTTCTCCGTCACCTTGTAAGGTGTCGGAGCCAGCATCTCTGTTAGGAGTGCGGTCGCTGGGTCTTCGGGCAGCAGAGCCGAATAGTTGATCTGCTCTGCCGTCTTCACGTAATCCTGTTTTGTCAGCATGGTGACTTAAAATCCTCCCACAAATATGCTGGGACAGGTACATCTTTTGATGGTTAGAGGACTTACCGAATTGGCGAGGCGCTTTGCACTAAGCCCGCGGTCCTCGGAAATGGGGGGAGAAACTTCGCCGGTCTTGAACAGCACCTTCCAGACGTCCTTATGCATCGTGTCGAAAAGCTCGTGTAGCATCTGGTGTTCGGCTGGATCAAACTCCCACATATTGAAAGCCCGTCTTTGACACGAGAGAATCCGGCGGACGAGCATGACCTGAACCACGTTGACAAGCTTGATATTCTTGTCCCTCATACTTTTGATGCAGGTCTCGAGTCCGGTCAGCTCCACAGGTTCGCCCCAGGCCAGGCCCTTCTTCTCCCAAGAGGTGAGCCGCATGGGGATTCCGGATCGGAATATGGGGGCTGCCACCCAATTGGCGTTGCGCGGCTCGGTGATGTAGAACCACCCTGATTGCCACCCTTTCACAGTCTCCACAAAGGAGCCGTCAAGCCATGTAACAATAGGCATTTTGCCCACCATGGCGCCTCCGCACTCCGCCTGCTAGCCGCTAACGATCTTCGGCTTCACACAAAAGATTTTCAGCCACAGGATGAAGTGGGGCCTGATGCGGAGGAAGGCCTCACACACGACGATGAACACTGAGATGTTGAGGACGAAGTTTGGGGCTAGATCGTGGAAATCTAGCCCATAGTAATACATGAGCCTGCGGACGAACGGGTGGAGTGGAAATCCTAGTCCACGGATGAAATGAGGGAGGAATACTACTCTCTCCCGAAGCTTTGGGGTAGGGGTCATCTGTCCCTCCGTCGGAAGCCTGTGCGTGATGTTTTCGGCTAGGTATCTGGCCGCCCGAAGCTTGGTGATATCCTCCTCCATGATGTAGGAGGCCATCCACTTGCCTCCCGCTCTGGACATGCTGTGAATGGTCCTACGGAGAAGGTGAGAACTTGGGCGCTAGGGCTCGAGAGTGCAAGGACGGATGAGCAAAGGAGGAAGAAGGCGTGGGTGAAAACGGGGGATCCTTATCCCTTTATAAAGACGATGAAAGAATGTGCGCCTCCCCACTTGCCTGTCAAAATTACTCATTTCCCCAAAGCGCCACGATTGATGGCACGGTTGGGTTACCCACACCCGTATTGATGAGAATCCCGCGATAAGGGGGACACGATCTCTACTTTGACAGGACGTGCCAAAGAAGCCGCCTCGCGATGTGTGCAGTAGCTGGTTGTAAAAACGGTTCGAATAAGAGCCGGGCCATGGCGTGACGTCACACTACGAAGAGCTCTCAGCGGATTGGATTCATGGATTATTGTTCTCTCTATGATGGTATGTGGAATTTGTCTTGCAGAGCCGGATACGGTCCTTGTGTTCGGAATTTATTTTGGAGTATTCAGAGATGGAACCCGCCTCGCAATGCCGAAGACAATCTACACGTCGGACTCATCGTCATTGAAGCCTGGTTCAGGGGCTACGGAGGGATTCCTGGATAAGGGGGGTATCCGGACTGCCAGATTATGTACTTTGGCCAGACTATTGGACTATGAAGATACAAGATTGAAGACTTCGTCCTGTGTCTAGATGGGACTCTCCTTGGCGTGGAAGGCAAGCTTGGCAATTCGGATGTAGATCTCCTTCTTTGTAACCGACTCTGTGTAACCCTAGCCCCCTCCGGTGTCTATATAAACCGGATGGGTTTAGTCCATAGGACACAACAACAATCATACCATAGGCTAGCTTCTAGGGTTAGCCTCTCCATCTCCTGGTAGATTAAATCTTGTAATACTCATATCATCCAGATCAATCAAGCAGGAAGTAGGGTATTACCTCCATTGAGAACGCCCGAACCTGGGTAAACATCATGTCCCCAGTCTCCTGTTACCATTAGCCTTAGACGCACAATTCGGGACCCCCTACCCGAGATCCGCCGGTTTTGACACCGACAGCGATCCCCTACACTTGTGGGTTATCAAGACTAATTTCTGGCGCCATTGCCGGGGAGCATAGCTCTATTCTCTGAGTCACTTGGGATTTATATCTGTTGATCATTATGAGAACTTGAAAGATCAAAGAACTAAAATTTATCCCTCAACTACCAGGGGAGGTAAGGAACTGCCATCTAGCTCTGCACTAGATTCTCCTTCTGTTATGAATAAGCTGGCGACACCTAAACCTGCTACTGCTATGAACTCTGATATGTCGCATGTTATTGATGATACCACTTCTGCTATG
The DNA here is from genome assembly GCF_002162155.2 of Triticum dicoccoides. Taxonomy (NCBI): domain Eukaryota; kingdom Viridiplantae; phylum Streptophyta; class Magnoliopsida; order Poales; family Poaceae; genus Triticum; species Triticum dicoccoides. The sequence continues at coordinate 410,535,359 of NC_041389.1, read as the reverse complement.
CATGATACTTATGATGAAACTACTTCTATGCTTGATATTACTGTGCCATTGGGTGAATTTCTTGATGAACAACTTACTTAGGCTAGGGAGAATGAAATTATTGAAAATGAAATTATTGATGAAAGTGATGATGAAGGTTCTTCTCCTAATTATGAATTGCCTGTTGTTCCTGAGGGTTATGTTATGGATGAAGAAACTGCTAGAGATTTTCTTGCTTGCAATGATAGATCAAATCTTAAGAAATTGTTAGCTGAGCTGAAACAAAAGACTCTAAATGCTAGAATGAAACATGACCCTGCTTTTGCCACTTCACCTATCTTTGTTACTGATAAGGATTATGAATTCTCTGTTGATCCTGAGATTATTACTTTAGTTGAATCTGATCCTTTCAATGGCACTGAATCTGAAACTGTTGTGGCACATCTCACCAAGTTAAATGATATAGCCACCCTGTTTACTAATGATGAGAAGTCTCGCTATTATTATATTCTTAAGATATTTCCGTTCTCATTAAAGGGTGATGCTAAGACTTGGTTTAATTCCCTTGATCCTGGTTGTGTGCGTAGTCCCAGGATATGATTTATTACTTCTCTGCTAAATATTTCCCTGCTCATAAGAAACAAGCTACCTTGCGGGAAATATATAACTTTGTGCAAATCAAAGAAGAGAGTCTCCCACAAGCTTGGGGGAGGCTTCTCCGATTACTTAATGATTTGCCTGATCATCCTCTTAAGAAAAATGAAATACTTGATATATTGTATAATGGACTAATAGATGCTTCCAAGGACCACTTGGATAGTTGTGCTGGTTCTGTTTTCAGGGAAAGAATAGCCGACCAAGCTAAATTACTATTGAATAATATGTTGACTAATGAAAATAATTGGACTCTTCCTGAGCCAATTCCTGAGCGAATTCCTGAAACAATTGAGCCAACTCCTGAGCCTATTCCTAAACCCACTCCAAAGAAGAGAGGTGTTCTATTTCTCAGTCTTGAAGATATGCAAGAGGCAAAGAACTCAATGAAAGAAAAAGGTATAAAAGCTGAAGATGTTAAGAATTTATGTCCTATTGAAGAAATGCATGGTCTTAATATACCGCATGTTGAAGAAACACATTGTCTTGATAACCCGACACAGGTAGTAAAGGTAAATTCTCTCTATAGATATGATAAAGTTGAAATTCCCTCTACTAAATTTCATAGCCCATGCTTAGATGAATTTGATGACTTTATGGATAAAGAAGCAAATTTAAATGATTATGTTAGTAGACAATTGAAAAATAATGCTTATATGATTGGATGCTTCAGTGATTATATGGCTAGAGTAAAGGTGAACTTAAACTCACTAGTAAACATGTCTCTATGGTTGCCACTCAAGCTGAACAAGTACTTAAGGCTCAGAATGATTTGCTTGATGAACTAAATAAAAAACATGACTTTGCTGTTAGAGTGGCTACTAGAACTGGTAAAATGACTCAGGAACCTTTGTATCCTGAAGGCCACCCTAAGAGAATTAAACAAGATTCTTAGAATTATAACATAGATGCTCCTAGTTCTTCTAAGAAGAAGAAAAAGAAAAATGAAAGTACTTTGCATGCTTCTAATGAACCTAATGTAGAAACACCTGAGAATCCTAATGATACTTCTATCTCTGATGCTGAAACACAATCCGGAGATGAACATGAACCTGATGATAATGCTAATAATGATGTTCATGTTGATGCTCAACCTAGTAATAACAATGATATAGAAATTGAACCTGTTGTTGGTCTTGATAACTCACAATCAAGAAACAACCGATATGATAAGAGAGATTTTGTTGCTAGGAAACATGGTAAGGAAAGAGAACCATGGGTTTAGAAACCCATGCCCTTTCCTCCTAAACCATCCAAGACAAAGGATGATGAGGACTTTCAACGTTTTGCTGAAATGATTAGACCTATTTTCTTACGCATGCGCTTAACCGATATGCTTAAAACAAACCCTTATGCTAAATATATGAAGGATATCATTACAAATAAGAGGAAAATACCTGAAGCTGAAATCTCCACCATGCTTGCCAACTATACCTTTAGGGCGGAATACCTAAGAAACTTGGTGATCCCGGAGTACCCACTATACCATGCTCCATAAAAGGAAATTATGTTAAAACTGCTTTATGTGATTTAGGAGCCGGTGTTAGTGTTATGCCTATTTCCTTGTACCGTAGACTTGAATTAAGTAAGTTGACACCTACTGAGATATCCTTGCAAATGGTTGATATACCTGTCGGCATTTGTGAGGATGTGCCTGTTGTTGTTGCGAATGTTACTATCTTATCAAACTTCGTCATTCTTGATATTCCTGAGGACGACAGTATGTCGATTATCCTCGGTAGACCCTTTTTAAATACTGCATGTGCTGTTATTTATTGCAACAAAGGCAATGTCACCTTTCATGTTAATGGAAATGGGCATACGGTACATTTTCCGAGGAAACAACCTCAAGTTCACAGCATAAATTCTATTGGGGAAATTCCATCAATCATCATTGGAGGTTTTGAATTTCCTCTCCCTGCTGTCAAGAAAAAGTATGATATTCTTATTGTTGGGGATGTTCATATCCCCGTTGAGGTAACCTAGTGTTATTCAAAATTTCTCCGGTTCCGTGTTATTCGGACTGAGTTTGTTCACAAGACTTGATCAAGCTTGTTAGTAGATTCATTTTGATGATCATGAGATGGATGAAACTAGAAGGCACAACCTTCTGTACTCTCTTTTTACTTTCTGTTATTTAAAATAAATAAAGCAAAAATAAAATAGTTTGTCTGTTTTCTGATTTATCCATGCAATAAAAAATATCCCGAAAATAAAAGTGCTCCAATTGCCCTGCAAATTTCGTATGATTTTTTATGGAATATTTGAGGACTTTAGGCACTGAAAACACTACAGGGGGGTCTTTCACCTGGCCAAGAGGGTGGAGAGCGCGCCCACACTCCCTAGGCGCGCCCCCTGTCTCGTGGGACCCTGGAGGACCCCCTCCACTTATGCCAGCACCCACACACTCCATCTTCTTCCCCAAAAAATCCCCATCCAGCTCAAGCAAGAGTTCTAGCTCATTTTGCTGCGATTTTCGATCTCCTTGCTCAAAGCTCCATGCACAAAACTGCTTTGGGAGATTGTTGCTTGGTATGTGACTCCTCCATTGGTCCAATTAGTTTTTGTTCTAGTGCTTTATTCATTGCAAATCCTTGCTGTCTTGGTGACCCTGTTCTTGAGCTTGCATGTTAAATTTATGAGGTCCCAAGTAATTCTAATGCATGATATAGGCTCTAGGCACTTGTAGGAGTAGTTGCTACCAATCTTGTTTAGTTTTATTTACTTTTATTTTGAAGTTAGTAAAAAGTTCAGAAATATTGCAGAAAAAGAAATATGTTCAGGAAAATGTACCAAGGTGGTTCCTCAATAAAGAAAGGACCTAGGCGTGCTATGCGTGAGCAAGACGATGAACCACCAAGGGAAGCTGAAGTGCGGTCTTGTGAATGGCCGTCAGAAGAGTTTATGGTCAATGCAGGCATTAAGGATGAATTGATACATATGTGTTTAATGCCGATCTTGAGGACTTCATGCAAGATAAGTGTCCTCAGTACTACTATCTAACTGACTTGTTCGTGAGAAGGTTTAAATTTTCATCTTTGCGTAATTCTCAAAGTGTCATGTTTGATATTTAATCAATCTTATACCATGCACTTAGAAGATTTTACAACTGCTTGCAAACTTCCGCAGTGGGGCAATGTTAATGATCCCCACAAATCTGAATTTGGAGACTTTCTTGCTAGTATTACTGTGGGAGAATCTAGGGATATAGCACAAGCTACCATAGGGAGCATTCATTTTCCTGCTATACATTATTTTGCTCTCTTCATTGGTAGATGCATTAACGGTAAAGATGAAGCATGTCATATGTGTGTGCCTGATCTTTGTGTCCTCAAGAGTGTTGTGTTAGGTTATAAGGATTATAACTTGGGGGCAATAGTTGCACGTAGGTTGCATAAAACTGGTAGAGCTGGAGATTTATTTGGAGGAATTTATGCGACCCGTGTGGCAAATTATCTTGGTATAGCCCCACGAGAGGGGGATATGATGTTACCTCCTGCTTATTTATATTATGACGCTATGGTCCAACATCATTTTCTTAAGAGGAATGAACAATTCCTCCAGTATCGACTAATCTTTGACAGAGATAGCGATGTCCATGTTACTATTCCTGCTCCTTTCCTTTTTGATAACCAGGCAAAAGGAAGATATGTTGTTACCAGGGAGGAAGCAGCTAAGCACGAGGGGCGAGCGGAGGCGGCTCGCCAACATGCCGCAACTCAGGAGGCGTTTGCTGCTGCATCTCAGTACGACCCTAGTTACAACTACGGATATCAGCCAGGCTTCCCTTGGCATTAGACAAACTTAGGCCAAAAGCCTAAGCTTGGGGGAGTACGTATTTCTCACCGACTTTACATTCATGTTCACACACTATTCTAGTCATCGGTGCTCATACTCTTTCATTGTATTATCCATGCTAGTTTAATTTTCTTTTTCTACTTACTTATTTTGAGTTTGATAAACCTTAAGAAAAACCAAAAAAATAGTTAGTTTAATTTCCATGCTTGTTGTAGAAATTAAAATGAAAACCCAAAAATATTTCTCGTTCTTCTTTTACTTGTTGGGAGCTTTCCCGTGTAAATAGTTTTATTTTCTTTTCTTTCCTTTGGGGGTCGAGAGTAGAAGACCATATTGAAAATGTTTAGTGGCTATCATATGCATGATTGTTTATTTAACTTAGAGCCCATATTACTTTGTCTTCTCTCTTGAGTTGAATGCTTGCAAATTCCATCTTAGTCCAATGCACGTGCACTATTATTATTATACACATCGTTCGGTCGTGCACGTGAAAGGCAATAATGACGATATATGATGGACTGATTGAGATGAGAAAAGTTGGTATGAACTCAACCTCTCTTGTTTTTGTAAATATGATGAGTTCATCGTTCCTGATTCAGCTTATTATGAAGTAAACATATTTGCAATAACATTTAGAGATTATAGTTGCTTGTGCCATGCTTGATTAGCTATGAGTTATAATGGTTTACCTTGCATGCCAACATGCTATTAGAATGATTATGATGTGGTATGGTGGGATGGTATCCTCCTTCGAATGAATTGAGTGACTCGACTTGGCACATGTTCACGCATGTAGTTGCAACAAATCAACATAGCCTTCATGATATTTATGTTCATGGTGGATTATATCCTACTCATGCTTGTACTCGGTGTGAATTAATTTTAATGCATGTTCATGACTGTTGTTGTCGGATTTCGGGTTCCAGCAGACCCTCTAGGTTCGAACTCTGGGGTGCACGCGGAGATCGCACCTCCTACCTACCAGCGTCTTGTCGCCTCGCAAGGATCTAAACTACACGAAGAACAACACAAGGGACACGAGGTTTATACTAGTTCGGGCCACCATTGTGGTGTAATACCCTACTCTAGTTGGTGGTGTGGTGGATTGCCTCAGGGGCTGATGATGAACAATACAAGGAAGAACTGCTTCGCGAGGGGTGTTCTTGTGTTGGTGGTTCTGGCTAGGGTTCTACTACTCGATCTCCCTGATCAATATCCAGATGCCTCTACCCTGGGGGTGGCCAGTCCTATTTATAGGCGGAGGACCTGGGCCTCTTCCCAAATATTGAGCGGGAAGGGCACCAACAATTGGCCATTTTGAAGGAGAACATCTAGTACACTTATCCTGACTAAAGTCGGTCCTCGCCTGCTAAAGGCTCTGGTGGTGACGCCGGCTTGGGCTCCACGATGACCTCTATCCCGCCGTTCTGCTAGTCTTGGTCTTGTTGCACCGAAATGGTTGCCTTTGCTTGATACTCTTGCCTGCGCTTGCTCCCTTTGCACCAAAGAGGAAACAAGGACTCTGCGCAGGCCGGCGCCCGCCTGGCTTTGGTCGTCATGGCTTGCGTCATGGGCACCTCGTGAGGTACCCCGCCTTGATCTCTCCGCCTCCTCGCAAGCCAGCCTGATGAGGCCGTGCCTGAGGAAGCTTCCTGTCGTCCGCCCTACTAGGCTTGGCCCCTCGCGAGGGTCTTGAGCTCGTGTTGATGAAGATGGGCCGTACTGGGCCACCCCTTGAGCCGCACCGCAGGCCGCAGGCAGGCAAGTCTGGGTACCCCCGTTCCCAGAACGCCGACAGTAGCCCTCGGGCCAAGGCGCGCCTGGACTTGGCTTAGCAGAGAAGCGAAGGGGCAAGTGCAAAGCGCCACGGGCCCCAACAGCCTACGGCCTTGGGCGTCGTGTGGTGATTGATTGGACGTGGGCGTCTCCGCTTCCCTACGACGCCTCGGCAACTGCACGAATTGACAAGTCCTTGCATGCAAAAACGGTCGTGATTACCTGTGATTGTGGAGGCCGACGGTTGGCCTCCTCCGACTATATGTACGGAACGGCAAGGGCCTTTCCAGTCCATCCTCTCCTACTGCTCTCCATCTCCTTCTTGGTCTCTCGCCATCCCATGGCCTCGGCGAAGAGATTTTCGACCGCGGAGAAAGGTAAGGCTCGCCGGGAAGGACCGGGCTCACCACCGGCCAAGCGCGGACGGGGCCGGCCTCGCAAGCACCCTAGGGCCCCTGCTGCGACCACTAGTGGTCGTGGAATCCCTCCTCTGCATGGCGGTGAGCGCTCGGCTGCCCACGAGAGGTATGTCGGGGCTATGCGACCCCCAAGGCCGCGCTCTCGCTCGGTGGAGGTGCTGCCGGAGTTCACCATGTGGTCGGCGGACCCGACCAGCACCTGGCTTTCGCTCCCCCTCTTCATTGTAGGGGAACTTCTGACTGGCGCCCTGCGCGGCCTTTGGCTTCAAGCTAATGGTTGCTGCAGCCGGGCCTCCTGGGCTACTCTGGAGGTCTCCATCGCTGGGGATGCGGCTCTGACCCGCGGCTGGCAAACGTTTGCCCGCGCGTGCGGCTTGAGCCGACGATGCACTCTGCACTTTAAGTTCGACGACGATGCCACCCTCTACGTGAGGATGTTCGGGCAAGACGGTCATCGCGCCGGATGTTGCCCCGAAGATGATGACCGCGGTCGGGCGCCCAACCCCGGTGTTGGTCGGGATGAAGGCGGTGTGAGGCGCGTGGGTAGCGGCGCCCGGGGCTCGCCATGCTTCGGTGACTCTCCATCGGACGGCAGCTCCTCCAGCGGTGGCCGCGACCAGCCCCCTCATCGTCGCGCTCGCCTGGGAGAGGGTGTCGGGTCGGCCGGGCACCGCGTTTCGGTGAAGCGGGAGGCAGAGTCCGGTTGAGCTTCGGAGGCACCTAGAGTTCCTACCGAGAGTTGGCGTCGGGCGAGTCGTGCCCATTTTGCTTTTCCTTCTTTCCTGCGCAAACAGAGAATGTAGTCTGGTGCCCCGAGGGGGCGTATCGAACCGTTGTTGTTTAGTTGGCGTGTTGTTTCTACTATTTCAGCGCTCTATTTTCGTCCTCGTCTTTATGCATGGAAATCACTTAACTTGGGGGGAAGCTTGTTGTGGTCCTCTCCTCCCGAGGCGAGGGCCTCATCGTGCGCCTTGTGCCCTGTAGGGGTTAGTCAGTTGGGGCAGCCTCCGGCCCTGGTAGCAGGGACAACCAACCCGAATTGTATGATCTTGTCACGATGCCCGCGGGGCATGGACTGGGAGGGGCGCTCTCGCAGCGGGCTTGGATAGGGGTACTCCAAACAACCGGGGCAGAAAACACTCGCGAGGGTGCCCGAGTTCCTCCCTCATGAGGCTTTACGCGAGGGAAAACGAATCGAATAAGTGAAATGGACGAAGGGTCGCGATCTCAAAATGGTAACAACTTCAGTAAACCTTCAAATAGAAACGACCAAGCCAACTGCAGAAAGGAAATGAAAAAGCCGCGTCCGGCACCTAATCTAGTCTTCGACGTCTTCTCACTAGCGCGGAGCTAAGTGCTACCACTTGGCATGGGCGGGAGCCCCCGAGGCCCGAGGGCGGCACTCCGGAGACTCCGGGGCATGTACAGCCCCACTCATTATTACGTGAGAGTGTCACGGGCGGCGAGCTTCACAGGTGTTTGCCTTCTTCACAGGCACTGGGCCTTTTCCAAAACGCGATAGCTTCACAGGCATTCGCCTTCTTCACAGGCACCGGGCCTTTTCCAAACGCAACAACTTCACAGGCATCGGGCCTTTTCCAAACGCAACAACTTCACAGGCATTCGCCTTCTTCACAGGCACCGAGCCTTTTCCAAACGCAACAACTTCACAGGCATTCGCCTTCTTCATAGGCACCGGGCCTTTTCCAAACGCAACAACTTCACAAGCATTCACCTTCTTCACAGGCACCGGGCCTTTTTTAGGGGTAAAACCTTCGGAGATGTTGAATGTTCCACGCATTCTGGACGGGCACCCCCTCCTGGGTCTCCAAGCGCGCGGAGCCGGGCCTGGAAACATGAACAACCTTGAACGGGCCCTCCCACATGGGAGAGAGCTTATGCAGTCCCTCCCTGGAGAGAACCCGCCTGAGCACGAGGTCCCCTACCTCAAGAGTCCTGGGGCGGATGTTGCGGCAGTGGTATCGTCGCAGTGCCTGTTGGTACCTTGCTGCTTGTAGCGGGGCCTCTCGACTACGCTCCTCCCCCAGCACGAGATCCGTGCCTTGCATGGCGTCCTGTTGCGCCTCGTCGAACGCCAGGACCCGTGCGGAACGACACCTGACCTCGTGAGGGAGAATGGCTTCAGCTCCATAAACCAGGAAGAACAGGGTCTTGCCGGTCGGCTTAGTCACGGTCGTGCAGATGGACCACAGTACAGACTGAAGCTCATCGTACCAGCCCCTGCCCTAGGCTTCCAGCTTCTTCTTGAAGGTCCTGGTTTTGAGGCCTCTCAGGACCTCTACGTTGGCTCGCTCGGCCTGGCGTAGCATACCTGCATTCCAAGGTTAGCACAGTATGTTTTGAAGAGGTTACTGGTGAACTGCGAACCATTGTCCATGATGATGCGGTTCGGCACCCCAAACCGGCTCACGATGCCCTTGATGAACTTGACCGCAGAACCTGCGGGGATGGTGTGGACAGCTTCTACCTCAGCCCACTTGGTGAATTTGTCCACGGCAACATAGAGGTAGCGATAGCCTCCTGGCGCCCGAGGGAATGGGCCGAGGATATCCAGCCCCCAGACTACGAATGGCCATGAGAGGGGTATGGTCTGTAGGCCTCCTGCCGCCCGATGGATCTGCTTGGCATGGAATTGGCAGGCCTCGCAAGCTTTCACCAGTTCCATGGCGTCACTGAGTGTCGTGGGCCAATAGAACCCGCTGTGGAACGCCTTGCCAATGAGTGTCAGGACCCCGACTCAATGTCACATCGATCTAGCTGGTAACACCTCATATCACTTTGCGGCCTCACGCACGGTATTCCCACGGGTGTCGTCTTACCTTTTCCGGGACCGTTTGCGCCTTTTGGCTCACGTATATGATAGTGTCGCTAGCATCCATATGATAAAGAGCCCGGGCTGACATGACTAGTCGTAAACCCAAAGTGGCACAGACTTACAGGGACAGGCATCCATGACCCAGCTTCGAACGTGTCGGTCATCAGCAAGTGGGTCCGGGCTGTAGCACTGGGCTAGCAGGACTCCGGTAAACCGGGCTGTAGCGGGCTAACAGGACTCCGGTACTCAAAGCGTGACATTTCCCCGAAGGGACAGACACAGGAACGAAGGACACATGCCGGCCAGCCTAAGTGTTCCAGAGCAGTAGCAAGCTACCATGGCTCAGCGGTAACACTAGGAGACATTTCCCGGTAAGAGAGGCTACTAAAGATAAACAACTAGATAGTCAGATCCGACACATACCAAGCATTTCAATCATACACACAATATGCTCGATATGTGCAAATACAACGAAGCATCACAACATGACTCTACGACACAAGTACTTTATTTAAGGCTCGGTGAGCCATACATAACATACACAAAGGTACGGGTCTCACGACCCAACATACAAGTCATACAGTTATACAAACCAGCAGCGGAAGTAACTTGTCTGAGTACAGACAACTAGTAAAATAAAAGAGGCTTGGAAAGCCTAGCTATACTACGTGGTCCTTCACAAGCTCAGGGTCACCACCTGGGTCTTTAGCCTACTCGTTGATGTCAACGTCTACATAGAACCCATCAGAAGGGGTTGCAGCGTCTTCTGTAAAAATGTAGATTATAGCAACATGAGTACAAAGGTACTCAGCAAGACTTACATCAGATCCTACATACATGCATAGTATCAAGAAGGGTTGGTGGAGTTATTGCAGCAAGCCAGCTTTGACTCTTGGCTAGGCTATCCTACGATAATCCAACTTGAAATGGTTTTGCGCACACGAGTCCACTACTCACCACTTCAATACACTACCGAGGATCCACCTCCATCTTCCTACGGAAGAGCCATCCTCGGCACTCACACTTATCTTGAGGCTTTTAACAGTTTCCATTTACTTGTCTATGAACTGTATAGGCAACCAAGTAGTCCTTTACCGCGGACGCGGCTATTCGAATAGATTATGATAACCCTGCAGGGGTGTACTTCTTCATATATGTTTCCACCACTTAGCGTCTGCACACGACATGTGCTTGGCAGACTTCAAGCGAAAGCCGACGTGGGTGTAGACCACGACCTACCTAAACACTTAAGCCTCTAGTCCAGGTTTATCGCCTATTCAGGTTCCATCCGCAGGGAGTCCGGCCGGGGTTTCCCATACGGCCCCGAACGATGTGAACAGGGTTCCCGAGATGCCTAACGGGTATTCGGTACACCGTGCCACGTACCTACCGCATCACAGCCCACCCCTATGGTCAGCGCTGTCCACGGCCTCCAGTAGGCTACAAACACCAGAAACTACTTGCAACTCCTGGACAGAGAGCTAGGGTGAATAAGAAGTCGAGCGGGGTCATATTTCAGGGCCCAATGCATGGTAGTAGCTGTATCTTAAATCACGCATACAGATCTCAGTGCTTAAGGTCGGCTTCAATGAAACAACCCACCATGTACTCCTACATGGCCTCTCATCGATACCTTTACCAAATCGTGTTCACCACACCACTCTCATTACCGAGATAAACATTTCACTCTAGCCCATCACCCAGATGAACCAGACCTGACACGACTCTAAGCATAGCAGGCATAGCAAGGTAGGAACAACACATACATATGGCTCAAACAACTCCTACACATGCTAGTGGGTTTCATCTAGTTACTGTGGCAATGTCAGGTCATGCAGAGGAAATGGGTTCAACTACCGTAGCACACAGCAGTTTGAAACGTGTTGTCTTAATGCAGTAAAAGAGAGCAGGAGCGAGAACATGGGATTGTATCGATATGATCAAATGGTTGGTTGCTTGCCTGATGGTTCGATGCACGGATACGGTTCTTCGTTAGGGTAATCACGGTACTCCTCGGGGACAGAACCTGTCGCAAAGGGCATCGATACACAAGCATCACCAAACAATGTGCAACAATATGATGCATGCATGAAACATGGCAATATGAGTGTATTGGGCTAATGCAACTAAAGCCAGAAGGGTTTGAACAAATTTGAATCAAAGATTCAAATTCCAAATTCAAATATGGCTTTTTAAAGTGCCTTTTCTTGTTCTGCTTAAAACATCAATTTAACTTGTTTGATCATGCATGAAAATAGTACAGATGGATAGATTGGATTTTTCTGATCATTTTTCATATATAATTTGCCCAATTTGGAGTTACAGAATAAAAGTTATGAATTTTTGAAGTTTAAATAATATTCTGGAATTTCCTGATTTAAATTAAATCCAGAAAATCAATTACTGCGTCAGCCTGACGTCAGTGTGATGTCAGCAGGTCAACGGAACTGGTCCAGGTCAAACCTGACAGTGGGTCCCGCATGTCAGGGTGATTATTTTAATTAAAACTTAATTAAAACTAATCCTGTTTAATTAACAGGGCTGGGCCCCACCTGTCATTGACTCAGGGGAGTCAACCAGGGCCCACCCGTGGTCAAACCCGAGTCGGCTGCACCGGCGTTTAGCCGCCGGCGAGCCCGACGCGGCGGCGGAAGTGGTTTTGGTCATTTCGGCCACCAAACGGACTGCGGAGACCACCGGAGTGGAGCTGAGGCCAACCTGCAGCTCTTGGCGGAGCCCGTTGGGGTCGGGGTGGCCGGAGTCGACGGCGGCGAGCTCGGCTGCGGCCGCCGGGGTTCGGTCGTGCACGGGAACGGTGCTGGAGCTCGAAGTCGAGCAAAGCGAGGCGCTAGGGATGCTCTACGGGGTCTTGCGAACTTGTTGGACTCGCCGGGGTGACCAAATGGTCACCGGAGCTGCGTCGACGGCGAGCTCGGCGACGGCGGAGGTTCGGCCGTGGTGGGGAGGTGGCTACGGTGAGGGAACAAGGGGAAGGAGAGGGGGAAACGGTGGCGTAGCTCACCGCGGTTGTAGTGGGCGTCGAAGCGGGCTCGGGGACGCACTGGAGACGGCGAATTCGACGGCGACGGTGGTCGGAGCCCGAAGAGGGGAACGGCGACGTGGCGGCGATGCAGGGCTTCCGGGGAGCTGTGGAGCGGTGGGGAGGAAGAGGGAGTCGTGGCGGAGCTCCTGAGCTAGTCGGGGGAGCGAGGGGTGGTCGGAGACGGTGGCTATGGCGAACGGCGGCGAGTGTGGTGTTCGGCCGGGCGAGAGAGAGAGCGAGGGAGAGGAGAGGAGAGCCGGGGGAGAGTGAGAGAGAGCAGGGGGGAGGGCGTGGCGTCGTCCAGGGAGTCGAGCGAGGAGGGGAGGCCAGGCAAGCAGGCGAGCAGGTGGCGTGGCGCGGTGGCCGTGCGCGCGCGCCGGCCACACTCCCCTCCCTCTGTCGGGGCAAAGACAACAGAGGAGGGAGGTGGGCTGGGCCGGCTGCCGGCTGGGCCAGCCAGCTGGCTGGGCCGCACAGTGGAGGAGCCCAGGTAAGCTCCTCCTGTTATATATATTTCTGTTTTTGTTTTATTTAATATATCTGCAACTTTGTTGAATTAAATAAAATACCTAGGCAAGTTCAAAAATCACCAAACTATTCCTGGCCCATAGTTGGATTATTTCCAACATGAAACATTTTAGTTTGGAGATATTTGAGCATTTAAATATTTTATATTATTTTAAATGCCCAAATTCAAATATTTATGAATTAATTCAAAAACCCTAAGATGGCCTAGGAAAATGTGCACCACTTTTGGCAGAGGTTCTGAACCAAGACAAAAATGATGGGCATTTTAGAAGGGCATTTCAGGTTCATTGAAAATTATTTTAGTAAACCCTAGTTGGTTTCAGAGGGGACTGGGGGTTCTTTCATCCCCATTTCAAGTTTCTGATGAAAGAGTAAACATGATGCAACACTCTAATGCATGACTAGCTAGGTTGTGACAACTCACCCCCACTCAAAAGAATCTCGTCCCGAGATTTGGGTTCCTCCGGGAAGAAGGCGGGGTACTCGAGTCGAAGACGATCCTCCCTTTCCCAAGTTGCTTCATCCTCAGAATGGTGCGACCATTGAACCTTGAGAAACTTGATATTATGACGTCGGGTGGTACGTTCGGCCTGATCGAGGATACGAACGGGGTACTCTCGATATGTAAGATTATCTTGGAGATCAAGCGTTTCGTGGTCCACTTCACGGATAGGATCCGAGAAGCAACGCCTGAGTTGAGAAACGTGGAAGACATCGTGGACTCTGGAGAGGTGCGGAGGTAGTTCCAACTGGTAGGCAACTTCTCCTCGTTTGGCAAGAATGCGAAAAGGTCCAATGTAACGAGGAGCCAATTTGCCTTTGATACCGAAACGATGGGTTCCCTTCAGAGGGGTGACCCGAAGATAAGCCTTCTCGTCAACCTCGAAAGTCATAGCCTTATGTTTTCGGTCATATTGACTCTTTTGACGAGATTGGGCTGTTTTCAACTTTTCACGATGATACGAACTTGCTCTTCTGCTTCCTGAATCATATCCGGGCCAAAGAATTGTCTTTCCCCGGTCTCTGACCAGTTAAGGGGTGTTCGACACCGTCGTCCATAGAGAACTTCAAAAGGGGCTTTACCCAAGCTAGATTGATAGCTGTTGTTATAAGCGAATTCGGCAAATGGAAGGCACTTCTCCCAGTCCATTCCGAATGAGATAACAGAGGCTCGAAGCATGTCTTCTAGAATTTGGTTGACGCGTTCCACTTGACCACTCGACTGAGGGTGGAAAGCGGTGCTAAAGGAGAGACGAGTTCCCATAGCATTTTGGAAACTTTCCCAAAATCGAGAGGTGAAAAGACTTCCTCGATCCGAGTTAATTTCCAAAGGAACACCATGAAGAGACACTATTCGGGAGATGTATAAGTCTGCCAGTTGACTAGCGGTTATACTCTCACGAACAGGTAAGAAATGGGCTACTTTGGAAAGACGATCGACCACGACGAGAATAGCATTATTCCCTCTCTTGGTCCTGGGAAAACCGGTAATGAAATCCATACCAATTTTATCCCATTTCCATTCAGGAATAGATAGGGGTTGAAGGGTGCCAGCAGGTCGTTGATGCTCTGCTTTTACACGACGACAGACGTCGCAATTAGCAATGTACTGAGCAATTTCTCTCTTCATCCTAGTCCACCAGAACCTCTGGCGTAGGTCCTGATACATCTTAGTACTACCGGGATGAATAGTGAGAGGAGATTCATGAGCCTCCTTAAGGATCAACTGTCGTAGATGCTGGTTCTTGGGAACCACTAGACGGTTCTCAAAGTACACAACACCATGATCATTTGTGGAGAAACAACTAGCACCTCCGCTAGCAATGTTCTCCTTGATCTTAGCTATTCCCTTATCTCGTTTCTGGGCAGCAATGATTTGATCCGTAAGAGTAGGTTTCGCCACCAAGGTGGAGAGAAATCCTTGAGGAACAATGTGAAGGTTAAGCTTTCGAAATTCCTCATGGAGAAGCGGTTGACTTTGTTGTAACATCAGATTGTTACAATAAGATTTACGACTTAGCGCATCAGCCATGACGTTGGCTTTCCCTGGGGTGTAGGTTATTCCTAAGTCGAAGTCTGTGATCAATTCAACCCAACGTCTCTGCCTGAGATTCAAATCCGGTTGGGTGAAAATATACTTCAGACTTTGGTGATCAGTGAATATTTCGCAACGATTACCGAGGAGGTAATGTCGCCAGGTCTTAAGTGCATAGACTACGGCTGCAAGCTCTAGATCATGAGTAGGATAATTCTCCTCATGTGGGTGCAATTGCCGTGAAGCGTAGGCAATTACGTGTCAATCTTGCATGAGAATGCAACCTAGTCCTTGTCGCGAGGCGTCGCAGTAGATAACAAAGTCCTTAGAGAAGTCTGGCGGTACCAGTACGGGAGCAGAAGTCAGGCGTCTTTTCAGTTCCTGAAAGCTGTGCTCACATTGTGGAGTCCATTCGAACTTCTTATCTTTCTTGAGGAGTTCGGTTAGGGGTTTAGCAACCTTGGAGAAGTTCTCGACAAAGCGACGACAATAGCTCGCTAAGCCCAGAAAGCTCCGAACTTGCTTGACCGATTCAGGTGGAGTCCAGTTAAGGACGGCTTGAACTCGCTCAGGGTTAACAGCAATACCTTTACCAGATATTACATGACCCAGATAGGTCACTTCTGACAACCAGAATTCACATTTAGAAAATTTGGCATAAAGGCGATGCTCTCGGAGTTTCTGCAACACTAGCCTTAGATGTTCGGCATGTTCTTCCTCGTTCTTGGAGTAGATGAGTATATCATCGAGGTAAACCACGACGAATTTATCCAAATACTCCATGAAGATTGAGTTCATCAATCGAGAAAAGGTGGCTGGAGCGTTGGTTAAACCGAAGGACATGACGGTGTACTCGTATTGGCCATAACGAGTAACAAAGGCCGTTTTAGGAATGTCCCCGTTTTTGATTTTGATTTGATGGTAGCCCAACCTCAAATCCATTTTGGAGAAGACTGAGGATCCAGCGAGCTGATCGTACAGGTCGTTGATCCTGGGAAGTGGATATTTGTTCTTGATTGTGACCAAGTTGACAGGTCGGTAATCTACAACCATCCGGTCCGTACCATCCTTCTTCTTGACGAATAGGACGGGGCAAGCCCACGGAGAAGAGCTAGGTCGGATGAAACCCTTTTTCAAGGACTCATCGAGTTGTTTCTTAAGTTCGGCTAGTTCTAGGGGTGCCATCTTATAAGGTCTTCTAGCAATCGGAACGGTTCCTGGAATGAGGTCTATTACAAACTCAACATCCCTGTCAGGTGGAACACCTGGCAATTCCTCTGGAAAGACATCCGGGAAGTCACGGACTACCGGAACGTCCTCAAGGTCTGGCAAAGGGCTGGCGTTAAGAGAATATAATTGTCGCTTGGCTATTCGGGTCAAGACATTGACTATCTTCCCCGAAGGATGGGTGAGTTGAACAGTCCTAGAGAAGCAATCGATTTGGGCATGATGAGCCGACATCCAGTCCATACCCAGAATGATATTAACATCTGAAGATTTAAGGGCTATCAAAGATGCAAGGAAAACAAGTCTGTCGACTTGGATTTCGTTCCCATGGCTTACTCTAGAAGTTTGCCATTTGGATCCCAGAGTTTGGATTACCATAGAGGTTGGCATATCACCGAATGCGATGTTATGCAAGCGAGCATAATTTTCAGATATAAAAGAATGAGAGGCTCCTGTATCGAAAAGAACAGATGCCGGGTGGCAGTTAACAAGAAGCGTACCGAGAACGACGTTGGGATCCTCTTGAGCTTCTTCGGCAGAGATACAGTTGACATGGCCACGCGAAGCGGTGACCGGTTTAGCATGAAACACTTTCCCTGTCGGCTTGCCACGGCCAACAGCTTTAGCAGATTGATTGGGGTTGGTCTGGGGAGACTCACGCATATAGTGACCAGATTCCCCACACTTGAAACAAGTCACGGAATTGGTACGTGGAGGAGCATTGTTAGTTGGACCCCCATAGGGCTTGGCTGGAGCAGACTGTTGAACGGGGCGAGGCGCCTGGAAGGATGGCCTCGGTGTGAACCTGGGTGGCAGGGCGGTGTTGGGTACCCACACGCGGCGCTTCTGAGGACCAGCACCGGATGAGGAACCCGTGTCACGTCCATGCTTGCGTGTTGCGTCATAGTCAGTCTGACCCGTTTCAGCACTGATGGCTTTGTTGACAAGTTTCGAAAAAGATGTGCACTCATGCAGACGGAGGTCACGGCGAAGCTCAGGACTAAGGCCCTTACGGAACCTTGCTTGCTTCTTGGCATCAGTAGACACTTCCTCAGTTGCATATCGGGCGAGATTACCAAACTCCCTGCTATAGGCATCCACAGAAAGTCGGCCTTGGGTGAAACTGCAAAATTCTTCACGTTTACGGTCCATGAGACCCTCCGGAATGTGATGTTCACGGAAAGCCTCGCTGAACTCAGCCCAAGTAGTGACATGGCCCGCTGGGCGCATAGCTCCATAATTCTCCCACCATAGACTGGCGGGGCCTTCAAGATGATATGCAGCAAAGGTGACCTTGTCAGCCTCCGCTACCAGCGCGGAACGCAGTTTATGGGAGATACTGCAAAGCCAGTCATCAGCGTCGAGAGGCTCGACGGAGTGGTGGAACGTGGGTGGATGCAATTTGATAAAATCACTGAGTGACACCACGTTAGCCCTCTGATGGTGTGCTGTATTCTGTTCAATACGCTCCAACAAATGGTTCGTCTCCCGCTTGTTTCTCTCAGCTTCCATCATCACCTCGGCTAGTGAAGGAGGATGAGGCAGATTTACATCCCTGGCTTCACTGCCTTCGGCCTGCTCTTGAGAAGCAGGGTTAGCGCGCGTGTTGACCATCCTAGGAAATCAAGACAATGTTTTAGTCAGGATGGTAAAATTCCGACATAGGATTTATAATGTAAGAAATATCTCGGAATGCAAGATGATCATCCGTATGACATGGTAGATACAGAAACTGCTTCTTTATTCCATCGTCATACACACCATACAGGGTTTAGTACAAGACCAAACAAAGTACTATTACGGTGAAAAGAGGATTACATCTCATCGGAGACATTCCAAGCTCCTATACATTATTTTTCTACATCTCCGGAAAGAGTACAAACTAGGTCATATCCCACGAGTCACGCGGGATGATAGACGACACAGCTAGTGCGAACTAGTGATACTACCACTAACTCAGACCGATCCGTAGTAGTCCTCGTAAAAGTCACCTCCATAGCCTGGGAGTTCAACATGATCATCCGGAAACAAACGGTCTCGCGGAGCTTGTGGACCATAGGGGCTAGGATGAGGCCTTGGACCAACAAACGGTGGCCTGCGGGGACCGCGAGGTGCGGTGATGCCTCCTACATCACGCCAAACCATCACGTCTGGCAGAGCAGATCTCACAGGATAGAGATCGCGCATATCTGAATATCCAGCTTGCACCGCCGGTGCGAACCGAGTCAAAGTGGCCCAGTGGTCAGCACGGGTGTTGAAGAGCTCTAGCCTTAAGGCCCGATTTTCTCGGTCCTTATCCTCGAGCATCTCAGCAGTGGTGCGAGTCCGTGAATCCTCCTGAGTGGGGTCAGCATAGATAGCCTGGAGATACCCTTGTGCTCCCGGAAGTGATCCTGGCATATACCGGAAATCAGAGTCCCGAAATATACCAGATCTGACTCGCATAATGGTCATCATAGAGTAGGCGGCGTCCTGCACAGCCATCTCAATGGTAACCCCGAGTCCATAAGAGCAGTGAAGAGGCTCGGTGGATCCAGGATAAGATGGAAATATCCTGACAGTGCAGAGATACTGGCTCTGATTAAAATCTCGGAATTGCTCTTCGACCGTGTACTCGGGATACCAGCGATATCCAGCCTCAGTCATTACCCTGACCAACTTAGCAGTATGGCCGGGTACATCTAGGCATCGAGTCAGGCGAACCACTTGATTGAGGTCGCGAGTGGCCATCTGAAAGCACAATCATAATGCAAGGGCATTAGAATTTCTAGCAAAATTTCGGCAGCATAACAGCTGTAAATGCTCAAGAAGGATTTTGAGACATTTGACAAAGGATTTCATACACACTCAACATCATCATATCAAAGTTCTGAATCCATTCTGGCAACATAATGTGGTAGTAGAACTGAACTAGGCTGGTAACCATCAAACTTATAAGGTACTACTGATTAGTAACTCGTGATCCTGATAGAGAGGACAGATCCTAATTCCTTAACCCCCGGTGGAAGAATGGACTGACTCAGATCAGAAAGTCATAAGGTAAAGGAGTAAAAAGAGCCTTACGTTCCATCCCACAAACAATTCCCCTACATATAACTAAAGAATTTCTAGACTCAACATCGACCAGTTTGGCTTGGAGAACCTACAGGCAGTCCGGCTCTGATACCAACGCTGTCAGGACCCCGACTCGATGTCACATCGATCTAGCTGGTAACACCTCATATCACTTTGCGGCCTCACGCACGGTATTCCCACGGGTGTCGTCTTACCTTTTCCGGGACCGTTTGCGCCTTTTGGCTCACGTATATGATAGTGTCGCTAGCATCCATATGATAAAGAGCCCGGGCTGACATGACTAGTCGTAAACCCAAAGTGGCACAGACTTACAGGGACAGGCATCCATGACCCAGCTTCGAACGTGTCGGTCATCAGCAAGTGGGTCCGGGCTGTAGCACTGGGCTAGCAGGACTCCGGTAAACCGGGCTGTAGCGGGCTAACAGGACTCCGGTACTCAAAGCGTGACATTTCCCCGAAGGGACAGACACAGGAACGAAGAAGGACACATGCCGGCCAGCCTAAGTGTCCCGGAGCAGTAGCAAGCTACCATGGCTCGGTGGAAACACTAGGAGACATTTCCCGGTAAGAGAGGCTACCAAGGATAAACAACTAGGTTGTCAGATCCCACACATACCAAGCATTTCAATAACATACACACAATATGCTCGATATGTGCAAATACAACATGGCATCACAACATGACTCTACAACTCAAGTATTTATCAATAGGCTCCGAGGAGCGAGATATTACAAACATGGGTCTCATGACCCAACATTCAGAGCATACAAATCAAGCACAAACGGAAGCTATCATGTCTGAGTACAGACATCTATAAATGAAAAAGGCTGAGAAGCCTGACTATCTACCAAATCCTACCGAGGCACAAGATCGTAGCTGAGGTAACAAGCTAAACGTCGAAGACCACGCGGAAATACTAGTGAGACTGAAGTCTCTCTGCAAAAACATAAAATAGGCAAACGTGAGTACAAATGTACCCAGCAAGACTTACATCAGAACTATCTACATATGCATCATTATCAACAAAGGGATGGTGGGGTTTAACTGCAGCAAGCCAGCTTTGACTCGGTGGCTATCCTAAACTACGACTGCAATGTAACTCCTTGAGGTGGCGCACACGAGTCCACATATTCACCATATCAATACACCACTATGGATCCGCTCCCGTCTCCCTACGAGAACGCCATCCATAGCACTCACGCTTATCTTGCGCATTTTAAAGTATCCACTTTCACTTGTCTATGAACTGATATAAGCAACCCAGAAGTCCTTTACCGCGGACACGGCTATTCGAATAGATGATGTTAACCCTGCAGGGGTATACTTCTTCATACATGTTTCCACCACTTAGCGTCTGCACACGACATGTGCTCGGCAGACTTCAAGCGAAAGCCGACGTGGGTGTAGACCACGACCTACCTAAACACTCAAGTCTCTAGTCCAGGTTTATCGCCTATTCGGGTTCCATCCATGAGGAGATCCGGCCGGAGTTTCGCTCACAGCCCCAAACGATGTGAACAGGGTTCCGTGACACCAAACGGGCGCCCGATTTACCCGGCCACGTGCCTACCGCATCACAGCCCACCCCTACGGTCAGCGCTGTCCACGGCCTCCAGCATACTACAAACACCAGAAACTACTTGCAACTCCTGGACAGAGGACAAGGGTGAATAAGAAGTCGAGCGGGGTCATATTTCAGGGCCCAATGTATGGTAGTAGCTGAATCATGGATCACAAACACAGAACTCAGTTCCTGAGGACGGCTTCAATGAGACAACCCACCATGTACTCCTACATGGCCTCTCACCGATACCTTTTACCAAATCGTGTTCACACACTTAGCTCACACACAGTAGGACATGTTCACACACCTCTGATTCATCCCGGATGAATCAGACCTGACACAACTCTAAGCAGTAGCAGGCATGACAAACAAGCATGAATGAGTAGGCACAACAGGGCTCAAACAACTCCTACTCATGCTAGTGGGTTTCATCTATTTACTGTGGCAATGACAGGTCATGCAAAGGATAAAGGGGTTCAGCTACCGCAGCAAGTAACAGATGAATCGATGTTGTCCTAATGCAGTAAAAGAGAGCAGGAGCGAGAGAGTAGGATTGTATCGGAATGAACAAGGGGGTTTTGCTTGCCTGGCACTTCTGAAGATAACATTGAGTCTTCATCAGTGTCAACGATCACATCATCGGTATCACGTCTATCGAGAGGGGACAAATACCGGTAACACAGAAGGAAACATAATCAATGCAATGCACAATATGATGCATGATCATGACATGGCAAAATGAATGTGTTTTGGGCTAATGCAACTAGCCACAGATTAAATGAAGTTGGTTTGTGTCAGGTCCCCGACTCGATGTCACATCGATCTAGCTGGTAACACCTTATATCACTCTGCGGCCTCACGCACGGTATCCCCACGGGTGTCGTCTTACCTTTTCCCGGGACCGTTTGCGCCTTTTGGCTCACGTATATGATAGTGTCGCTAGCATCCATATGATAAAGAGCCCGGGCTGACATGACTAGTCGTAAACCCAAAGTGGCACAGACTTACAGGGACAGGCATCCATGACCCAGCTTCGAACGTGTCGGTCATCAGCAAGTGGGTCCGGGCTGTAGCACTGGGCTAGCAGGACTCCGGTAAACCGGGCTGTAGCGGGCTAACAGGACTCCGGTACTCAAAGCGTGACATTTCCCCGAAGGGACAGACACAGGAACGAAGAAGGACACATGCCGGCCAGCCTAAGTGTTCCAGAGCAGTAGCAAGCTACCATGGCTCAGCGGTAACACTAGGAGACATTTCCCGGTAAGAGAGGCTACTAAAGATAAACAACTAGATAGTCAGATCCCACACATACCAAGCATTTCAATCATACACACAATATGCTCGATATGTGCAAATACAACGAAGCATCACAACATGACTCTACGACACAAGTACTTTATTTAAGGCTCAGTGAGCCATACATAACATACACAAAGGTACGGGTCTCACGACCCAACATACAGGTCATACAGTTATACAAACCAGCAGCGGAAGTAACTTGTCTGAGTACAGACAACTAGTAAAATAAAAGAGGCTTGGAAAGCCTAGCTATACTACGTGGTCCTTCACAAGCTCAGGGTCACCACCTGGGTCTTTAGCCTACTCGTTGATGTCAACGTCTACATAGAACCCATCAGAAGGGGTTGCAGCGTCTTCTGTAAAAATGTAGATTATAGCAACATGAGTACAAAGGTACTCAGCAAGACTTACATCAGATCCTACATACATGCATAGTATCAAGAAGGGTTGGTGGAGTTATTGCAACAAGCCAGCTTTGACTCTTGGCTAGGCTATCCTACGATAATCCAACTTGAAATGGTTTTGCGCACACGAGTCCACTACTCACCACTTCAATACACTACCGAGGATCCACCTCCGTCTTCCTACGGAAGAGCCATCCTCGGCACTCACACTTATCTTGAGGCTTTTAACAGTTTCCATTTACTTGTCTATGAACTGTATAGGCAACCAAGTAGTCCTTTACCGCGGACGCGGCTATTCGAATAGATTATGATAACCCTGCAGGGGTGTACTTCTTCATACATGTTTCCACCACTTAGCGTCTGCACACGACATGTGCTCGGCAGACTTCAAGCGAAAGCCGACGTGGGTGTAGACCACGACCTACCTAAACACTTAAGCCTCTAGTCCAGGTTTATCGCCTATTCAGGTTCCATCCGCAGGGAGTCCGGCCGGGGTTTCCCATACAGCCCCGAACGATGTGAACAGGGTTCCCGAGATACCTAACGGGTATTCGGTACACCGTGCCACGTACCTACCGCATCACAGCCCACCCCTATGGTCAGCGCTGTCCACGGCCTCCAGTAGGCTACAAACACCAGAAACTACTTGCAACTCCTGGACAGAGAGCTAGGGTGAATAAGAAGTCGAGCGGGGTCATATTTCAGGGCCCAATGCATGGTAGTAGCTGTATCTTAAATCACGCATACAGATCTCAGTGCTTAAGGTCGGCTTCAATGAAACAACCCACCATGTACTCCTACATGGCCTCTCATCGATACCTTTACCAAATCGTGTTCACCACACCACTCTCATTACCGAGATAAACATTTCACTCTAGCCCATCACCCAGATGAACCAGACCTAACACGACTCTAAGCATAGCAGGCATAGCAAGGTAGGAACAACACATACATATGGCTCAAACAACTCCTACACATGCTAGTGGGTTTCATCTAGTTACTGTGGCAATGACAGGTCATGCAGAGGAAATGGGTTCAACTACCGTAGCACACAGCAGTTTGAAACGCGTTGTCTTAATGCAGTAAAAGAGAGCAGGAGCGAGAACATGGGATTGTATCGATATGATCAAATGGTTGGTTGCTTGCCTGATGGTTCGATGCACGGATACGGTTCTTCGTTAGGGTAATCACGGTACTCCTCGGGGACAGAACCTGTCGCAAAGGGCATCGATACACAAGCATCACCAAACAATGTGCAACAATATGATGCATGCATGAAACATGGCAATATGAGTGTATTGGGCTAATGCAACTAAAGCCAGAAGGGTTTGAACAAATTTGAATCAAAGATTCAAATTCCAAATTCAAATATGGCTTTTTAAAGTGCCTTTTCTTGTTCTGCTTAAAACATCAATTTAACTTGTTTGATCATGCATGAAAATAGTACAGATGGATAGATTGGATTTTTCTGATCATTTTTCATATATAATTTGCCCAATTTGGAGTTACAGAATAAAAGTTATGAATTTTTGAAGTTTAAATAATATTCTGGAATTTCCTGATTTAAATTAAATCCAGAAAATCAATTACTGCGTCAGCCTGACGTCAGTGTGA
>NC_041389.1:410468529-410510899 GCF_002162155.2 Triticum dicoccoides | reverse complement strand
GTCGTGCACGGGAACGGTGCTGGAGCTCGAAGTCGAGCAAAGCGAGGCGCTAGGGATGCTCTACGGGGTCTTGCGAACTTGTTGGACTCGCCGGGGTGACCAAATGGTCACCGGAGCTGCGTCGACGGCGAGCTCGGCGACGGCGGAGGTTCGGCCGTGGTGGGGAGGTGGCTACGGTGAGGGAACGAGGGGAAGGAGAGGGGGAAACGGTGGCGTAGCTCACCGCGGTTGTAGTGGGCGTCGAAGCGGGCTCGGGGACGCACTGGAGACGGCGAATTCGACGGCGATGGTGGTCGGAGCCCGAAGAGGGGAACGGCGACGTGGCGGCGATGCAGGGCTTCCGGGGAGCTGTGGAGCGGTGGGGAGGAAGAGGGAGTCGTGGCGGAGCTCCTGAGCTAGTCGGGGGAGCGAGGGGTGGTCGGAGACGGTGGCTATGGCGAACGGCGGCGAGTGTGGTGTTCGGCCGGGTGAGAGAGAGAGCGAGGGAGAGGAGAGGAGAGCCGGGGGAGAGTGAGAGAGAGCAGGGGGGAGGGCGTGGCGTCGTCCAGGGAGTCGAGCGAGGAGGGGAGGCCAGGCAAGCAGGCGAGCAGGTGGCGTGGCGCGGTGGCCGTGCGCGCGCGCCGGCCACACTCCCCTCCCTCTGTCGGGGCGAAGACGACAGAGGAGGGAGGTGGGCTGGGCCGGCTGCCGGCTGGGCCAGCCAGCTGGCTGGGCCGCACAGTGGAGGAGCCCAGGTAAGCCCCTCCTGTTATATATTTTTCTGTTTTTGTTTTATTTAATAT
This sequence comes from Triticum dicoccoides, assembly GCF_002162155.2. Taxonomy (NCBI): domain Eukaryota; kingdom Viridiplantae; phylum Streptophyta; class Magnoliopsida; order Poales; family Poaceae; genus Triticum; species Triticum dicoccoides. Next base: position 410,510,117 of record NC_041389.1, on the reverse strand, counting down.
ATCTGCAACTTTGTTGAATTAAATAAAATACCTAGGCAAGTTCAAAAATCACCAAATTATTCCTGGCCCATAGTTGGATTATTTCCAACATGAAACATTTTAGTTTGGAGATATTTGAGCATTTAAATATTTTATATTATTATAAATGCCCAAATTCAAATATTTATGAATTAATTCAAAAACCCTAAGATGGCCTAGGAAAATGTGCACCACTTTTGGCAGAGGTTCTGAACCAAGACAAAAATGATGGGCATTTTAGAAGGGCATTTCAGGTTCATTGAAAATTATTTTAGTAAACCCTAGTTGGTTTCAGAGGGGACTGGGGGTTCTGTCATCCCCATTTCAAGTTTCTGATGAAAGAGTAAACATGATGCAACACTCTAATGCATGACTAGCTAGGTTGTGACAATGAGGGTCCATGACGACGAGTGATGCCCACAGTCTCCACCATGTATGTCTGCCAGCAACTCCTTCCCTTGCTCCCTAGAAATGCAACATAGGGACACATCATTTGGCCGTCTCCGGTAGAGCTCTCCATCCTTGATGCAGTATGTCGTGGCCTGCCGTGCCACACGCTCTGCTTCCTCCTCCTTTTCAGGCAGGGTCCCCTGCGTCAGGTAACTCCTGAGTTTTGTGATCCAGCATCCTTCGTGAGGCTCCAGCGCTAGGAGCAAGCGCGCTCCTGAGACCGGGTCGTAGGCCGGGGCTCCCGAGGCAGGTGGCTGGGGGAGCTCCTCCCGAGGTTATACCGTGATTGACAGCGATGGCGCCGCCGAGGGCTTGAAGAGCCGCTCCTCGAAGACGCCAGGTTCCTGAGGTAGTCGCCTGGATGCCCTTTTGGCGATGTCATCGGCCTCTTGGTTGGTGCCGCGAGGCACATGCTGCAACTCTAGTCCCCAGAACTGCTTCTCCATCCTGCGGACCTCCGCGAGGTAGGCTTCCATGTGCTCGTCCTTTGGCTCATACACTTTGTTGGAGAAGTTGACGAGGAGCTGCAAATCACCCTTGACGGTGAGGCGCTTCACCCCCAGGGCGACTGCAGCTTTCAGGCCTGCTATCAGGCCTTCGTATTCTGCTATGTTGTTGGAGGCCTTTTCTCCGTGCTGAAAACAGAGTTGCACAGCGTAGTAAAGCTTGTCTTGAGTGGGGGATATGAGCACTGCGCCAGCCCCCGCGCCGTGTCGGGAGAACGCCCCGTCGAAGTACTTGATCCAACCGTTCGGTGCCTCGCTTCCGGGGGAGAGGGATCAATCCTCACCAGCCTTGAGGCCTGGTGCATCTGCCCATTCCGCCACAAAGTCCGCAAGTGCAGCCCCCTTGATGACTCTGGTGGTGCTGAATTCCAGTTGAAACGCTTGAAGCTCAATGTTCCACTCAGCGACTCTCCCAGCCGAGTTGGGGCTCCTGAGCACCCTTTCCAGAGGGTATGCTGAGACGACCTTGATGGGATGGCCCTGAAAATAGTGCCGCAGCTTGCGCGAGGCTACCAATAGCGCGAGGAGGAGTTTCTGGGGCATGGGGTACCGTGCCCTTGCATCCCGTAGCACTGTGATGATGAAGTACACAGGGTGTTCGACGAGGTTGGGAGAGCTGGTGCCGCTAGCATGCTCCGGAGGCCGAGGCGCCTCCTGAGGCAAAGGAGCCCCCAGCGGCTGGTCGCTCGGGGGAGGGGCTTCTGCTGTTTCGAGCATGCTTCCATGCAGCGGCTGATCCTTCTCGGCTGTGGTCATGGTCTCTTTGAGGCTCTCTTGGTCCTACTTCGTTTCGACCTGGGCAGCTGCCACGGCTTTGGTCCTACGCTCCTCCCTAACCGCCACCAAGGCGGCACTGGCAGAGTAGGGAGTGGCTGCAAGGTAGAGCACCAGGGGCTCTTGTGGGCGCGGAGCCACCATCACCGGAGGGCTGGTTAAGTATCTTTTGAGATCCTGGAACGCTTTGTCGGCCTCTTCAATCCATTCAAAGGGGCCCTTTTTCTTCATCAGCTCGAAGAAGGGCAGCGCTCTTTCCCCCAACTTGGAGATGAAACGTCCTAGCGTGGTCACGCGCCCAGTGAGCTTCTGCATCTTCCTGAGGGTCTTCGGCGGGCTCATGTCCTCGACCGCTTTGACCTTTTCTGGGTTGGCCTCGATGCCCCGGTGGGACACGAGGAAGCCCAGAAGCTTGCCCGAGGGGACTCCAAACACACACTTCTCCGGGTTGAGCTGCAGGTCCACTTCGTTGAGGCTCGCGAAGGTCTCCTCCAAGTCCTGTATCAGGGTTTTTGCCTCCCGAGACTTCACCACAATGTCATCAGCGTAAGCCTCTGCGTTCCTCCCGAGCTGCCGACCCATGGCGATGTGCATCAGCCGCTGAAAGGTCGCACCTGCGTTGCGCAACCCAAATGGCATGCACGTGTAGCAGTACACCCCACACAGGGTTAGGAAGGCCGTTTTCTCCATGTCTTCTACCACCATCTTGATCTGGTGATAACCAGAAAAGGCATCCAGGAAGCATAACAGGTCGCACTCGGCGGTGGAGTCAATGATCTGGTCGATACGAGGGAGCGGGAATGGATCCTGTGGGCAGGCCTTGTTGAGGTTGGTGAAGTCGACGCACATGTGTTCCTTTCCCCTCTTCTTTGGCACGACAACTGGGTTAGCCAGACAATCTGGGTAGCGGACCTCGCGAATGACCCCTGCCGCCTCCAGCTTGCGGGTCTCTTGGATGATGAAAGCCTACTTCTCAGTGGACTGTCGTCTCGCTTTCTGCTTCATGGGGTGCACGTTGGGGCATACGTTGAGGTGATGCTCGATTATGCCCCTCGGAACCCCTGCTAGCTGATCAGGTTCCCACGCGAACACATTCTTGTTCGCGCGTAGGAACTTTACCAAGGCCTCCTCCTGCTCGGGCTCAAGGTTGGCGCCTATGGTGAAGGTGGCATTAGTGGATCCGTCCTCATCGACCAGTATTTGCTTGGTTTCCGCCTTGTCTTGGGTGAATAGCTGCTTCTTCTTGGGTGATGCGGCCCTCTTAGGCTCAGGGGCGTCTGAGCCAGTGGGCTGCGCCACCGCTGTTGTCTTGAAAACGAGCTTGAGCGCTCGCAATGCATCCCCGGTGTCTCCGGGTATGGTGAGGACGCTGCTGCTCCCGGGCATCTTCATGAGGTTGTACGCTGGGTGAGTTGCGGCCATGAATCGGGCTAGCGCCGGGTAGCCGAGGATGGCGTTGTATGCGAGGCCGATGAGGGAGATGTCGAAGTCGATGAGCTCAGTGCGGAAGTTGTCATAGGTGCCGAAGGTCATCGGAAGACGGATCCGCCCCAAGGAGCTGGTGGAACCGCCTCCGATGCCCAAGAAGGGCCTGCTGGGTTGAAGCCGCTCTGGCGATACGTGGAGGAGGCTAAAGGCTTCAACCGAGAGCACGTTGAGGCCAGCTCCGCCGTCGATGAGGGTCCTGGTGACGGCCACCTGGCAGATGGTTGGGGTGCACAACATCGGGAGTGCTCCCGAGCAGGCTGAGTTGGAGCGATGATCATCCGAGCTGAAGGCCAGATCAACCTCAGGCACCGCCCAACCCGGAGGGGCCCCACGCTGCACGGAAGCGGCACCGATCTGACGGACGAATGGCTTGATGTGGAGGCCTGAAGGTGGCGCCTGCGAATCACCTAGGAGAGCGGCGATGACCGGGGGCGCCGGTGCAGCGTACTAGGCGAGGAAAAGGCCACGTAGCTCCCCCCAAGAGGACACGGAGGCCGCGGGCAGGTGGAGCAGCCACATGCGCGGGACGCCGACGAGGGCCATGGGAAACTAGTTAGCCATGACCCTATCATCGCCCCCGGCTTCGAGGACGGCCTCCTCGTACGCCAGCAGGAAGGCCAGCGGATCGGTCGTGCCGTTGTAGCATGGCGGCATCTCCGGCTTGAACTTGTTTGGCCACCGCACCTGCCGCAGGGCGGGGGCCAAGGCTCGGAGCCCCCTGGCCCCTACGCTGGCGCTGGTGACCAGAGCGGGCGGCGCATTTCCCATCATGAGGGCGAGTCACGGTGTTGCCGGAGAGCGGGTCGGTGGAAGGGAAAGCTCCGGTGCACCCCTACCTAGCATGCCAAATGTCGGATTTCGGGTTCCGGCAGACCCTCTAGGTTCGAACTCTGGAGTGCACGCGGAGATCGCACCTCCTACCTACATGCGTCTCATCGCCTCGCAAGGATCTAAACTACACGAAGAACAACACAAGGGACACGAGGTTTATACTAGTTCGGGCCACCATTGTGGTGTAATACCCTACTCTAGTTGGTGGTGTGGTGGATTGCCTCAAGGGCTGATGATGAACAATACAAGGAAGAACTGCCTCGCGAGGGGTGTTCTTGTGTTGGTGGTTCTGGCTAGGGTTCTACTGCTCGATCTCACTGATCAATCTCCAGATGCCTCTACCCTGGGGGTGGCCAGTCCTATTTATAGGCGGAGGCCCTGGGCCTCTTCCCAAATATTGAGCAGGAAGGGCGCCAACAATTGGCCATTTTGAAGGGGAACATCTAGTACACTTATCCTGACTAAAGTCGGTCCTCGCCTGCTAAAGGCTCTGGTGGTGACGCCGGCTTGGGCTCCACGATGACCTCCATCCTGCCGTTCTGCTGGTCTTGGTCTTATTACACCGAAATGGTTGTTGTTGCTTGATACTCTTGCATGTGCTTGCTACCTTTGCACCAAAGAGGAAACAAGGACTCTGCGCAGGCCGGCGCCCGACTGGCGCCTACCTGGCTTTGGTCGTCATGGCTTGCATCATGGGCACCTCGTGAGGTACCCCGCCTTGATCTCTCTGCCTCCTCACGAGCCAGCCTGATGAGGCCGTGCCTGAGGAAGCTTCCTATCGTCCGCCCTGCGAGGCTTGGACCCTCGCGAGGGTCTTGAGCTCGTGTTGATGAAGATGGGCCGTACTGGGCCACCCCTTGAGCCACGCCGTATGCCGCAGGCACGCAAGTCTGGCTACCCCCGTTCCCAGAACGCCGATAGTTGTCGCTCTCTCAGTTGGTCGCTTCCCAGTCTTTTGCTAGCCTTCACCTGTACTAAGCGGGAATACTGCTTGTGCATCCAAACTCCTTAAACCCCAAATTTATTCTAATGAGTCCACCATACCTTCCTATATGCGGTATCTACCTACCGTTCCAAGTAAATTTGTATGTGCCAAACTCCAAACCTTCAAACGAAATTATGTTTTGTATGCTCGAGCAGCTCATGTTTCAACTAGGGTTGTCTATATCTTCCATGCTAGGTGGGTTATTCTCAAGAGGAGTGGACTCTGCTCCTCATTCACGAGAAAGGGCCGGTAACCGGGATGCCCAGTCCCATGATCCAAAAAGATCAAAGCAAATCAATATAATTAAACAAAACTCCCCCAGGGCTGTTGTTAGTTGGAGGCACTCGTTGTTTCGAGCAAGCCATGGATTGATGCTTGTTGGTGGTGGGGGAGTATAAACTTTTACCGTTCTGTTTGGGAACTGCCTATAATGCATGTAGTATGGAAGATACAGCCATCTCATAGTTGTTGCGTTGATAGTGAAAGTATGCCGCTCAAAATGTTATTCATTCTCTATTTTAAAATCGAGCTCTAGCACCTCTACAAATCCCTGCTTCCCTCTGCGAAGGGTCTATCTATTTACTTTTATGTTGAGTCATCACCTTCTTATTAAAAAGCACCCGCTAGAGAGCACACTGTCATTTGCATTCATTATTATTGGTTTATATTGGGTATGACTTGACTGGATCTCTTTTACCATGAATTACAATGTTTAGTCAGTCCTTGATCTTTAAAGGTGCTCTGCATTTATGTTTTGCGGTCTCGGAAAGGGCTAACGAGATACCATTTTGTTATATCATGTTATGATTGTTTTGAGAAAGTGTTGTCATCTGAGTTTTATTATTATGGCTCGCTAGCTGATTATGCCATTAATATGAGTAATTGTGAGACCGAGGTGTTATTGTGAGTATGGTTAGTTCATAATGTTTGCTGAAACCTGAATGCTGGCTTTGCATATTTACAACAACAAGAGCAAATAGAGTTTGTAAAACTTTTTCTTTATCACTTTCAGTCTATCAACTGAATTGCTTGAGGAAAAGCAAAGGTTTAAGCTTGGGGGAGTTGATACGTCTCCAACGTATCTACTTTGCCAAACACTTTTGCCCTTGTTTTGGACTCTAACTTGCATGATTTGAATGAAACTAACCCGGACTGGCGTTGTTTTCAGCAGAACTGCCATGATGTTGTTTTATGTGTAGAAAATGAAAGTTCTCGGAATGACCTAAAAATCCTCGGAGATAAGTTTCAGAAAATATAGATAATAGTGGCAAAAGATGAAGACCAGGGGGCCCACACCCTGTCCATGAGGGTGGGGGCGCGCTCACCCCCTCTGGGTGCCCCCCTGTCTCATGGGGCCCCTGGAGCTCCGCCGACCTCAACTCCAACTCCATATATTCCGTCTCGCAGAGAAAAAAATCAAAGAGGAAGTTTCATCGTGTTTTACGATACAGAGCTGCCGCCAAACCCTAATCTCTCTCGGAAGGGTTGATCTGGAGTCCGTTCGGGGCTCCGGAGAGGGGGATTCGTCGCCATCGTCTTCAGCAACCATCCTCCATCACCAATTTTATGATGCTCACCACCGTGCATGAGTAATTCCATCATAGGCTTGTTGGACGGTGATGGGTTGGATGAGATTTAGCATGTAATCAAGTTAGTTTTGTTAGGGTTTGATCCCTAGTATCGACTATGTTCTGAGATTGATGTTGCTATGACTTTGCTATGCTTAATGCTTGTCACTAGGGCCCGAGTGCCATGATTTCATATCTGGACCTATTATGTTTTCATGAATATATGTGAGTTCTTGATCCTATCTTGCAAGTCTATAGTCACCTATTATGTGTTATGATCCGACAACCCCGAAGTGACAATAATCGGGATACTTCTCGGTGATGACCGTAGTTTGAGGAGTTCATGTATTCACTATGTGTTAATGCTTTGGTACGATTCTCTATTAAAAGTAGGCCTTAATATCCCTTAGTTTCCTCTAGGACCCCGCTGCCACGGGAGGGTAGGACAAAAGATGGCATGCAAGTTCTTTTCCATAAGCACCTATGACTATATTCGGAATACATGCCTACATTACATTGATGAATTGGAGCTAGTTCTGTGTCACCCTGTGTTATAGCTATTACATGAGGAATTGCATCTGACATAATTATCCATTACTGATTCAATGCCTATGAGCTTTTCATATATTGTGGTTCACTTATTTACTTTACCGTTGCTACTGTTACAATCACTACAATACTGCTATCTTTACTTTTGCCACTGTTACCATTACTATCATACTACTTTGCTACTAAATACTTTGCTGCAGATACTAAGTTATCCAGGTGTGGTTGAATTGACAACTCAACTGCTAATACTTAAGAATATTCTTTGGCTCCCCTTGTGTCGAATCAATAAATTTGGGTTGAATACTCTACCCTCGAAAGCTGTTGCAATCCCCTACACTTGTGGGTTATCACGTAGCTAGCAAATGAAAAGGTGCTCCTCCAAGATCTGGGGGTCAACACGAATGGTAGCCATCACGACCTCATCCGCGCGTGCGGCCACGATTTGCTTCTTAGCTGCGAAATGCTCCTTGAGATCCTGGCTATATTGCATGCACCATGGCTTAGGACGGCGCTTATTTGGTGGAGGGGTAGGTGATTTGGGTGGAAGGTGTCATGCTCGCGCCGGCGGTTGGGGCATGTGGAAAGGAGGAGGAGGACGAGGTTCGGGTGTGTATTACCTGCCTGGATAGGTGAGGCCGAGCAGCGTGAAGGAGGGTCGCCGGCGAGGAGGCGGCGCTGCAAGCAAGGAGTGAAGGTTTCAACTTGGAAAGGAAGGTGGAAACAAGGGAAATGTGGCTTTTGGTAAGGGGGAGGGGACGGGGAGGTAGATATTTCCGCGGAAGCCAAAAATTTGGAATTGCTTCAGCGAAAAACTGGCGCACAAAGGTTCATCAGACACGGTCCCTTATTCAGAACTATGTACGATATGTGAACAACACAAACGGTTCAGATAGCTTAACCCGTGTTTGATCAGTTTGAATGTCAAAAAATTTGGTTCCAATTTCCCTAGTTACAGTTCTCATCCACGTCGTTGCATAATTTCGGTACAGAAAGGAGACTACAGCACACCCACACTTCTTAGTCGAGCAAGTTCAGCAATTAAACTGAGCTAGTTGGCCTAAACATTACTCTAACAAATTAAAGACCGGCGCTCTTAATTAAACAAAACAAAGAGTACTACTATGGCTCGTGCTCGTCGATCTCCGCCGCCTCCTCCATGTCCAGCTCACGCCCGACGGTCGACTGGGGAAGGGGCTCCATGGCATCCATCGTACCATACTCGGCAAGCATCTTGCCATCCGCGTCCGGCATCTCTTTGGAAAAAGGCCGCCACGAGCTGGGCGTGGGCGGCCGCGATCTGGGCTTGGACGGGCTCCGTTATCGCAAGGTATGGGCGAAGGAACGGACGGCTGCTCGAACGCTCTCGGCGATTGCCAACTCTTCGGTCATGGGTTGCCGACCGTTGTCGGAGAAGCTTCGCTCGATTTGTGTCGTGGCCGCCACGAGCTGGGCGTGGGCGGCCTCGACATGGTCGTGGTCAGCCTCCATTAGGGCTAAGGCCGCCGCTGTGGAACGGACAGCTGTTGTGCCGCTCTCGCCAGCTGTTATCCCCGAGGCATATGTTGCTGCCGCCACCTAAGAAGCAATAGCGACCGTTTGGGCTGCCATGGCCTCTCAGTCACAGATTGCGGCCGCGCTCAAGCACCTTGTTAGCACGCGCATGGGGGCTGCGGCCGCGCTCTTACCGGAGTGGGCCGTCGAAGTTAACCTCACGACGCGGGTCCACGTCCCCATCTTTCACCGGGGACGATTGAACAGTGAAATGATATTTGGGGATCGAGCTAGTGTGCTTGACATGCCGACTGTGGACTGTATCCGACGCACCTTCTCGCGTAAGCCATAGGCATACTATACACCGACGGTGCTCCAAGATATTTTGTACTGCATCTCACACGGTTGGTAATAATAAAGTATGTGGGATCAACTTGATTTTTAATTTTGATTTGAATTACAGAATGGGGTCACAGCCGAAATGGACGGTGTTTGAATTGCTAGACCTTTTATCTGTAGTGAACATGCAACTATATGTGTGTCGTAAAAAATTGGAATTGTTCACGGTTCCTTTGGACATTTTTATACGGTAACTTGATTTTCTAGGTATTTCAGGTGCACAATTCAAAATTAAACCACATGCTCCAGTCCATAAAAATGGTTTGCAAAATCAAATGTTTGTCCTTGGTTGCAATCTTAGGTCACATGCAAGAAATGAGAATGAATGTCAAACACCTTGACACTGTCGCCCAGCCGCTAACATTGAGATACATGCTTTTAACATTCTAGTAAATCAAAAACTCGTCTGAAATTCATGAAACTTGACAAGATATCATGGAACGGCAGCGACATGCCGTGGTAAAAATATTGCCCCATTTTGGGCAGGTGTGGGGTATAAGCTTCTCGCAAACCAGAGCTTCTCTCACAACAAGCCTGATGGTTTCAGTAGGGTACGTGCCACCTTGGGGGACGAAACTATATATGTTGCCTCTTCTTACTTTGAAAATGTTTTTCGTGTCAACATAGAACAACACAAGTGTTGTGTCAATTTTTGGGATTTTTCGGGGTTCGTTTTGACATTTCCATGCATTAATTGCGTTTTCAATGCATTTATGAGCACAATTCAAATTTGAACTACAAGCACATGCTCTAATGCATATAAATTGGTTGAAAATTCAAATATGTGTCCTTGGTTACATGCTTATGTCCCATGCAAGAAATGGGAATGAATGTCAAACACCCTGCCAGATTCCTGGTTTTTAAATTCTAGTAAATCCAAAACTCGTCTAAAATTCATGAAACTTGACATGCTATCATGGAGCAGCATCAACATGTCGTGGTAAAAATATTGTCCCATTTGGGGCGGGTTTGGGGATATGCTTCTTACAAACCAAAGGCTCTCACAACAAGTCTGATGGTTTCGGTAGGGTACGTCGCACCTTTGGGGACGAAATGATATCCGCTGCCTCTTATTGCTTTCAAAACATTTCTAGTGTCAACATAGAACAATATGTCGTGTCAATTTTTGGGAATTTTTGGGGTTCGTTTGGACATTTTTATGCATTAATTGCATTTTCAATGCATTTATGAGCACAATTCAAATTGTAACTACATGCACATGCTCTAATTGCATATAAGTTGGTTGAAAATTCAAATATTTGTCCTTGGTTGCATGCTTAGGTCCCATGCAAGAAATGGGAATGAATGTCAAACACCCTGCCACCGTCACTCGGCCGCAAACATTGAGATTCCTGGTTTTCAAATTCTAGTAAATACAAAACTCGTCTCAAATTCATGAAACTTGGCATGCTATCATGGTGCCATGGTAAAAATATTGTCCCATTTGGGGCAAGTTTGGGGATATGCTTCTCACAAACCAAAGGCTCTCACAACAAGCCTGATGTTTTCGATATGGTACATCCCACCTTTGGGGATGAAATGATATCCGCTGCCTCTTATTGCTTTCAAAAAAATTCTAGTGTCAACATAGAACAATAGGAGTGTCGTGTCAATTTTTGGGATTTTTCGGGGTTCGTTTCGACATTTTTATGCCTCAATTTCGTTTTTAATGCATTATGAGCACAGTTCAATTTTAAACTACATGCACATGCTCTAATGCATATAAATTGGTTGAAAATTCAAATATGTGTCCTTGGTTGCATGCTTAGGTCCCATGCAAGAAATGGGAATGAATGTCAAACACCCCGCCACTGTCACTCGGCCGCAAACATTGAGATTCCTGGTTTTTAAATTCTAGTAAATCCAAAACTTGTCTAAAATTCATGAAACTTGGCATGCTATCATGGAGCAGCATCAACATGCCATGGTAAAAATATTGTCCCATTTGGGGAAGGTTTGGGGATATGCTTCTCACAAACCAAAGGTTCTCACAACAAGCCTGATGGTTTCGGTAGGGAACGTCACACCTTTGGGGACAAAATGATATCCGCTGCCTCTTATTGCTTTCAAAAAAATTCTAGTGTCAACATAGCACAACATGAGTGTTGTGTCAATTTTTGGGATTTTTCGGGGTTTGTTTGGATATTTTTATGCATTAATTGAGTTTTCGATGCATTTATGTGCATAATTCAAATTTTAACTATATGCACATGCTCTAATGCATATAAATTGGTTTTGAAAAATCAAATCTTTGTCCTTGGTTGCATGCTTAGGTCCCATGCAAGAAATGGGAATGAATGTCAAACATCCTGCCACCGTCACTCGGCCGCAAACATTGAGATTCCTGGTTTTTAAATTCTAGTCATCCAAAACTCGTATGAAATTCATGAAACTTGGCATGCTATCATGGAGCGGCATCGACATGCCATGGTAATTTTTTGTCCCATTTGGGGCAGGTTTGGGTATAAGCTTCTCACAAACCAGAGCTTCTCACGACAAGCCTGATGGTTTCGGTAGGAATGTCCCACCTTCGGGGACGATACGATATCCGCTACCTCTTATTGCATTCAAAATTTTTCTAGTGTCAACTTAGAACAACAGGAGTGGTGTGTTAAATTTTGCAATTTTTCAGGGTTTGTTTGGATATTTTTATACATTAACTGGTTTTCTAGGCATTTTATGTGCATAATTCAAATTTGAACTACATGCACATGCTCCAGTGCATATAAATTGGTTGAAAAATCAAATCTTTGTCCTTGGGCACATGCTTAGGTCACATGCAAGAAATTGGAATGAATTTCAAACACTAGGGCACTGTTGATTGTTGGCAAAACATTGAGATACTTTGTTTTTAAATTCTAGCAAATCCAAAACTCGTCTGGAAGTCATGAAACTTGGCATGCTATTATGGAATGGCACCCGACATGTTGTGGTATTTTTCGTGTCCATTTTGAGAGAAGAAGCACTCGAATTACAGCCAACAAAGGCATTTTCAAACAAATAGCTGCCACTCTAACCTCGCAAACGTTTGTATAATTCAAATCGTGTGTGTTATGTTAACCATTCACATGACGCCATGTGTCTTCGTTCTAATGGCTATAGGAGGTGTCGTGCGGATAGCTGCTTGACTGAACGGGAGGCGTGCGAGCGCAGTCCGGTGTGCAGGCTGACCGAGAGGCGTGCAAGCTGTCCTCCGATGCGTAGGCTCACCGTGTTGCACAATAAAGGCTGTAAAGGGGGATCTACAGCAGCAAGGACCAGCTTCCCTACCGCTAGCTCATCTAACAGAACTCCCAAGTTAAGTGTGATGAGGCTGGAGTAGTCATGAGATGGGTGACCAGATGGGAAGTGGACTCAATATTAACTAGTTGGATGGGAAACTGTAAAGGTTTATTATACACCTTTGTATTATAAACCTTTGTACTGACCCATCCCATCTAGTTAATATCGAGGTCTTTGCTTTGTAATTTTTGACATTGTTTGTTTTCTGAACACATGTTGGCTTGAAGAAAGTCTATCTCGTTACTTTTTGATAATTGTTTATACGCAAGCAACTAGTTTGCATTTTTCAAAGCTTTTGTTACGAACAGAATCGCACATGAACTTACTATAGTAACCATGTGTGTTATAATTTCTCATCGCAAACAGTTCATCCGAGTGGGTTGTTTTCTACGTAACACACAGATCTGGTTTACATGAATCGTTTGTGTTCTTTTGGTTGATTGCAAATGTCGCATATCACACACATCTTGTTAAGATGAACCATTTCCGTTCTCTTGCCTAATCGAAAACAGTTTCTCTGAGTGAACCGTATGCCGTATATCACACACACCTTGATCTGGCTGGTCGTTTCTGTTGCATTCCCTAATAGCACAAAATTCATCGGAGGGAACTATATGTCGTACTCCCTCCGTTCGGAATTACTTGTCGCAGAAATGGATGTATCTAGACGTATTTTAGTTCTAGATACACCCATTTCCGAGACAAGTAATTCCGAACGGAGGGAGTATATCGCACACACATTGATATGGTTGCACGTTTCTGTTGTTCTTCCTCATCGCAAACAGTTCTTCTGGATCAACCGTATGCTCTGCATCGCACATGCAACTAAAATCGGAACCGTGTTTGATGCATCGGTCATCGCAAACGTTTTGGACATTTTTGACGGTTCTCTAACACCACCGTTTGAGATTATTGCATCGCACACAGTTTTTCGAAGGGTCTCTGATTGTAGTGTCGCTTAGCACCATCCTCCAGTATTGATAGGTCTCCTCCTTCAATCCCTAGCAAATCAACGAGTTTGAGTGGCTAGAGAGAGAGAGAGAGAGATCAGGCAAAAAAGCTTGAAGGGCACTAATGGAGGAGAGAGAGAGATGCAAGAGGTTAGGAGGTAGGTAGAAGAAACCCCCTTTATACACGGACCCCCTTTTTCCAACCGTTACAACAGTTTTTACACTGCAGCGATACAATCGCTCAAGACCCCGGTACAACCGGGATTCACGGGAAGGCAGCAGTAACCCTAGCAAGTGTTACAACGGGTGGCACGAGCGGTAGTACCGGTTAACAATGAGTAACCAGACCAATCGCTCGCCTACCGCTCTGAAATAGAAGGGAGTCACCCCTATGGGCGATGGTCGAGCGGTAGTTGCACCGGAACTACCGCCTGACCCTGGAACCAGAGATGACTAGGTCCAGAGCGGTACAACCACTCGGGACACCGGTAGTACCGATTAGCAGAGCACAACCGGGACAACCGGGCCACCACCACCCAAGGACCGCCCCATCACAAACAAAGTCCGGCGGTTGGGCGGTACCTAGCTAGTACAACCGCCTGTCAGGCACCTCCTGGGTTTTCCCATAGCAGAGGCGGTACCACCGCCCGGGGGCAGCGGTACTACCGCTGGGCATGTACCTGGGAGGTGCAACCCTAGGGTATCACCCCTAGGTCGGTGGTTGAGTCAGAATAACAGGGCATGTGGTACAACCGCCCTAGAGGGCAGTACAACCGCTAGGAGGTAAAAACACTGGTTAGAAGGAGAAAGGGGACCTCTCTCTACTCAACCGGAATGGAACGGTGGGTGAAGAGAAATGTGTACGTGCATTGATTCACCCAATACCTTCCGATGTGGATTCACTCTTAATAGTACGGGTTTCCTACGACCAAAGAAATAAACACGCAGAAAACACCGTCTTCGATCTTTTTCGTCCAGAGGGAATGCCTAACCGACTTGTACTTAAACATAGAGTACCTCAAGAACTTGGCACACGATTAGACCACAAAGATAGTTGTCATCATCACCAAAACACAAAGATGGGAAATGTCCTAACAAACACGCCGACACAAACGGATACAAATTTTGTCCGTTGGAGTCGACATTTTGGGCGGTGTCCGTCCCTGTTCATGTTTGGGTGGTCAATGCGTGGGCAGACACATTTTCATCTGCGCAACCGGTATGCAGCCAATTTTTGAACTTTTTGCATACATATGAAAAGTTCAAACGAAATAGTTGCGCAACCAAATAAAAAAAGTCATAGTTGACAAACCAAATGGAATTTAAATTGTCACAGATACATTTAAAAGAAAAGATCTAATACATGTATTGTTTGCCAAGGTGAGCCCACATATGCTCAACCAAATCATCTTGTAGTTGAATGTGAGTTGCCTAATCATGAATTTCATGATGAAATTAGGTGAGGTGTGCAAGCGTTGTCGCTCCTCCATGCTCAGACACAACATTTTCACCCTGAAATTGAAACCCCTGGTCGATACGATCAGCTAGGTAGTATCATTTGTTGTAGTGGTGGCTATTGCTCTCAACATTGACCTTTGTGAAGTTTTCTTCTGCAAGCCTTCCGAACACTAGAGAACATTGAAGCACGTTGATGTCATTGTGAGAGTCGGTCGTGCCGAAAAAATAGTTTCAAATCCATAGATATTGTGTAGCCACTGCCTCAAGTATGGCAGTGCAAGCTTCACATGACCCCTATACTGCCCCTGCCAAGCAGATGATAGTTCTTCCACGTCTAGTGCATACAATCTATGCTACCAACCATCCTTGTAAAGCCCCTATCTACATTGATTACCAACAACCGAGTTGCATCTGCAGCAGTTGGCTCTCTCAAGAACTCCGGGCCAAACACTGCTACCACGGCCTTGTAGAACTAGTACATGGATTCTAGGCACGTGGACTCACTCATGGGAACATACTCATCAATAAGATCATCCGGTGTTCCCTACGCAAGCATCTGAATAGCTACAATGCATTTCTGATAAGAGGAGAAGCCAACCTTTCTCAAGGCATCCTCCTTGGATATGAAATAATCATCGTATGTCACCACCCCCTCCCGAATACCATTGAACACATATCTAACAACCATCCAGAAGCGGCGACGAAATAGCTTGTGTTTGAAGAGTGGGGCAAGTGGACTTGAAGCAGTCTTCCTAGAGTAAGCAATGGCCGCTCTCCGCGTTACGATTCAACGTCAGAGCATGGCGCGGGATCGAGCCCCTAAAATTCGGCCAGTACCTAGCAATATGGTCATGGACGACCAAAATAGCAACCACGGACTACTTATCGTCCAACAACGAATCGTCCAAATCGCAAATGAAGTTGTTGAAGAAGTACCCATCTCCACTATCAATTTGTACCTTGCGGGCGAAACGTCAAATACCTTGCGAACGTGGTGGGAGAAGCTGGCCGGTCAAGAGCCCCGCGCCTCTCCCAAACCAGGCAGCAGGCCGGTCGGCGTGGAGGCGACCGTGGCGGTGACCGTCAAGCGAGGACGCCGGGCTTGGGAGCATTGTCGGCGATGGTGAAGGCAAGGGGGTGGCATGGCCGTGGGGATGGTACGACGACGGCGAAACCAGCCCACCAACGTCGGCAAAAGCGGTTGCCCTCGGATGATGCGTGTTGCTGGGGGAGGTGTGTGGGTGCGGGCGACGGCCTGAGCCGCGTCCAACAGGGTGGAACAAGGCAAGGATGGGTGATCAGGTGTCATTGTTGCGGATGGAAGAGGGGGAGAACGACCAATGTGTCATGCATGGACAGAATTGCCCTTAGGGATTTGGTAACTTCGTGCACAAGCATGAATGTTCGAGTTGTCTACCGAGGTCGGTCAAGAGCCCCGCGCCTCTCCCAAACCAGGCAGCAGGCCGGTCGGCGTGGAGGCGACCGTGGCGGTGACCGTCAAGCGAGGACGCCGGGCTTGGGAGCATTGTCGGCGATGGTGAAGGCAAGGGGGTGGCATGGCCGTGGGGATGGTACGACGACGGCGAAACCAGCCCACCAACGTCGACAAAAGCGGTTGCCCTCGGATGATGCGTGTTGCTGGGGGAGGTGTGTGGGTGCGGGCGACGGCCTGAGCCGCGTCCTACAGGGACGGAACAAGGCAAGGGTGGGTGACCAGGTGTCATTGTTGTGGATGGAAGAGGGGGAGAACGACCAATTTGTCATGCATGGACAGAATTGCCCTTAGGGATTTGGTAACTTCGTGCACAAGCATGAATGTTCGAGTTGTCTACCGAGACCCAATCCTTAAAATTTGATTAAGTATAGCGTATGTCCCAAAAGGAAATGAATATAAAAAAGGTGAGAGATGCACCAGCCGGGAATCGAACCCGGTTAAGTATAGCGTATGTCCCAAAAGGAAATGAATATAAAAAAGGTGAGAGATGCACCAGCCGGGAATCGAACCCGGGTCTGTACCGTGGCAGGGTACTATTCTACCACTAGACCACTGGTGCTTTGATGTGCAATTTGTAAAAGCCTTAATTATTTAAGCGATAGTATTCTTTTCACTGATAAGATCACTGAGAGTATATTTCAGTTCAAGTGTTGACCAACTAAGCTTTTAACTACGTACGGAAGTGATAAACTCAGTTCGGTGGGTTCTAGTCCAGTTATCTGGTGTTCCATGTTCAGTTGAGTGATAGTTTTAGGCACGTGAGGAGACGAAGGGAGGACGCCAGCGTGTCATAAAGAAAGACAAAAACTCAATTCAGCAGAGCTACTCTGACATGGCACATAAACCAGCAGAAACCAACTAACTCAAAAGAAAATTGACCACAGTACAATTTCCTTTGGCTTCTCTTCTAGACAATATTCAGTATAATGTATGCCGAAGACTGACACAAGACAAATAAGAAGCCTGGTTACAATATCAGGCAAACACAACTCGCATGTCGGACAAGATTAACGGAGAACTCCAACATTTGATTGAACATAGTGTCAAAAACACTCTCATATTATGAACGAGGTAGCAGTAAGTTACAATATCGTCCTCCCCACAAGAGCATTGGCGACAGACATAAATATTTAGTACATTCTCCCCAGAATAGACTCTTTTGCTCACTATGGCAGACGCAGCAGACCATCTAGAGCACTTATTCGGCAGGAATAACAACCGAAAAATAATAAAAGCAGTAACACGGGATACAGTACGCTTTGCCGGTCACCCGGCCAGCTGCTTAACCGAAACTACTATAGCAGGACACCATCTCAGAGACTTCAAACGTCTCTGGAACCGCAGATTTCTCTCAGGCAGCGACACCTTTCTCGGTCACCTTCTTCTCCACTCCCCAGACGCACGCCTCCTCGCCCTGCGCGGCCATCTCCATCCCGTCGCTGCTCCAGCCATCATCCAGGGTCGACCTCGGGGACACGGCGCCAGGGGCAACCGCACTGAAGCTCTGGTACATGAGCAGGCCACCGCCCGGAAGCTCCTGCTCGACGAGATCGTCGCACAGGTAGGAGCAGACCTCGGCACCGGCCGCCCATGATTTGGCGAAGCCTTGGCCACCGAAGATGGTGACGGCGACGGAGAAGTCTGACGGGCGGAAGCATGACAGCACCCTCTTGATCAGGTCACTGTAAACCAGGGAGCCAGGGTTGAAGTTCATCGCTTCATAGCTCGCGTAGCTGAAGCCCTCCTCAGGAGTGACGTGGATGGTGGAGGCTGCAGGGCCGGAGACGCCGTTCATCGAGTACCCGCACGGGTCGAAGTCGAAGTCACAGATCTCCATCTCGGGGATGATAGCAGAGATGCCAGAGACCTTGGTCATCTCCTTGGCCGAGGAGCAGCCGCCGTCGGCAGAGTTCTTGAAGAACACCGCGGCCTTCCTGGCGTCCAGCCCAGTCATGCACATCTCGAGCGTCACCATGGGCTGCTCAGGCTCCTCCGTGGCGTAGTAGACGTGCCACATCTTCTTGGGCCTGAACGCATCACCCATCACATATGCATTGCCACCTGACTTGAGGCCACCAAAGAAGCCGTTCAGCACGGACACCTCCTCCGAGAAGCTGCGGTGCGGCGCCGGCTGCGCGCCGGGGAAGATGAACGTCCCGCGGGAATACTTGGCTGAAAGAAGTGGCAGCGACAGCTCCGCAGCAAGCTCAAGGATGCGGGGAATCGACAGCAGGAGCTTTGTTGTTCCACAGGTTTTGATGACAACCTTGTGGGAGTACACAAAGAGGCTCGACTCCGAGAGCACATAAGAATCAAACTGCTTGTTCGAGAGCTGGGACACAATGGTGCACCGTGCAAGATCGAGGAAGGAGTCGATCTGGTGTCGAGAGAGGGCGCGAAGGCCACGGCCGCACGGGTCCACAAAGACAGGCGCGTGGGAGAAAGTTATCTCGAGGCGCTTCTCGTAGCCCTCAAACCCAATAGGGGAGGCGGGGGCAGGGGCCCAGCAGTCAGCCAAAGACATTTCCATCTGATCAAGTGTCGCGAGGAAGAAGGGAGGATGATAGAGGACAGAGGAGATCGGATAGGACAAGCCAAGTAGCGGAGGAAGCAGCCAGCCAAGGGAGATTTATTGGACAAAAGGAAAGGGAAATTGCAGTAAAGAATCCTATGCTACGTTGAAAGGCATGCGAAGGGAATATCAGGAGGGCTTGCGGGCGCACTGCAAAACAAAGATCAGAGTGTAATTGTTAGAAACAAGAGTATCAAATGCATCAATGAGCATATTCAAATTTGCATCTATGTAACTACATTGGTTAAGTCTTGTGGTGCTTACGTTGGAGTAGGCAGCAGACTGGAACTTCTTGATTCCTCCGGCAGGGCGAACGTCCTCAATCTTGTAACCGAGGGGAGCTTCGTACATGGAATTACTACTACTAGACTTCTTGCCGGCTTTTGACATCATTAGAACATTCACACTCGTTCCTTCGTGCTGATGATGAGAGAAGAAAAAAAGTTAGTGACTCGAGTAATATGGCAGTAACATGCGGCATTATTAAGACCTGAAGAAGCAAACGCCTATTTAGCTGATGAGCATAATTCATATGGTTATAGTACAGTCGATTGGGAGTAGTAGCAAACACATGAGCTCATGAGCATACTTTTAGATGGTTAAAGCAAATATGTTTAGACAATCATGAACCACTTGAATTAGACACACTGCATATTCCTTAGGATTGGCCTAGAATCAATTCCGTAATCTTTTTAGAAGATCGAGCCTATCAATTAACTATAGAACAAAAGGAATTAACAATTTGGAGTGTAATGTGGGCACAGAAAAGCAGTAGCATCCGATATGTCAACCATATTACTACTAGATACCTAAAGCACAAAAAAATGTGTTGCATTTTTATCTCCAGGTTTTCCTCCAGGACAAAATGTGTTATAATTGGCACTAAATGCGTAATTAAAAGACATCAAATAAAAAATCAATGCAAACCAGAGCCCGCCCGGTGAACATAATTGCGTAGCCTATTGCGGAAAAGTTGGAAAAGTGTACAAATGACCAGACGTTTCCATAAAATACGCTGCGTTTTGCAGGCTGGGAAGGTTTGACTATCATAAACAAAGACAACACAGCAGACAAAACAGAGTATGAAAGACTGTAGATTCACGCTTCATGGCATCATCAACAATTAAACTCCACTCCAACAAACAATGGATGCATAAGCGACGTTTTTCTCGGATCACCGCCCCCGCGAGAAGCCCTAGCAAGATCAGACGCACCAGGAGATTCTCATCTCTCCCTAAAATAAAAGTACTCCGAAAAAAAATCCCAGCACATCATGTAGAACAGGGGAGGACGAGACCCAAGAAAGAAATCCCCTGCCTAAGCAGAGCGCGATCCCCCGCTGCCAAAAAGGACCCCGGAGAACCTAAATCGAGATCCAGAACAAAACATTGCGGGCAGGACGCGTACTACAAAATCGCAGGGCGAAGACAGGGAAACTCACGCTTCTTGGAGGACGAAGCTCTGGCTGTTGCGGCCTTGGGTTTCAGATCGACGGAGTTCCTAGGTTACGAGGCACGGGCGGTTTGCTCTTTCGAGGCGATCGGCTCGAAGAGGTTTGGGTTTGTTTTCGATGGGAAGGTGTGTCGAGGCTGGGGCGGCCACTGGGTGCTATTTATAGTGGACGCGAACGGTGCGGCCGGCCGAGCGGGGTACGGAGAGGCGGTGGGAAGCGGCTACAAGTTTAGGGCCTTGCTTCCGGGCTTCCGGGCCTATTCGCTATTCCCGTCCCGTATTTTTGGGTGACAACTAAAAACTCACGTGCAAAACCTCCTGGCCGAGCAGTCATGAGACATTGGTCAACAAACATCAACGTTTCCATTAAAGAAAAAACATTGCCGTCTCGAGTGTTTTTTTTTCTTTTTTGGCCACACCTGCGAGGACTAAAAGATCTGAAGTGAGGGCAGCGGGATCCCATCCCCGCCATCGGCCATCAAAGCGTCGGGCAAAGGGGGGATGAATCTAGGGGCTCGCCGGCAAAGTGTGGAAGGAAGAGTTTGCCTTAACCGCCGAGGAAACGCGGAGAAAATGCTTGGAAATAAAATCATATTTCTTTTTTCAGGTACTATTATGTACTCTTACTAAAAGTACGTTATCGAAAATGTACAGAGAGATTTCTCGCAAGAAAATGTATAAAGACATGTGGTACAAATTCGGAAGAAAAGGCAGAACATCTATCCACGATACATGCATGTGTGTGGGTATTCCAGAAAAAATGATCCATTGGCCTTAGATCTACATAATATTGCCTAAATACTCCTTGCGTTTTTATTTACTTCGCATATTAACTATGACCTAAGTCAAACTTTCCAAGGTTTGACAAAGTTTATCGAAAACAATCTAAACTTTCACAATAAAAATTATATATGATATGAAAATATATTAAATGATGATTCTAATGGTATTGATTTTGTATTGTGGATGTTATTTTTTTGTATAAACTTGGTCAAAGTTTTTGAAAGTTTGACCCGAAGCAAAGTTAATATGCAAAGTAAATAAAAATGGAGGGAGTATACCATACTCCTTAGACCCGCATAATTATATGGTGAACCCTAGCCACGTGCACTCCTCTCGTCGCATCGTCGGTCCCCCTTCTCTTCCACCAATCTCGACGGCGTCGGGGGACAGGGGCATTGTGGAACTGGTGGTAGTAGTAGTTTGGGGTTCTTTCCTGTAGTTAGGGTTGTTGAGTTGTCGGTGTCCTGGTCGGTGCCTCGAGGCGGCTCCGAATGTGCGTCTAGCACGGTCAGACGACACATGGATGTGTGCCTTTAGTGGATCTACTTGGGTCTGGTCAGCTTTGGACTCCGTTGAATCTGGTTGGATTGGGTCGACTTTGGTCTCCGGCATATCCTTCTAATATGGTCAATGCTCATGGTGGTTGGTGTGTTTGTAGGTACAGTCCTTCTAATCTACACTTTTTATTCATGAGCAATAGTTGTTACTCCGAGCCTTAGCACGACGACTTTTCGATTGTACAAGAGTTGCCCCACTCCGGTGACAGAGGGGCAATGACGGTGGCTCACCTTTGACTCGTTCCGGTGCTTGTAGTCGTAGCTAGGTGATCCATTGATCTGGTTGTAATACTTTTTTTACTTCGATGAATCTGCGTGCTGTTGTTACATCTTATCTATAAATCGAGAGAATTTTTCATATAAAAATATTATATTAATAATTGTACGGTTAAATCTATGTACATGTTCATAAAAAAAACTACACCACTTATATCTAAATAATTATACTTCATTTGAGTGGTAGAGATTGTAATTTGGTATGACACTTTTTTGTGTTGGTTTCGCCCAAATTTTCCTGTTAGAAAAAAATATTTCAATTGTTCATTATTAACATTTTTCAATTGTTAGAAATTCTAAGAAGAAAGCAAAACATCCTCTCTCAGACATTTGATACATCCATTTTTCATCATCTTTCAATTGTTCATTATTAACCATGTCTTACATATTATGTCAACTATCTTATACCTTTTCCTATGTTATTTTGCAAGTTTCAACATAGGAGGGGGAAGTGCCAGAAAGCTATAAAAATTAAACTACTCCATCTTATCATCCTCTTCTAGGCTTTATGATTTGTCGAATTAGCTGACTTTTTTTCACATGGCATCGCATTGCTAGCGTCACTCATGTAAGTCTATTCCACATATTAGGTTTCCCGCTAACTTAATATTTGTTGTTTGTTGTCAGATATGTTTATGTATTTATCAATATAGGAGTAGCTTTGATTTTATTCTCTCGCCCAAGACATGATAACATGTCTTATATTTACCTTACACGATAGTGGATCTCTTGTATCTTAATAATTAAATTACCCTTATGGTGTCCTTTTAAGACACCTCCACCCCCATCTCACCCCACCACCTAGGCGGATCCTGTGATTTCGCCGGGGTGGGGGGGGGGGCACTAGATCCAGGGCCCTCAAACTAAACATAAGAAAACACAAGAAAATATGTTGAATTGACAACAAAAGGGAATACATTATTTTTGTTTCTCTTATAAGTCTCTTCTTCACTAATATGTCCCATTAATATTATCCTAATTTCTTGGATCACAATAATCTATAAAAAAACTGGTGGGTTGTCAAGACTAGTAGATGATTTGAATGCCCATGATCACTCACTTTGTTATCATCCATGTTGATGTTAACACTGAACTGTGTAAAGCCCTCATCTTATGGATAACATTTGTTTATTCCTCCATAACAAGTATTGGCATGTCGCTAAAATAAAAAATGATAACCCCAATAATATCTATGCATTAAGAGTATTTAATATATTAATTATCAATGGCCATTCACAACAATGAAGAGGCAATGTTGATGATCATTTATAAATTTTAATGAATCATCATGGTAAATCTTATAGGGCATAGACTACCTATGTAGATGAAGATCAAATACATGCCTCATATTCTTTGCAACTTATATAATTGTGCCTTCACGGTGTGATCTTGTCTCTCGAACAGTCAACATGGTCGCATGGGTGGCAACGGCTTGACTATATGTGGCAATCTGATCCTGGTTGTACTCTACTATTGATGTGCATTAAGGAAGGATAAAAGGAACAATTTCATTATAATTACCCCTAATTAATCGCATATAACTGGTACTCCCTCCGTTTTTATAATCTTTGGGTATTAGATTTGACTGAAATCAAACTCCATCAAGTTTGACCAAGTTTATAAAAAAAATGTGGACATTTACAATAACCAATCTATATGTTGTGAAAGTATATTCAATAAAGAATCTAGTAGTATATATTTGTTACTCTATATGTTAATAGTTTGTGTATAAACTTTGTCAAAGTTTATAAACTTTGTCAAAGTTTATAAACTTTGACTTTGATCAAACCTAATATACGGAGTAAATAAAAATAGAGGGGGTATGTTTCTAATCGTACTAGGTAGAGATCCCAAATTTAATCATAGCAGGAAGCAAATTAGGGAGAACAAGTACGCCTATTTTGGGAATCACAGACTCAAGAAGAAAAATGTAGCAAGAAGGAAAGCTCGGGACTCCGCCCCTGCCTCACTCCTTTCAGGGTCGGGCCTGCCACCACCCCCGCTACTAGAAAATTCTCTGCCATCTCAAAAACACGTGTTCTATATATAATTATTCAGTGAGTAGCGTGTTTTTTTGGTTTATGGTACAATAAGTGGTATAGACCACTTGAAACGAGTGGTTAGCTATCTAAAAAACAGTCAACAAAGTACTATAGGTAATATATTTATATTATATACAATTTCTCTAAATTATACATGTTACACTCTTTAATTTTACCTCTCTCTAAGAAGATAGGATGCCTTGCATATATTCGGATGGGCATTATTTGACCCTAAATGGTAAAGAAATACCGATGAGCAGATAATTTAGTATCAACCCCTTTGACTCAAGGGTATAGAAAAGTGCCCCAGCATTTGGCAGGAAAAGGTTTGCTCAATGGCATGAGGAATTTTTCCTTTTATAGTTTGGTTAATAAATGAATGCATAATTTGACTATTTTACAGAAAAGTGCCATCTTTGTTTAGCGCGTGTACCCACTTTGGCATCTTAATTTGCGGTCGTTCCTTTCTCAAGAGGGCAGTTCTTCTCTTTACGCAGAAGCTACCACAATGTTGTAACGTTCTTTGGTCCGGAGATCTCGGCGGGGAAAACCCTCTAACTATGGGTTCCATTTTCCTTGTAGAAACACTTAAGTAAAAGTAGATGTATCCACACACAAACTGAAGGCATGTACTGAAACTTGAAATCACGGACATTAAAGAAAATTGAAAACACGGAGATTAAAGATTTAGGGGGTGTTTTTTTTCAGGGACTTTTTGGTGTAGGATCTAGAAAAAGTCCCTCTTAGAGACTTTTTAACCAAACAGGAGGGACTACTAGGGATTAAAAGTGGTTTTTCGGGACTAAATGAACAAGACTCTCAAGGAGAGTCTTTTTTGGGACTTTTTCAACAATGTTCCTCCCTGCACCCATTGCCCCGCCGCCCCATGGTGTTGTTTGGTTGTTATTTTTCTGCGTACTAGGGGTAACATGATCATTTAATAATCTCTAAGAAGGGACTAGAGACTTTTTAGTCCCTGGAAACAAACAGGGAGAGACTTTTTAGGGACTAGAGACTTTTTAGTTGGGACTAAAAAAATCCTAGGACTTATGAACCAAATAAGGCCTTAACAAGATCATTACATGCTCCTCGCTATCAATGAGAAAATCATCTCTCAACAAAATAGCATCATGTCTTGACGATGCATACACGACCTCGAACCCGGGTTTAATCCATGGTTGGCTGGGCTACAACCAACTCAAGAAGAGTGAAGTGCACTGTAGGTCCTTAAACTATTTCAAGGGTGTCACATAGGTCCTCGAACTATAAAAATCGTCATTTAGGTCCTCGAAGTACAGTAAGTGTGTCATCCAGGTCCAAAATCTCACTAACCCCCTCTAAATGGCCAACTTTTTTTAAACTCGCGAATATTTTTTAAAGTCGCGGATATTTTTCCCAAATTCATCGTTCGCGAACATTTTTTTAAAGTCGTGAATATTTTTTCCAAATTTACCGTTCGCTAACTTTTTTTAAAATCGCGAATATTTTTTTAAAGTCACGAATATTTTTTCCAAATTCATCGTTCGCGAACATTTTATTGAAGTCACAAATATTTTTCCAAATTCATCGTTCGCGAACTTTTTTTGAATTAATGACCATTGTTACTGTTCACGCGCCAGGGTCTCTTCGATGACAGAGGATCTCATTTTTTCTGATATTTTTTATATTTGTTCTTTGTCGTGTACTGTTCATCACGCACAGGAATTCAGGACTGTTTGCCGCGCACTGTTACGGTTACTGTTTACGTGCCAGCTGGCCAGCATGGAGATTTTGGACCTGAATGACACACTTACTGCACTTTGAGGACCTAGATGACGATTTTCGTAGTTCGAGGACCTACGTGACATCCCTGGAATAGTTCAAGGACCTACAGTGCACTTCACTCACTCAAGAACCATCCGATGAATGATAGATTCTCCCGCAAGATGGGAGCAACAGGCTCCACTATGTCATCTTGCTTCTCCTTCTTCCTTGTATAAGTTTTTGCTAATTTTGTTTTAAGAACGAAAAAAAAGGACGAGAAAACATTGGTTAAAAAGCAAGAAAGTGGCATAATATTTATAGTTAGCTGCAGCGTTTGACCAGTTTATTCTGAAACTAAAACGTCTTCTTTTCACCGAAGATTTCGTAAAGCCCCTGAATTCTAGCATGTCCCTTTCCTCCATAGTCCACTACAGACTCGTAAAAGACTGGTGCCTGGACTGCCGGTGTTAAACAACTAATCACAGTAGTACTAAAATATAATTGGAGCTTATCCTCAGCATCTTCCTCGAGACATTCCCGTAACTTGCACGCTTATGCTTGGGAATCCTCAGCTTCTACAGGCTCCATGAAGGTGATGAAGCCATTAGCTGTACTAAAATATAGTGCAGTTTGCAATTATTTGCCAATCATGTTAATCTAATCCTGGGGTTTAGCGAGGAGACTTCCCCGTATCCAGGCTGAGCTGGTCGCCACGGCCACTCCCCCCGGCTGATTATTATTCTAGAGCAATAATGTCGTTGTGGAGTATATATGCGCTCGAGTTGGATCCGATTGCAGACACCACCCAGCTGGTGCTGACATGGCAGAACAAGCACGATTAATTTTGGTCGTCTTTAGTTATGAATCTCCGCTACTCGGTAAGTGCCTTTGTCACGCATCACCACCTGTTCGTTGTGTTATTTTAGTTCTCAATCATGCCAAAGTTGTCTTCGCCAAATGTTTACATATTATTTTGCGACGCATGCTCCCCGTATGCTTGGACACTACACAACCTTGGTCCAACTTACAGCATCCCGAAATTCGCAAGGGGCACGCCCGTGCGGGACCATGCACCTGCTCAGCCCTGTTCGGCCGCACGATTGCTTCGTGGTCCGCAAAGGCGTTGGATTCCGTATGAGGGCTCACTAAGTTTTAAGTTTTAGTTTTTGAAATTTGTTCATTTTGTCGTATGTTCGAATCAAGTTTCAGTGCTTAACACTTGGTGAAGTTTTTAAAACTCGTTCAAAATCTATTTAAAAGTGGTCCTAAAGGTCATTGTCACAAGGAACACGAATATGCAAAGAAAAAATATTGTAAACTTTTGGTTAAAAACATATAAAAGATCAGAAATCAAAAGCCCAAAGAAAAATGGAGTCAATGCCCCGGCGCCTAGGTGCCACAAATCTCTCTCTTAGAGCATTTCCAATTGTAATGGACAACTATGCCCCCTCCCCGCCCCATTTTTCTGCGGACATATCCAAACATGTCCATGGATAGCAGCGGCGATCCACATTTTCTCGCCCATGCAATGTGACATGTTATTTGTCCGCCCCTAAGCCTGTGTGTCGGGGACGGCTCAGAGCTGCAAGAGAGAAGTGATGGAAACTTGGGTCAGTATCCACCGCCGGGGTGTCTGGGACGACCTGGAGTTGCAAGATCCCAGTCGGGCTACTCAGAAGGGCGCAGAGCTGGATAAGCCACAACAAGCCGATAAGAAGCTCGACTCACCCTGCCCGGCCACCGGGAAGGGCGCGAAGCTCGACAAGCCGCCCCAGGTTTCCATCAGTAACTAGTGGAGGGCACCGAATTGGACTCCGTCGCTAGCGCACTAGGTGCGAGGGTCCGCCTTCGATTCAGATCCAAAGCCAGAGCCGGATGTAGCAGCGCGGGATGAGATGGAACCAGAGCAGGAATAAGAGGGCGAAGAGGAGAGCAGTGAAGAAAGTGAGCTAGGGTTTGGGGTGTGGGTAGGCCAGGCCAGGTTGGGTCAATGTGGCGAACACGTCCGAGCAGGCCAAATCTGCCCCACAGCTGGGTGTGAGGGTCCGCGGATAGTCTAGACATTTGGTTAAATTTTCAGGATGCCGGATCTATGAAACACGAGATTTAATAATAAAACATCTCAAGCCTCATACTAAACTTCGTAAAGCGTGTTCCTAGTATAGCCCTCTTCTTCACAAATTTTCTTAACTAAAGGGAAACCCCAAAGGACTAAAGCATGACTTTGGTCTCACAACCAGCATACTCGAGTGCAACATAGAAGGACCGCGGAAAGCCATCCCTTTGTAACAAAGTCCACTATGCCAGCAAGATCAAAATAATTGCAATTTAGAGGGAAGCAACAAGAACATCAAGTATAAGATCCAATCTAATACCCGCAAAAAATGCAATACTCGCACATCACCATGTGTTGTGCATCATACTTGCATCTACTCGTAGAAATCTCATGTTGTCACTGTTGAGGAACATACTACAAAAGAGAGAAATTATCGTACTAACAAACATGCCCATGATCACTATGAAGATGCAACGATAGCGATCGTATTACGACAAACAATGTTTCCCGTGCACTAGTTGAGGGAGTTGTTGGCAAAAACTCATCGATTCCCGCATCTAGATTATACCTCCCATCCTCAAGAATATTACCAAGGTGATCCACCAATCTAGCACGAAAAGTACGACACCTCTGCGGTATCCACGCATACTGTATGAACGATTCGACAACACTCCATTGTCCAGGACAAAGTCCTAGCAGAGAACTACAGAGGAAGAGGAGTAGCCTTTCAGCGTGTCGGTCAAATCGAGAGAGATGTGTGGCACAAAGGTGAGGGAGGGCGCAGTCAAGAGTTGTATCTTTGGGGCAGGCTGCCCCTCCCCTCTATTTAGAATGGACAGAGTGGCCTCAGCGAGGAGGGTTGCCCACACAAAAAATCTTGCCACCCAAGTTAGGGGCACCCGACTTGGCATGGCCCCCAGCTAAGGGGGCAAATAATTTTCTGGCCCATAATGGTCCACATGGTTGCTGCCCATAGGGAAGCCTAGTAGGGCCTTTAAGAATGTTTCAAAAGGTTTTGCAACATTTTGGGCCATTCTGAAAGCTTTCATGGGCTTACAGGGCCTTTCGGGACTCTCTCGGGCACCTCCGGAACTCTCTGGACATCACCATAACATTTTTGAAAACATCTAAAACACTTTCGGTGTTTGTCTCTCATATTTCTTTGATTTCCTAGTACTCTATCAAACTGCTAGCCATTGAGCATGTGACCCTGCAGATTTGAAAATAAGGGACATGACCCGGAACACCTTTCAATCAATATTTAACACTGAAGCCTGGACACCCATATTAATTACCACATGCACATGAAGATATTTATCGAGCAAACCTTCAACATGTTTACACAACCCCCTTTGCTTTGCAATACGTAACATGGCCTTAGGCAAGACTTTTATGGGTATCCTTCTGAAGCAACTCTTTGATCAAAATACCATGTTATCCTCGTTACATGTTTGTTCTCTTTTCTCATTTTTGTATTTTAGTATCCCCGTGATCACTATCATGTTTTGTCTGACTAGATGATGATGCATAATGTAATCTGAGTGGACCTTAAGAGTATATCTCATGTTGGGGAACACGGTAATTTCAAAAAAAAAAAACCTACGATCACGCAAGATCTATCTAGGAGATGCATAGCAACGAGAGGGGAGAGTGTGTCCATGTACCCTCGTAGACCGAAAGCGGAAGCGTTTAGTAACACGGTTGACGTAGTCGAACTTCTTCACGATCCAACCGATCTAAGTACCAAACGTACCGCACCTCCGCGTTCAACACACGTTCAGCTCGATGACGTCCCTCGTGCACTTGATCCAGTTGAGTACGAGGGTGAGTTCCTTCAGCACGACGGCGTGGCAATGGTGATGATGATGTTACCGGCGCAGGGCTTCGCCTAAGCACTACGATGGTATGATCGAGGTGTGTAACTGTGGAGGGGGCACC
The DNA here is from genome assembly GCF_002162155.2 of Triticum dicoccoides. Classification (NCBI taxonomy): domain Eukaryota; kingdom Viridiplantae; phylum Streptophyta; class Magnoliopsida; order Poales; family Poaceae; genus Triticum; species Triticum dicoccoides. The sequence goes on along the minus strand of NC_041389.1, from coordinate 410,480,454 downwards.
GCACACGGCTAAGAGAAACTTATGTATTCTAGGGCGCCCCTCTGCCCCCATATATAAATGAGGGAGGGGGAGGCCGGCCGGCCCTAGGGGGCGCGCCCAAGAGGAGGAGTCCTACTAGGACTACTATCCTAGTAGGATTCCCCTACAAGGAAGAGAGGGGGAAGGAAGGAGAGGGAGATGGAGTAGGAAAGGGGGGGGCGCCCCCCCTTCCCTTGTACAATTCAGACTCCAAGGGGTGGGGGCGCGTCCTGCCCTGTCTGCCCTCCTCTCTCTCCACTAAGGCCCATGGTGGCCCATTAGTTCCCCCGGGGGGTTCCGGTAACCCCTCCGCCACTCCGTTTTTACCCGAAACCACCCGGAACACTTCCCATGTCCGAGTAACATGGTCCAATATATCAATCTTTATGTCTCGACCATTTCGAGACTCCTCGTCACGTCGGTGATCTCATCCAGGACTCCGAACAAACTTTGGTCATCAAAACACATAACTCATAATACATATCATCGTCGAACATTAAGCGTGTGGACCATACGGGTTCGAGAACTATGTAGACATGACCGAGACACATCTCCGGTCAATAACCAATAGCGGAACCTGGATGCTCATATTGGCTCCTACATATTCTATGAAGATCTTTATCGGTCAAACCGCATAACAACATATGTTGTTCCCTTTGTCATCGGTATGTTACTTGCCCGAGATTCGGTCATTGTTATCATCATACCTAGTTCAATCTCATTACCGGCAAGTCTCTTTACTCGTTCCGTAATACTTCATCCCACAACTAAATCATTAGTCACATTTCTTGCAAGGCTTATAGTGATGAGCATTACCGAGAGGGCCCAAAGATACCTCTCCGTAACACGGAGTGACAAATCCTAATCTTGATCTATGCCAACCCATCAAACACCTTCAGAGACACCTGTAGAGCATCTTTATAACACCCATTTATGTTTTGATGTCTAATAGCACACAAATTGTTCCTCCAGTATCCAAGAGTTGCATAATCTCATAGTCTGAGGAACATGTATAAGTCATGAAGAAAGCAGTAGCAATGAAACTGTAACGCTCATAATGCTAAGCTAACGGATGGGTCATGTCCATCACATCATTCTCCTAATGATGTGATCCCGTTCATCAAATTACAACACATGTCTATGGTTAGGAAACTTAACCATCTTTGATTAACAAGCTAGTCAAGTAGAGGTATACTAGGGACATTATGTTTTGTCTATGTATTCACACATGTACTAAGTTACCGGTTAATACAATTCTAGCATGAATAATAAACATTTATCATGAAATAAGGAAATAAATAATAACTTTATTATTGCCTCTAGGGCATTTTTCCTTTAGTCTCCCACTTGCACTAGAGTCAATAATCTAGATTACAAAGTAATGATTCTAACACCCGTGGAGTTTTGGTGTTGATTGTATTTTGCTCGTGGAAGAGGCTTAGTCAATGGGTTTGTAACATTCAGATCCGTATGTATCTTGCAAATCTCTATGTCTCCCTCCGACACTTGATGACGGATGGAATTGAAGCGTCTAATACGTCTCCAACGTATCTGTAATTTATGAAGTATTCATTTGTTATTTTATCATCCTTGGGTGTTTTACAATCATTTTATAGCAACTTATATCATTTTTGGGACTAACCTATTGACCCAGTGCCCAGTGCCAGTTGGCGTTTTTGCTTGTTTTTTACATCGTAGGAAATCAATATCAAACGGAGTCCAAAATGCAATGAAACCTTACGGACATTTTTTCTGGACCAGAAGGAACCCAATGGGCCTGAGCTGCACCTGGGGGTGCCCCGAGGGGGGCACAACCCACCAGGGCGCGCCAGGACCCCCTGGTGCGCCCAGGTGGGTTGTGCCCACCTCGGTGGCCTCCCGCACCCCGTCTTTGCACTATAAATTCCCAAATATTCCAAAACCCTTCGGGGTAGCCCTAGATCAGAAGTTTCGCCGCCGCATGGTCTCTGTATCCACGAAAACCAATCTAGACCCCGCTCCGGCACCCTGCCGGAGGGGGGAATCATCTCCGGTGGCCATCTTCATCATCCCGACAGCCACCACGATGAGGAGGGAGTAGACCACCCTCGGGGCTGAGGGTTTGTACCAGTAGCTATGTGTTTGATCTATCTCTCTCTCTCTCGTGATCTATATCATGAGCTTTGTTAATATAGTCGGATCATATGATGTTCCTCCCCTCTATACTCTTGTTATGATGAATTGAATATGTACCCTTCAAAGTTTTGTCTTGTCGGATCGAATATTAAGAGATGAGAACACATGATATATGTCTTGCAATATGAATACTTCAGGTGACAATGAGGTATCTTATTAATTCACTTGATATGTGTTATGGCATTCAACTCACGGATTCCGGCGATGGTATTGGGGTAATCTATGCATAGGGTTGATGCACGTTTTTCTCCGACGAAAACTTTGGGGTCTCTTTATAGTTCTTTGTGTGGATTGAGTATTATAAATATGAATTTGCTTTGGTGTTATTCTAGTACGAACTCTAGGATAGATCGAACGGAAAAAATAGCTTTGTGTTATTTTAGTACGAACTCTTGAATAGATCAAACAGAAAGAATAGCTTTGAGGTGGTTTTGTGACCTACAACAATTCCTATCTTTTGTTCTCCGCTAATAGGAACTCGGGAGTGATTCTTTATTGCACTTTGTGGGATAATCATATGATCCAACTATGTTAGCATTGTTGAGAGGTTGCACTAGCGAAAATACGAACCCTAGGCCTCATTTTTAAGCATTGCAACACCATTTTTGTGCTCGTTTACTATTTTCTGCCTTGCTGCTTTTATTTATTCAGATTATAAAAATATATTTCTACCATCCATATTACACTTTTATCACCATCTCTTCGGCGAACTAGGGCACCTATACAATTTGCCATTGTGTTGGGTGTGTTGGGGACACAAGAGATTTCTTGTATTTGGTTGCAAGGTCGTTTGAGAGAGGCCATCTTCATCCTACACCTCTCACAGATTGATAAACCTTAGGTCATCCACTTGAGAGAAAATTACTATTGTCCTAAAAAACTCTGCGCTTGGAGGCCCAACACGTATCTACAAGAATAAAGTTGCGTAGTAGACATCAAGCTCTTTTTTGGTGCCATTGCCGGGGAGGTGAGTGCTTGAAGGTATATCTTTAGATGTTGCAATTTAACCTTTCAGTTTCTTGTTTTATCACTAGTTTGGTTTATAAAAGAAAACTACAAAAAAAATATAATTAAGGTTGCATCATATTATTGATCATATTTATAATATCTTTCTTGAAAATGATGGTTCGAAAAATTGTGCTCAACTGATAGAAGAAGAATTTAATAAAATGATTGGCATGAATGATGAGCATGATTGCAATGTTGTTAGTATGAATTCTTTGAATATCCAAAATGCTAATGATGAGTGCACTAGCCATGATAATGATGTCTCCTATAAGAATGTCAATTTTTGCGGAGTAAATTGGGAGTGCACACACACACACCAAAAAGGGAAGATAGATTTTGTACGAAGCATAAATATTTAGAAACAAAAAAGTTGCAAGATAGGCTAGATGATTATGCTGAAAGATTCAATATCTTTCGCCATCCTTGTGAACTTTGCAATGAACATGGTCATTTAAAGCTCCAATGCTATTTGTTTTATGATAAATTGTGTCCAAAAATTGTGATAACTTGATTACCCTTGAGCATCATAAAGAGATTAGTCTTCTTTTGGGGTATGAAGAAATGAAATGTATAACTAAGGATGTTCCAAAATTTAATCTCAATAGAATTCTTGATTTTCATCTAGAGGAAATTCGTATGTTTTGTGCGGTAAATTGCATTGAGAATCCTTATATTGAAAATTATCTAAAGACAATAAAACAAATAGAGCATGAAGATAGTACTAATGAAAGGGAAAATATTTCCCAATGCCCTCCTAGTGTTTATGACGAATCAGGTAACGAGGAGGAGCTTCCTATCCAATCAATCTCTTCAACAAGATGCTCGGAAAAAATGATTAAACCCACACGTGAGGTGGTGAAGAAGAAAAAGAAAAGAAGAAAAACTAGAGATAAAAAGGTAACTCTCCCAAGTAATATTGCTCCTATCACCATTGTGCCTCATGAAAGTGAATCAAATATGTTGATGGAGGATGATGATATTGAGTATGATTTTGATGCCTACTACTTGTTGTGATGATTATGACTGGGAAGACAATGATGTCTCTTATGATATTAAAAATCTTTTTGGCACTTGCTTGGAAGAATATGATAATAATGTTTGCTATACTATTGGTGCCATTCATGCTATTGATAAGAATGATTATGATGATATGCAAAACCACAAGCTTGGGGATGCTATGTTTGATGAGTATGAAATGTTTGAAGATTTATTTGCTGAAAATAATGCTTATCCTAAGCTTGGGTATGCTTTGCATAATAAATATGATCCTTTGATTCCTTCTACTTTCGATAAGAAAATTTATTATGATGATAGCATGCCTCCTATTTATGATGATTACAATGATGAAAGTGGGTTTGGAAGAGTGTCAACTCTAGGTAGTAGCGATCCCACTATTTTGGAGGGTATTGAATCTTATTAAAATATTGATGGAAGTGGATTTGGAGAGGTCATGACTTTATTTAGTGATACATCCACTATTTTGGAAGAGGTTTCAATTGACTATCATGAGAACAAAGTTGCTACTTATGATGATTATTAAGATGACATGGATGCCATAAAGAGTAATAAATTATCTATGCTTTTGGATCATGAAAAGAATGCTTTATGTGATGGTTATATGGATGAATCTATTCATGATTCTACTGAAAACTATTATGAGAGAGGAACTTATGATTCATGATGCTCTTGTTATGTTTCAATCTTTATCTTTTATGCAAGCATCATATAACTCATCATGCCTAGCTAAAAGGCATTAAAGAAAAGCGCTTGTTGGGAGACAACCCAACACTTTTACCTACTGTTTTTGTAGGTTCACATGATTAGGCTACAGTAGTAATCATGTTTTATTGTCTTTGTTTCAATAAAGTTCCAAGTAAAGCCTTTGGGATCATGTTGGGTGATAGTTGACTTGATCTTGCTGAAAAACAGAAACTCTTGCGCTCACGAAAATAGCTCTCAATTTTAACAGAAGAGTGATTTTGAGTTGATTCTTTTTGCAGAAGATTAATATACAAATTTATCACGTGGTCCAAATTTTTTCATAATTTTTGGAGTTAGTTAAGTATAATGAATCTTGCATGCTTTACAGATTGTACTGTTTTGGCAGATTGCTGTTATTTTTGCATTGTTTGCATATGTTTGCTTGCTTAATGATTCTATTTGGGGGTAGGAGTATTAAATATGCAGAGGCATTTAGTATGCATTGTTGAATAATAATTTTAGTGATTTTCTACAGTAGAGAATAATAAGGTTTTGCACTGATTTATACTAACTTATCTCACGAGTTCTTGTTGAGTTTTGTGTGGATGAAGTTTTTGAGATTTAGGAAAACCGTGATATAAGAGGAATTAAGGAGACACAAAAGCTCAATATTGGGGATGCTCAAGGCATCCCAAGCTAATATTTCAATAAGTGTCAAGCATCTAAGCTTGGGGATGCCCCGGTAGGCATCCCACCTTTCTTCTTCAACAATTATCGGTTAGTTCGGTTGAGCCTAAGTTTTTGCTTCTTCACATGAGTTGTGATACTCTTGAAATGTCATTTTATTTTCATTTTGCTTGCTGTTTTAATAAAATACTTAGACCTGAAAGTTTTTAAATAAAATAGAGTCCTCAAATAGGAGGCTAGGTAAGCAGCATTCACATCCCGTCAACGAACCTCTTCTCTATGGAATTGCTCTAGTGCTTCACTTATATCCTATGAGTAAATTGTTGAATAAATTGAATGTTATGAAATTGAAATCATATAATGCCTAGTGGTAGCTTCACACAGGGTTTAGGAAGTGAAATCTTTTGAAGCTTGACAATCACAATATTGGTCATACAAGCAATTCACAAATAATTAGTATAAGGAAGAGAACTTTCACATGCAAATATACTATCTTGGGAATCTTTTGTGATTGTGAGCCCCCAAAACATTATTTGCCAAAATTGTTGATGTTGGACAAGGAAAACAACGTAATGATTTATGTTTGTTCATATTCACATAGAAGTTATATTGTCATAGATCCTTCAACATGTGGTGTTTGCCCCCTATCTTTGCTAGCTAAAAATTTCGCACCAAGAGATACTAATTGTGCACCCAAAAACCCTTAAACCCAAATATTGTTTTGAGAGTCCACCATAACTACCTAAGGATTGAGCAAGATCCTTCAAGTAAGTTGTCGTCGATGCAATAAGGCAATAAAAATTGCTTCTAAAAGTGTTAGATCATCTAGTGTAAGAGAAAATTGAGCGATGTACGAACTTGTGATGTCAAAGAATAAAAGTGACAGATTGCATAATAAAGGTTACTATCATAAGGGGCAATATAACATGACGTTCTTTTGCACTAAGGGGTTAAGCATACAAACAAATAAGTGCATGGCAACCTCTGCTTCCCTCTACGAAGGGCCTATCCTTTACTTTTATGTATTTACTTTTATGCAAAGAGTCAAAGTTTTTCGCTCTATTCTTTTTTATTTTCTGCTTTGGCAAGCATCATGTGGTGAGGAAAGATCTAGGCACATATGTCCAGTTGAATATGGGTAGCATGAGTTATTATTGTTGACATCATCCAAAGGTGAATACGTTGGGAGGCGAAATTATAAACCCCTATCTTTCTATGTGTCCGGTTGAAATGTTTTGCTCATGTGTATGCAGTGAGTGTTAGTGGTCATAGAAGACTATAAGATGGTTGAGTATGTGGAGTTCTTACTTAGACTCTGTTGAATAAGTTGAATTGCAATTGCTTGGTGACTCTGAGAACATAGGTTGTTGAGTTTCAAGAGAGTTCATTGTTTGAACCTTAACATGTGAATTGGTTGCTACTATAACATGAGAAGTTTTATAAGAAAGAATTGATGTTATGATGCTAGAAAAAGTGATTGAAATTATCATTGATCAAACTTATGCACTTTGCTAGCATTCACACTTCATAAATTATTTCTTTTATCATTTAACTACTCGAGGACGAGTAGGAATTAAGCTTGGGGATGCTGATACATCTCCAACGTATCTAATTTATGAAGTATTCATGCTTTTATTTTATCATTCTTGGGTGTTTTACAATCATTTTATAGCAACTTTATATCAATTTTTGGGACTAACCTATTGACCCAGTGCCCAGTGCCAGTTGTTGTATTTTGCTTGTTTTTTACATCTTAGGAAATCAATATCAAATGGAGTCCAAATGCAACGAAACATTACGGAGATTTTTTTCTGGACCAGAAGGAACCCAAGGGGCCTGAGCTGCACCTGGGGGGTGCCCCGAGGGGGGCACAACCCACCAGAGCGCGCCAGGGCCCCCTGGTGCGCCCAGGTGGGTTGTGCCCACCTTGGTGGCCTCCCGCACCCCCTCTTTACACTATAAATTCCCAAATATTCCAAAGCCTTTAGGGGTAGCCCTAGATCAGAATTTCCGCCACTGCAGGGTCTCTGTATCCACGAAAACCAATCTAGACCCCATTTCGGCACCCTGCCGGAGGGGGGAATCATCTCCGGTGGCCATCTTCATCATCCCTCCGGCCACCACGATGAGGAGGGAGTAGTCCACCCTCGGGGCTAAGGGTTTGTACCAGTAGCTATGTGTTTGATCTCTCTCTCTCTCTCTCGTGATCTATATCATGGGCTTTGTTAATATAGTCGGATCATATGATGTTTATCCCCTCTATACTCTTGTTATGATGAATTGAATCTTTACCCTTCAAAGTTTTGTCTTGTCAGATTGAATATTCAGAGATGAGAACACATGATATATGTCTTGCAATATGAATACTTGAGGTGACAATGAGGTATCTTATTGATTCACTTGATATGTGTTATGGCATTCAACTCGCGGATTCCCGTGGTGTTATTGGGGTAATCTATGCATAGGGGTTGATGCACGTTTTTCTCCGACGGAAACTTTGGGGTCTATTTATAGTTCTTTGTGTGGATTGAGTATTATGAATATGAATTTGCTTGGTGTTATTCTAGTAGGAACTCTCGGATAGATCGAACAAAAAAAATAGCTTTGTATTATTTTAGTACGAACTCTTGAATAGATCGAACGGAAAGAATAACTTTGAGGTGGTTTCGTGACCTACAAACAATTCCTATCTTTTGTTCTCCGCTAAAGGAACTTGGGAGTGATTCTTTATTGCACTTTGAGGGATAATCATATGATCCAACTATGTTAGCATTGTTGACAAGTTGCACTAGCGAAAGTACGGACCATAGGCCTCATTTTTAAGCATTGCAACACTGTTTTTGTTCCCGTTTACTATTTGCTACCTTGATGTTTTTATTTATTCAGATTATAAAAGTATATTTCTACCATCCATATTACACTTTTATCACCATCTCTTCGCCAACTAGTGCACCTATACAATTTGCCATTGTATTGGGTGTGTTGGGGACACAAGAGATTTCTTGTATTTGGTTGCAGGGTCATTTGAGAGAGACCATCTTCATCCTACACCTTTCACGGATTGCTAGACCTTAGGTCATCCACTTGAGGGAAAATTGCTACTGTCCTACAAAACTCTGTGCTTGGAGGCCAACACGTCACTACTAGGGAAAACCTTATACACATGAGCTTACTAGTAGCGCTTTTAAAAGGCAATGCTGCTACTAGATATTAGTAGCGCTCGGCAGAAGCAAGCGCTGCTACTATGATCTTACTAGTAGCGCTCTCGTTACAAAAGACGCTACTACCATAACTGCCAGACCGTTGGCGGCAGGCCAGGCATACTAGTAGCGCTCATTTGCAAAAAGCACTACTGCTATTGCTAAATTGACCAAAAGTTAAGTCCCACCTCGCTCCGCGAACAGAATATTTACCAGCTTAAATACTGTGCTTCCTAGGTCTTCATTGAACTCTATGTGTAGGATCTATGACAATATGAATCCTCGCCTCTACCTATACACGCGAGGATTCATACTGACAATTTAGATTCTACACAAAAAGATCAATTCGTATAACATGCAACTTTTTTCTGAGAAAGTATAATGCTTGGTCGAACCGAACACAAGTTAGAAATTTTAAAACTTTGAGCATGAAGGCAACTTAACTGGTTAATGTGTTCGGTATTGACGATGCGGTCCGAGCTTGATGCAGGACAAGGTTCCATCCCCCAAGCCGGTCCCGAGGTGGCGGAGCAAATAGCTCGGCACTGTGAAGTGGTGACATAGCATGGTCAATGCAGGACGGCAGAGTGATGCCAAAGTCCCCGGCATTGGGTAATGAAGTGTTGACGAAGCCCCCCATCTAGCCGAGGTGACGCCAAAGGATATAGTCCGGCTGGATCATTTTCCTGTGCACAAAAAATAGTGCAAACCAGAGACAATAGTAAAAAAATCGTTGCATAATAAATAATTTATGCAAAGTGAGTAATAAAAGAAATATGGCCTGGCACCGAAGTCGATGTTGATACAGGTCGTCGGTGTAATGCAATAAAGGCGTGGCAAAGCCTGGATTCATAGGTCGGTCTGAGTTCCGGATGCGGCATTCGCCGGACTATGTACGGAAACTGACCGAACCATCATGCGACCGTCGATAATGCGGCCACCATTTGATAGACCTGTGTACATATGATGGACAAACCAGAGTAATAATTCCTTGGGAAAAATTAACACAAACAAGCAAAAAGAAATACTAGGATTAATAGCACCTGGTTTATTTGTTGTAGCAATCCGAAGGAAGGTGATTCCCAAAATTGGGACTCGATCCGTGCACCCATTGCCTGGTCGGCTAGTGACGCCGAAGTGTCCGGAGTAGGTTGATGAAGAGATGGCGAAGCCCCCGGTCCAGCCGAGATGTCGAAGTAGGTCGGCGTGATGGACACCAGCTTGAAGAAGCAATAGTGCGGCCCTGCCGATGCAGGTCGTGACGCGGTCGATGCCGGCTTGATGAAGCGACCGTGTGGCGATGCAGGTGTGCCCGCTCCGTGTAATTCGTGGGGCGGCGATGTTGGTGACTATTTATCCTTCGCGATGCCGAACTATTGTTCGGCTGGCCGAGATGATGTTCCGAAGAAATTGAGCTCGGCTCAACAAAGCGACGACGTGTCTAACACAGGTCGGCCGCCGTGGAGTGATGTTGTCGGGCTGGTTTGACACCGGCGCGACGGTGAAGTTCGTATTGCAAAAATACTTTTAATACTACTGGGATGTGTTTGAGAATAAAACACAACACCCCATACGAAAACTTCCTTCAAAAAGGATGTCCGAGATCCCGTTCATAAAGAAGATGAATTCGGGTCGGATTCGTTCTCGCGCAGAAAATAGATCCAAAAAGTGATGCACTAATCGGAAGTTTTCCGGTGTTTGGACGGTCGGATCGAGCTGAATTTTTGGCAGGTGGTAGATATGGGGATTCCGCAGTAAATCAACGGTTGGATCCTCCAAAGGACATTCGAGCTAGATGCTGGATACCACGCTCTAAACTCGTCCGGATTCTCGTCCAGATTCAACAGGGCTCCGGTATATCGGAGATTGCCGGACATTCCTCCATCGGAACTCGACGAAATTTTTGCAGGGTTGTTGTAGACTTAATTCCGCATAATTCCACCGAAGTAATATTTTAAGCGACACTCGAGGAGGCGGTGGAGGCGGATACAAGTTTGCTGTCCAGAAAAACAGCACGGTCGCCTGAGGGCAATGTTGACGTTGAGCCCCCGAGCTCCATGGATGACTCCTCCATGATCTTGATAGAGATCGGAGTTGATTTTGATGAAGGACCTCATCCGAACATGACGATCGGAGGTAGGGCGCAGTCCTCGGTTAAGCCAAGGTGACCAGTCGAGCTGGTGACAAAGAAGCCGACGTCGCAGTTGACCTGCAGTCGAGCCTTTGATCCTTTCGCCGATCACACAGTGGAACTCTCAATGAAAGCACCAATGTCGGTGTCAAAACTGGCGGATCTCGGGTAGGGGGTCCCAAGCAGTGCATTTTAGGATCAATGGTAACAAGAGACAAGGGACACGATGTTTTACCCAGGTTCGGGCCCTCTCGATGGAGGTAAAATCCTACGTCCTGCTTGATTAATATTGATGATATGGGTAGTACAAGAGTAGATCTACCACGAGATCGTAGAGGCTAAACCCTAAAAGCTAGCCTATGGTATGATTATTGTTGTATATCTATCGACTAGCCTGGCCTCGGTTTATATAATGCACCAGAGGCCTAGGATAACAAGAGTCCTAGCCGAATACGCCGGTGGGGGAGGAGTCCTTGTCTTGATCGCCAAGTCTTGTTGATTCTTCCTTGTATGCGGCAGCTGTCCGGACTGGCCCATGAGTATACGGCCATGGGGGTCCTCGGCCCAATCCAACTGATCGGGAGACAACGTGGTGAGTACCCTCTAGTCCAGGACACCGTCAATGACCAATGCATTTTTTAATTTGATGCCTGTTTTACATGATAATGATCATATCCTTAGTAGTAGCGCTGGTTCAGAAAAAAATGGTACTGCTAATGATTATAGCAGTAGTGCTTTTTACGGGCCAACGCTACTACTACGGATATCTTATCTCACCCGCATGCGGCCTCACTCTCCCCTCACACTCTCATCGCTCGCCCACTACGGCCGCCGCGCGCCATCGCCCACCGTCGCCCCCAAAGTACGTATCCGCCTCCCTCCCTCCCTTTCCGCCCTCATCTCCCCTCCCTCTCGCCGCCCTTCTCCGATCTCCTCCGATCCCGTCGCCCCACCTCCATCCGCTGCCCCTCCTCCATCCTTCTCCTCCCTCCTTCCTTCCCCGCC
>NC_041389.1:410404283-410468248 GCF_002162155.2 Triticum dicoccoides | reverse complement strand
CACCGAGAGGTACTCCTCCTCCCTCCTCCCTCCTCCTCCGTAGTTAATTTTTAATCCTAGCTAGTTGAAAATTTTAGGTTAGATCTTAGAATAATGTAGTAGGTTATGATCTTAGGTGTTTAATTTTAGAATAATGTAGTATGAACCCTAGCTAGTTATGATCAAACCATGTTCAAAATGTAGGTTTTTAATTAGGTGTACTTAATATAATTTAGGTATTTTAGGTGTTTAATCTTAGAATAATGTAGTATGAACCCTAGTTATGATCGAACCATGTTCAACATGTCAAATTTGTTGTTATTTTTTAGTTAAAGCATTTATTCCCGCATCGACGTCGACGATGCATATCCCGCATCCTCGTCGTCGACTCAGCAAAGGACACTTGCTTGATCAGAGGTGCCATGTCCGGGACTGGGCTCCGCCGGGCTGGTACTGGGAGGTACTACCTTCCGGGCGGCGCAGCTTGGTGAGGAGTCAGCCCGTCGTTGACCCGAACCTTCTTTGGTGGCAATCGCGTGGGCCAGTGACGGTGCGGAGGCTTGAGGACCCCATGGAGGTGGTACGTCACCATGTCAGCGAGGAGGACAAGCACGTCCGTCGCTACATGGTTGTGTTGGAGGGCAGGTTCTCCAATACCTGGCAGGTTCTTCAGGGATCTCACCGGAGCTATGATCCTGTGATGGTTCCTTCTCTTTGGGTGTCCATCGCCCGTGCCAATACCCGTCGTTCGCTAGGGTTTTAGCTATATTAGTGATGTTATATGTATGATACTATTCGAGATGTATTAGTGATAATATTCGATGATGTATGGACGAAAGAGATGATTTAGTTTTGCTTATTGAATGCATGCTAATTTGAATACTTATTTATTTTACATTTGGTTTTGCTTATTCAATGCTCTAATTGGAAAACTACTCCTACTTTGAATTCCAAGTGGCCGGCCATGTTTGCAGGTTACACCTCCGAGTGGCCTATGTTTTGTTTGAGTGTTGATTAATTTTCGTTCCGGCAAATTTCAGGCGCTCGATATGTCCTTTTTTAGCAAAGGTCATTCCGGATTTTTCCATGAACTCTGGCATGACTTGTGCTAGAATATGTAGGAAATATCGAGTGGCCTAGATTTTCTAGAAAGATAATTAAATGACATATCAGGTTGACTTTAAGTCTGTCGAGGCCCCATACATGACAATCAAAAAATGAGTGTGGGAGTGTGTCCACCATATGTGAGAGAAGAATAATGATGACTGTTGTCGTCGGGGTCGCTTCTCCTTCATTCCCGTGTGCTAGACATTTTGGTTGAATGCACTCGGGGATGAAGGGAGGAGCAACCATCACCAATGGTCGAATATATACACCATGTGAGCTGAGAGTTTTCAAAAAAAAGACTCGACGGGCCGATAGTCAACTCGTGCTGAATAATAATGATCTAATTTAGTTTTTGTAGTACATATATTGAATTGTACAAGTTTAATCTTCGAATTATGAACCTCTACTTCCTCTACACCCGAGCAATTGCCTTCAACTGATTTTCAACGTTTCAAATATGAACATATATAGGAAATGTCTGACGACGAAAGGAAATTTGGAATGTGCGAATACTGTGAAAACGAGCGTGGCATGTGTGACACGCCTCACCTAGTTGGTGGTAGGCACTTCAGCATCGTGCTAGATGAGAACTTCGAAGTGGATACAGTAAGTCAAAATGACAAGTCTTTTTTCGTAATTAAGCATGACTTCTGCTACTTCTGCTTTTTTTGCTTCAACTTATAATTTTAATTTTTTTAGAATTCTACTAGTGTATCCTCTATCATGCAAGAATCTATGTCTTGGATAAGATTGGTTTTAGTACTATGGAAAGTATGGAGGTAAAGAAAGTTCACTTGAGGACCGAGCATGGTTATACTTTTGCCGCAAAATTATACAATGCAGACACCTACTCCCATTTTGAATGCAAAAATTGGAGAGCACTATGCAAGGCTTGTGCATTTGAGCCTAATATGGTTATCACCTTTGATATTCGTCCGGAAGATGAATTTGAAGGTAATATAGACATCTGGGTCGATGTGCAAACGCCTCCACTTCTACCATTATGTGAGTTTCTCAACCATATTTATGTCTTGGATATTGTTTATCCAAAAATAGTTGACAACTAATTTCTATTGACAGCTTATTTTCATGAAGAAAACCTGTCCGGCGCTTGGTAGACATGACCTACTACTGTCCCACGGTTGAACTAAACTACGAGGAGATAAGTCATTATGTTTCATGGCTTGAGGATCTTCATACTATGAAGACAAATTATTTTCCTGGATTTGAAAATCTTAGTACTGAAAACGTGCGACCAATAGTGTTTGTACTGAACTACGGTCACATCTATTTAGAAAAGATGGTAAGATTTTTACTGTTTTTCCTCTGTGCATCTTTTGCATACATTACTTTATAAGCTAAACTTCATTGCTAAGTATGTTACTACGATGTTATTCAACAGGGACTTCCGATGATAGTTGTGCCTCAGTGGATCGAGGCTAAAGGTCTCATCTCCATGGTTGGCATGCGGCCAAGACATCCTACAATGTACATTAGTGCATTTAGGATTTCTAAAAGAGAGCAAGTCTTAATAGTCAAAGACTGGAACAAGATTGTGAATGACCGCAGAGAAGTACTTGGGGGCAGCAATCAGAAGTGCAACCCACAATTAGGAGACAGATTCATCTGCATTCTCCAATATGATGAAGTAGGAGTGTTACACATGTTTTATTCTATTTTACCTGAGAGAGAGAGCAGCATGAGTGATTAGTTAGCTAGAATGAGTTTGAAGATGATGATGTGCTACACTATGACTATGATGATTAAATAGCTAGTGTTGGTGATAATGACTATGATGATTATTATTAGCTAGTGTCGGTGGTGATCAGATAGCTACCGTACCTAGTGTTGGTGGTGATTAGCTAGCTAGAATGAGTGTGAAGATAATGATGTGCTACACTATGCCTATGACCGGTGGTAATGACTATGAACCTAATCAACATTCATTTCACCCACTATTGTATATACTAACAAATCATGGTGATAAAATCATATGATGAAAATACAGTATATGAAATCTACACAAATACAACAAAAAAGTTGCAATTTAAAAAATACAGGAAAAATAAGCAGTAGCACTTTTCAAAAGAAACGCTACTGCTACTTACTATTATCAGCAGCGCTTTTCAAGAACCCCCGCTACTGCTAACTAGGTATAGCAGTAGCGCTGGGCAAAAAGTGCTACTGCTACATGTTAGCTATAGCGCGATAGTAGTAGCGCTGCTACGAGCACTACTGCTATGCATATTTCAAGCGCTACTACTAGGGTTTTCCCTAGTAGTGTGTATCTACAAGAATAAAGTTGCATAGTAGACATCAGCGTCTCTTGATGTGCTTGGTTCTTTTTGTGAAATCTAGATTCCTTTGTCAAGGCAATTACACCAGTATTGTCACAAAATATTTTCATTGGACCCGATGCACTAGGTATGACACCTAGATCGGATATGAACTTCTTCATCCAGACTCCTTTATTTGTTGCTTCCAAAGCAGCTATGTACTCTACTTCACACGTAGATCTCGCCACGACGCTTTGCTTGGAACTGCACCCAATAACAGCTCCACCATTCAATAAAAATACATATCCGGATTGCGACTTAGAGTCATCCGGATCAGTGTCAAAGCTTGCATCGATGTAACCGTTTATGACGAGCTCTTTGTCACCTCCATAAATGAGAAACATATCCTTAGTCCTTTTCAGGTATTTCAGGATGTTCTTGACCGCTGTCCAATGCTCCACTCCGGGATTACTTTGGTTCCTCTCTGCTATACTTATAGCAAGGCACACATCAGGTCTGGTACGCAACATTGCATACATGATAGACCTATGGCTAAAGCATAGGGAATGACTTTCATTTTCTCTCTATCTTCTGCAGTAGTCGAGCATTGAGTCTGACTCAACTTCACACCTTGTAACACATGCAAGAACTCTTCCTTTGACTAATCCATTTTGAACTTATTCAAAACTTTATCAAGGTATGTGCTTTGTGAAAGTCCAATTAAGCGTCTTGATCTATCTCTGTAGATCTTGATGCCCAATATGTAAGCAGCTTCACTGAGGTCTTTCATTGAAAAACTCTTATTCAAGTATCCATGTATGCTATCCAGAAATTCTATATCATTTCCAATCAAAAATATGGCATCCACATATAATATTAGAAATGCTAGAGAGCTCCCACTCACTTTCTAGTAAATACAAGCTTCTCCAAAAGTCTGTATAAAACCATCTTCTTTGATCACACTATCAAAGCGTTTATTCCAACTCCGAGAGGCTTGCACCAGTCCATAAATGGATCGCTGGAGCTTGCACACTTTATAGCACCCTTTGGATCGACAAAACCTTTTGGTTGCATCATATACAACCCTTCTTCCAGAAATCCATTCAGGAATGCAGTTTTGACATCCATCTGCCAAATTTCATAATCGTAAAATGCATCAATTGCTAACATGATTCGGAGAGACTTAAGCATTGCTACGGGTGAGAAAGTCTCATCGTAGTCAACTCCTTGAACTTATCGAAAACCTTTCGCAACAAGTCAAGCTTTGTAGACAGTAACATTACCATCAGCGTCGGTCTTCTTCTTGAAGATCCACTTATTTTCTATGGCTTGCCGATCATCAGGCAAATCCACCAAAGTCCACACTTTGTTCTCATACATGGATCCCATCTCAGATTTCATGGCCTCAAGCCATTTCGCGGAATCTGGGCTCATCATCGCTTCCTCATAGTTCGTAGGTACACCATGGTCTAGTAACATGACTTACAGAATAGGATTGCCCTACCACTCTGGTGCGGATCGTACTCTGGAACACCTACGAGGTTCTGTAGTAACTTGATCTGAAGTTTCATGATCATCATCATTAGCTTCCTCACTAATTCGTGTAGGAATCACTCGAACCGAATTCTGTGATGAACTACATTCCAATTCGGGAGAAGGTACAATTACCTCATCAAGTTCTACTTTCCTCCCACTCACTTCTTTCGAGAGAAACTCCTTCTCTAGAAAGGATCCATTTTTAGCAACGAATATCTTGCATTCGGATCTGTGATAGAAGGTGTACCCAATAGTTTCCTTTGGGTATCCTATGAAGACGCACTTCTCTGATTTGGGTTCAACCTTATCAGGTTGAAGCTTTTTCACATAAGCATCGCGGCCCCCAACTTTAAGAAACGACAACTTTGGTTTCTTGCCAAACCATAGTTCATAAGGCGTCGTCTCAACGGATTCTGATGGTGCCCTATTTAAAGTGAATCCAGCCGTCTCTAAAGCATAACCCCAAAATGATAGCGGTAAATCAATAAGAGACATCATAGATCGCACCATATCCAATAAAGTACGGTTACGACGTTCAGACACACCATTTTGCTGTGGTGTTCCAGGTGGCGTAAGTTGTGAAATTATTCCACATTGTTTTAAATGAAGACCAAACTCGTGACTCAAATATTCGCCTCCACGATCAGATCGTAGAAACTTTATTTTCTTGTTACGATGATTTTCCACTTCACTTTGAAATTCTTTGAACTTTTCAAATGTTTTAGACTTATGCTTCATTAAGTAGATATAACCATATATACTCAAATCATCTGTGAAGGTAAGAAAATAACGATACCCGCCACGAGCCTCAACACTCATTGGACCGCATACATCAGTCTGTATTATTTCCAGTAAGTCAGTAGCTCGTTCCATTGTTCCACAGAACGGAGTTTTATTCATCTTTCCCATGAGGCACGGTTCGCAAGCACCAAGTGATTCATAATCAAGTGATTCCAAAAGCCCATCAGCATGGAGTTTCTTCACGTGCTTTACACTGATATGACCTAAACGGCAGTGCCACAAATAAGTTGCACTATCATTATCAACTTTGCGTCTTTTGGCTTCAATATTATGAACATGTGTATCATCATGATCGAGATTAAATAAAAATAGACCACTCAGCAAGGGTGCATGACCATAAAAGATATTACTCATATAAATAGAACAACCATTATTCTCTGATTTAAATAAATAACCGTCTCGCATCAAACAAGATCTAGATATAATGTTCATGCTCAACACTGGCACCAAATAAAAATTATTCAGGTCTAAAACTAATCCCGAAGGTAGATGTAGAGGTAGCGTGCTGACGGCAATCACATCGACCTTGGAACCATTTCCGACGCGCATCGTCACCTTGTCCTTAGCCAATCTTCGTTTAATCTGTAGCCCCTATTTCGAGTTGTAAATATGAGCAACATAACCAGTATCAAATACCCAGGCGCTACTATGAGCATTAGTAAGGTACACATCAATAACATTTATATCAAATATACCTTTCACTTCGCCATCCTTCTTATCTGCCAAATACTTGGGGCAGTTCCGCTTCCAGTGACCAGTCCCTTTGTAGTAGAAGCACTCAGTTTCAGGCTTAGGTCCAGACTTGGGTTTCTTCTCCTGAGCAACAACTTTCTTGTCGTTCTTCTTGAAGTTCCCTTTCTTCTCTTTGCCCTTTTTCTTGAAACTAATGGTCTTGTTAACCATCAGCACTTGATGCTCCTTCTTGATTTCTACCTCTACAGCCTTTAGCATTGCGAAGAGCTCAGGGATCATTTTCGTCATTCCTTGCATATTATAGTTCATCATGAAGCTTTTATAGCTTGGTGGCAGTGATTGAAGAACTCTGTCAATGACACTATCATCAGGAAGATTAACTCCCAGCTGAGTCAAGTGGTTATGGTACCCAGACATTCTGAGTATGTGTTCACTGACAGAACTATTCTCCTCCATTTTGTAGCTATAGAACTTGTTGGAGACTTCATATCTGTCAACTCGGGCATTTGCTTAAAATATTAACTTCAACTCTTGGAACATCTCATATGCTCCATGACGTTCAAAACGTCTTTGAAGTCCCGATTCAAAGCCGTAAAGCAGGACACACTCAATTATCAAGTAGTCGTCAACTTTGCTCTACCAGACATTCTTAACATCATCAGAAGCGTGTGCAGCAGGCCTAGCACCTAGCGGTGCTTCCAGGACGTAATTCTTTTGTGCAACAATGAGGATAATCCTCAAGTTACGGACCCAGTCCGTGTAATTGCTACCATCATCTTTCAACTTAGCTTTCTCTAGGAATGCATTAAAATTCAAAGGAACAGTAGCACGGGCCATTGATCTACAATAACATAGACATGCAAAATAACTATCAGGACTAAGTTCATGATAAATTAAAGTTCAATTAACCATATTACTTAAGAACTCCCACTTAGATAGACATTCCTCTAGTCATCTAAATGATCACGTGATCCAAATCAACTAAACCATGTCCGATCATCACGCGAGATGGAATAGTTTTCAATGGTGAACATCACTATGTTGATCATATCTACTATATGATTCACATTCGACCTTTCGGTCTCAGTGTTCCGATGCCATATTTGCATATGTTAGGCTCGTCAAGTTTAACCTGAGTATTCTTTGTGTGCAAAACTGGCTTGCACCCGTTGTATGTGAACGTAGAGCTTATCACACCCGATCATCAAGTGGAGTCTCAGCACGATGAACTGTAGCAACAGTGCATACTCAGGGAGAACACTTATACCTTGAAATTTAGTAAGGGATCATCTTATAATGCTACCGCCGTACTAAGCAAAATAAGATGCATAAAAGATAAACATCACATGCAATCAAAATATGTGACATGATATGGCCATCATCAACTTGTGCTCATGATCTCCATCACTGAAGCATCATCATGATCTCCATCATCACTGGCATGACACCTTGATCTCCATCGTAGCATTGTTGTCGTCTCGCCAACTATTGCTTCTACGACTATCGCTACCGCTTAGTGATAAAGTAAAACAATTACATGGCGATTGCATTGCATAATGCATACAATAAAGCGACAACCATATGGCTCCTGCCAGTTTCTCTGTTAAAAAACATGATCATCTCATACAACAATTTATATGACATCATGTCCTGACCATATCACATCACAGTAAGCCCTGCAAAAACAAGTTAGACGTCCTCTACTTTGTTGTTGCAAATTCTATCTGGTTGCTACGGGCTTCTAGCAAGAACCGTTCTTACCTACGCATCAAAACCACACAAAAAAATCGTCAAGTGTGCTGTTTTAACCTTCAACAAGGACCGGCCGTAGTCAAACTCAATTCAACTAAAGTTAAAGAAATAGACACCCGCCAGCCACATATGTGCAAAAGCACGTCGGTAGAACCAGTCTCATGGACGCGGTCAAGTAATGTCGGTCCGGGCCGCTTCATCCAACAATACCGCCGAATCAAAGTAAGACGTTGGTAGTAAGTAGTATTACTATTATCGCCCACAACTCTTTCTGTTCTACTCGTGCATATATCATCTACGCATAGACCTGGCTCTGATAGCAATGTTGGGAAACGCGGCAATTTCAAAAAAAAAATCCTACGATCACGCAAGATCTATCTAGGAGATGCATAGCAACGAGAGGGGAGAGTGTGTCCACGTACCCTCATAGACCGAAAGTGGAAGCGTTTAGTAACGCGGTTGATGTAGCCGAACTTCTTCGTGATCCAACCGATCTAAGTAACGAACATACGACACCTCCGCGTTCAGCACACGTTCAGCTCGATGACGTCCCTCATGCTCTTGATCCATTTGAGGACGAGGGTGAGTTCCGTCAGCATGACGGCGTGGCGATAGTGATCATGATGTTACCGGCGCAGGGCTTCACCTAAGCACTACGACGGTATGATCGAGATGTGTAACTGTGGAGGGGGGCACCGCACACGGTTAAGAGAAACTTATGTATTCTAGGGTGCCCCTCTGCCCCCGTATATAAAGGAGGGATGGGGAGGCCGGCCGGCCCTAGGGGGCGCGCCCAAGAGGACGAGTCCTACTAGGACTACTAGTCCTAGTAGGATTCCCCTACAAGGAAGAGGGGGAAGGAAGGAAAGGGAGAGGGAGTAGGAAAGGGGGGCGTCGCCCCCCCCCCTTCCCTTGTCCAATTCGGACTCCAAGGGGGGCGGCCTGCCCTAGCTGCCCTCCTCTCTCTCCACTAAGGCCCATGGTGGCCCATTAGTTCCCCCGGGGGGTTCCGGTAACCCCTCCGGCACTCTGTTTTTACCCGAAACCACCGGAACACTTCCGGTGTCCGAATAACATGGTCCAATATATCAATATTTATGTCTCGACCATTTCGAGACTCGTCGTCACATCTGTGATCTCATCCGGGAATCCGAACAAACTTCGGTTATCAAAACACATAACTCATAATACATATCATCACCGAACGTTAATCGTGCGGACTATACGGGTTCAAAAACTATGTAGACATGACCGAGACACATCTCCAGTCAGTAACCAATAGAGGAACCTGGATGCTTATATTGGCTCCTACATATTCTACGAAGATCTTTATCGATCAAACCGCATAACAGCATACGTTGTTCCCTTTGTCATCGGTATGTTACTTGCCCGAGATTCGATCGTCGGTATCATCGTACCTAGTTCAATCTCGTTACCAGTAAGTCTCTTTACTTGTTCCATAATACTTCATCCCGCAACTAACTCATTATCACATTGCTTGCAAGGCTTATAGTGATGAGCATTACCGAGAGGGCCCAGAGATACCTCTCCGAAACACAGAGTGACAAATCCTAATATCGATCTATGCCAACCCAACAAACACCTTCGGAGACACTTGTAGAGCATCTTGATAATCACCCATTTATGTTTTGACGGTTGATAGCACACAAAGTGTTCCTCCGGTATCCGGGAGTTGCATAATCTCATAGTCTGAGGAACATGTATAAGTCATAAAGAAAGCAGTAACAATGAAACTATAATGATCATAATGCTAAGCTAACGGATGGGTCATGTCCATCACATTATTCTCCTAATGATGTGATCTTGTTCATCAAATGACAACATATGTCTATGGTTACGAAACTTAACCATCTTTGATTAACGAGCTAGTCAAGTAGAGGCATACTAGGGACATTAAGTTTTATCTATGTATTCACACATGTACTAAGTTTCCGGTTAATACAAATCTAGCATGAATAATAAATATTTATCATGAAATAAGGAAATAAAAATAACTTTATTATTGCCTCTAGGGCATATTTCCTTCATGTCCATCATCGGTGGAGCAAATTTCAGTCTTGAACTATCGAGTACCTTCGCATACTTTGTTGGTGTACCCGAAATTTACCATTATGATCACAAATTTACGGGTGCCGTTTGAAAATCCCAAAGTAACCATCCGATATGAAGGTCCGTGATATTCTCATCGTCCAAGGGCATGATTATATGTTAACACATGATATGAAAATATCGAGTGATGATCGAATCATGCAGTTATTTCATAATTAAGTTAGGTCTATACAACACCATTGTTTTGCCAACAATTGGTCTCACTATTGCCAACACATAGTTACTTAACAATGCCCATGGTCAGGAAAACTAGATCATCTACAATACATGAACTAGTCTTAGAGGTGAGACTTGTGATCTAATTTAGCGTTTATGTTTCCACACATGCAACTGGGTTTTACTGTGAATCTCATATTAGGAACCATTGTAGTTATAGCACATAAATGTAACTTATTTTCAACATGAAAATAATAATTCACTTTTGCTCTAGGGCATATTTCCAACAAAATTGTCGCTAGAGAGGGCCGCCTACCCTCTCGCACTTCGGGCCGTGGAACGGCGATCCTGACTACGGACAATGAGACAGAGAATTGTGACAACGTAGTCACATGTAAAATATAAGACGACCCCAAGAGTCAGGATCCATCCCGGGCCATAGCTGAAGGAGCTTTGAGCTAGGATCCGAGCTTGCCTGCTGATGCCGATGTGAGTCGATCGGAGGGTACCCCGAGCTCCACGATGGTGGCCCCAAGAGAGTAGAAATGCTACACACCACCACTGAGGCGGAAGATACGATCAAGGGTTTTCGCCCGGGAGCTCTAACATTGTATTCAATCCACCATCCAAACTTGGATTGCATGCTCAATATTGACTTGGGCCTTCTTAAATATATATATAGCAGGAGAACCTAGCTGGATTTCTAGACTATTTCATCCCATCCCCCCCTCCCCCCAAAAAAGTTTATTTAATTCTGGTGCCCCTTTGTTTTCTTGTATTTCTCCTCCCCATGTTCTACGTAGTTTGGATTTTGGCTCTCGGTACAGTGTAAATATTCATTGATTAATGAAGAAGCAGTATGATCCTCTCCTATTGTAATGTTGCTAAAAAACGGTGCGGGGAGGAGGGCCACAAGGACGCCGCCAAGAGGGATATCGCACCCACAGACATCACCATCGCCAGCGCCGAAGCACGGAGCTTTCGTCCAAAGTCTCATCCACGCATCATCGAGGCACCACGGTTAACGTGTCCATCGCCACAAACCAGACCTCCACACTATGATCTGAGAGTCGCCACTGCCGAAGCACCGCCACACCAAGATCCCTCGTCGCCCCACTCCTTTCCATCCGTACAACCAAGGAGTTGGGTCATCACCACTCGCAGCACCGCTTGTCGTATAGTCAACCACGCAGATGGGCGCTTGTCCCTAAGGTCTCAAAAGAGAGTCAAGTGTGAGGAAACATTGCGGCTCCCACAAAAACAATTAACTAACTGTGCCCATTTTTTAGTAATGTGGTATAAGAAATATACATAAAAGCAGGGAAAATGGGCTAGCCAAACAGGATAAAGGAAAAAAACTTTTTAAAAAGCTGGATTATCATGATCCACCTAAATGGTAAATAGTACTCCTTCCGTTTATAGATATATAAGATGTTTCGGATATTTCAATATAAACTACATATGAATTGAAATGAGCGTAAAACACTAAACGCGTATATATACATCTCTGATTCACTAAAAATTTGTAGCATTTTATATTTGTGAACGGATGAAGTACAAGTTTACACATCCATCCATCCGTGGAAAAGTAATTAATTACTCATAGTGCACCTTACAAGAGGTACGCGGGGCTCGAGGCAGGACGGCCACTCACTCACATGTCACACCCAGCGGTGGGCGATCCACCGAGCGATCGACACGGAGACGAACAAATGTGGGAAGCTTTGGGACGAGAGCTCGATCGGTCAGAGGCTCAGAGCAGTTCGTTTCCAGCTTCGTCCCCCTCCTCTCTCTGCATGCAGCGCAGGAAGAAGAGCTAGTACTCCTACGTAGCAGAATCTCACGAGCACGAGTGACAGCAAGAACCGGTCCGAGCAGACCCGACGAGATAGCGGACGGTCGTGGTAGACGATAGGTCACGGGAGGAGGGAGCTGTGCGGCTGTGCGCGCGCGCGCGCGCTGCTCCGCTTGGCCTCACGCGCGCGGCGCCGAACGCTGCTCCGTCAGATTCGAGATCGCACGGGCGAGCCAGAGCCGGAGTCAGAGGACGCATGTGCGCGCGCTGACGCGGCAGATTCGGCCCGTCGCGTCAGCGTTCGTCACGGACTCGCGCGCTGTCAGACCGGGTCAGGGCAGGGCTGGGCGTGCTGCTTTGCTGCAACGAAATTACTATGCGGACGACAGTATCCCGGCCGAATGGTGGACGATGTTGGATTGAACGGCGTTGTTTAATTTAGCTCTACTCATGTACGGCTTGATGTGTTACATCGTCTGAAAATCGTCCACCGTTGTCGTCTGTGTAGCAACGTTCTTGCTGCAATGCTATGGGGAAAAGTCCATCTTAAAACCTGAATTCGTAGAGGTTCGGCAGGTCAAACCATCAAGTCCAAATCCGTGTCGTTTATACCCTGAACAATGCAATCTCGATCTAAATTAAACTCTGACATCATTTGAGGCATAAAAATAGGGTCGCGCTAACCGCCACACGTGTGGCAGGAAAGGAGACGCACCACACGTCTCTAATGTAAACAGATTGCCACGTCATCACATGCATGCATGCAGGAATCTTTTTGGATTTTCAGTTTTTAAAATGTTTTATCTCTTGAACGAAAAATCCGATCGAAAATCCGTTTTCACCATTAAATTCCTCGCGACGAGATCTTCGAAACTAGATCCCATGTTGATATGTTTTGATGAAATTTTTTTTGGATTAAAAGTTGCCATGTCTATTGCATATGAATTGCCATGATGTTTACACTGAAGTTGCCATGATATGTTTCAGCTATTTTCTTCTATATTTAAAAGTAAATTTTAACATTTATAAAACGGGGAATTAAGAAACTAGACTTGCCATGAACCATAAACTAAAATTGCCATGATACATGCACGTAAAATTGCCATGGTTCATACAAAAAAAAATTTCATGGTCAAAGTACTGGAGTCGCCATCATCAAAATACAAAAATTGCCATGATCTACAAACTAAAATTGCCACATGACAACTTTAGTTTAAGCCCTATGGCAACTACAGTGTAAACATCGTGGCAACTTCTGGCAAAAAAAAATCGTCGAAACATATCAACATGGGGTCTAGTTTTGAAGATCTCGTCGAGACGGATTTAATGGTGAAAACGGATTTTTAGTTCGCTTTTTTATTTAGGAGATACAACATTTTTAAGCCGAAAACCAAAAAAAATTCTGCTAATGTCATCTATTCATACGTGGCAAAATGAGTGATGATGGAGGCGTGTGAGCGATGTGCAAACGCCCACATGTGTGGGCGTTAACATTTCCGTTAAAAAAAACGGAAACACTAACGACCACACGTGTGAGCGTTCCCCAACTCGCCCACACGCATGGATCGTCGTTCACTGTCTTTTGCACGAATCTTGACACGAAAAGTTGGATTTTATGTGTCACGTAGGACAAGTCCCGTATGTGGCGTGTAGGTATTTCGTCTGCACGCCGGTTTTTCCTCCGAGGTCAGCGGTTGCGAGTCGGGGCGTGCGGTTGAACTGCCGTCGCGCCCGCACACCACGCCCGACTGCGGTTGCCGCCTCCCACGATTTGCCACTCGCGCTCCCCTCGCGGTTCATTACTCCCCTCCCATTCATTACTCCCCAACCCACCATCCACATCAGTTGCATTCGATTGAGGAGAAACCGAGAGGAGAAGGCGACGACGGCGGCGGAAGAGTCGACCGCGTTCGCGGCCGTTGGTGGGGTTCGCCGAACCGGAGCGTCGTCGCCGGAGCAGCCGCAGGTTGAAGGTAAGGCTCCCTCCGTGCTCACATTCCTGCCTGCGATTTCTGCCCCTCCCTCTGTGGTCAATTTCCCCTCGAGTTTCCTCGAGATTCCGGCCGATTCGCTGTACACCGGCGTCCCCGTCGGCGGTGGAGTCGCGTGCTTGCCATTTAGGGTGGCATTGCGCAGTTTTGCCGCCGCGGTGGCAGTCATGCCTGTGGCTCGCCCGGTCCGCAACCGCATCTGTATTTTGCATGTGTTTGTGCGGGGATTTTCTAGATATTAGTTCTGAT
The DNA here is from genome assembly GCF_002162155.2 of Triticum dicoccoides. Taxonomy (NCBI): domain Eukaryota; kingdom Viridiplantae; phylum Streptophyta; class Magnoliopsida; order Poales; family Poaceae; genus Triticum; species Triticum dicoccoides. Next base: position 410,453,783 of record NC_041389.1, on the reverse strand, counting down.
TTTGCCTCGAAATGATATGGCCATCAGTGTAGGGCATTTTTTGTTGTTGAATTCAGGGTATGATAGTTGCAATTGAACCCTAGATCTAGTTAGGTGCATTTCGAACTTCAGGATAATGGCAGTCATGGCAATGATGACAACTAATTTTCTGAATCAACTGTGTCAGTTACCATGTCAGTTGTAGGATAATGTCAGTTTGTGAGATCCAATTCAGGGAGTAATTTTTGTGTATGATTTCTACCTCTAGGTAGTTGCATACTTAAGTGTGTGATCATGGCAGACATGGCAATTTTCATTGCATTTGTTTACCCACGACTATGTTTCCAAGTGGCAACAATTTTTTGTGAATACACTATGCATGTTGCCATATCATATGCAGGATAATGGCAAATTGACTGTACGATAGACTAAATTGCGTTTGCCATGCTGACTTGTGATAGCTGAACATATTTGAATGTATTACATGACAACTCATTTTTATATGAGGCCAGGGTGTGAGTTGTCACATTATATGTTGTGCAGTGGAAGTTGTCTGCCCTTTTTTGAAGTGCCTTGTGTTAACATGGCAACCTGAACCTAGAAGATGTGATATGTACATTTTATGAAGCCAATGTGTTAGTTGCCATATTTCATGTTGGACAATCCTAGGGGGTGGGTGTTCCTATGCTCTGCCTCATTTGCCACTTTCGTTAGAGCCAACATGGCAAGTAGATTCTGCTAGCTGGCAACTGCTTCCTTCAGAAACACATACACGTCCAGTTGCCATGTTTCTGCAATAGCTTTTCCATTTGATTATTTTTCTGCCTTTTTGTGCATGTTCAGCACATGGCAATTACTTCCCTCTTTAGATGCTTAAACTTTGGGGCCACCATGGAGTTTTCATTTTTGTTCATCGATGATATCCAGTGAATATTTTACTTTATGCATTTCTTTCCATGTCCGTCGGTTGTGTTTTCATTTCACCCTAACGTGTGTTTTGTTCTTACCGTAGCACAATGGCTCGCGGCGACCATCAAGATGATGATGATGACTTCATGGAGTTACTGCAGCAGAATCGCGCGACTGGTCAGACAAAAGATGGCGATGAGGTCACTTTCCACCCCCATATGTTTTAATGTCACATTGAGTTTTCAATCTCTCGTTAGAACTAAATTTTCATGACATTGAACATGGCAGCAAATGATCCTTTTTCTGTTATGCAGAAGAAGAAACGTCATCGCAATATGGCTTCGCAAGAATGCCTGACTATATTGATCAAGGGATTTACTGATGAGCAGAAGGGAGCTGCCGGTGAGATGGGGATGCAGGCTCTGATGGATGTTCGGTGCAAGAACCTAGTGAACCCTGTATGCGATTGGCTCGGTGAGATTTATGATCTTGGCTCCAGGGAATTCGTGATTCCGGGACGTGGAAGACTGCCTTTGGATGAGGAATTTGTGTTCTGCACTTTGGGTGTGCCCCGCGGAGAAATCAAAGTCCCGTATGAGGTGAATAATAAGATTGAGGAAGCCTTGTTCACCCGTTTGTTTCTTGGGATGGCATCCATGCCGAATACGACTGTGCTGGCAACTTCGCTGGAGGGCATGCAAACCCATGGCAAGGTATTTAAGATGAAGCTGCTCATGTACTTGATCTTAGTTGTCTTTGCGCCTACCACATCTCTTCGCCCAAGCAACAAGTGCTTCCCCATCCTGGTGAATGCTCTCTCTCTACTTCTTTTTCCCTTCAATCTTTTGATTTTGATGTCATTTGGAAGCTAGTCACTGCCAGTTTTTTGATGTTTTCATTTGAATGCTGATGCGGCAACTTTTTGTCTTGAAATTGTGTTGTGCAGGCGAAGCTGAAAGACGTTAAGAACATGAATTGGTGTAAATTCATCACGGACTTCCTACATGATGCATTCTCGAACAAGATTTACCAGAAGGGTTGTCGCTTGCACCTAATGCTATTTTTCCCTACTCTTTTGCAAATACTCTTATCACGGTTCAATGTTTTCCTAAATCAACATCGCAGCTGTTGATAAGTGTGAACCATACAAGATCGTGCATGGCAACCGTACAAGATCGTGCATGGCAACCCTTTGTTTCATTTTTTATGTGAATCTTTTACATGTGAAAGTGACTTTTGTTTGATCCATGGCATTTGTAGTTGCTGCCTACAAGGCAATAGCATTTTTCAACAACACAAAAAAGTGTTCATCTCATACATTCATTCTCTTTTATACAATCTGCATGGCAACCATGATGTTGAGCTGGTGGCAGCTACCAGCATAACAAGATGGCAACTGCCAACACAGCATGATGGCAACTAACATAGATAGATGGCAAATCTTTTTCTTTATTTTCTTCAACTTGATGACTCAAGGAAACAACATAAGCTTCTTTTCAACATAGCATGATTGCAACTGACATAGCTTTCTTTTTTATTGTGTATACCAGCATTTTTCAACAACACAAAAAAGTGTCCATTTCATACGTTCATTCTCTTTTATACAATCTGCATGGCAACCATGATACTGAGCTGGTAGCAGCTACCAACATAACAAGATAGCAACTGCCAACACAGCATGATGGTAACTAACATAGATAGATGGCAAATCTTTTTCTTCATTCTCTTCAACTTGATGACTCAAGGAAACTACATAAGCTTCTTTTCAACATAGCATGATTGCAACTGACATAGCTTTCTTTTTTATTGTGTATACCAGCTCATGTACGTCGATGGTCTTGATCTGTCCACCGTTGAATTTATTGGGATAGGAGGCCCGCTGCCTCCACATAAGTTTGATGTCTCTGCGTGGACATATGATGTTGTCAAGGCTGTGCTTGCCGCAGACAGGATAACTGATACAAAATATGGGAAACTGCGGGTTAGTTCTGCCTTCTTTCTTGCATGACATTCTTCAATTTCGATATTGCATAACATATGAAAAAATCCCCATACGGCAACCATTTATGGCTAACAAGATATAAATACCTTGGCAGCCATGGCTGTCTGCACATGGCACTCATGTCTGACCCCATATGGCAACTCCGCCATCCGTGTTGAAACTCCTTTTTCCTCTTTTTGCAATACATGAATTGTTAGTCACTACTCCTTATTTCTCTCTTGCATCTTGGTTGTTTTTGTTGTTTTCCAGTTGATGGCCAAGCATGCTATAGACTACAGTGTGTTTGGTGGGCCACAAAACTTTGGCAAGTGGATGGATATGCATTCAACTCCATCTTGTCCTGCTGAGGTAATCAAGGATGTTTATTTTGTTTTTTGAAATTGTTTTTCTCTTTGCATTTTGATATATCTCTATGGTTGTTTTGGTTTTTTTGTTCTTACGCACATGACTCTAATATCTTTGGTTATTGCTACTTTTTGTTTTGTGCTCAGGCGAGGGCAGCTGTTGAGCATCTAGTTGGGCAGTTTGCTTCCGGCATGACCAGCTTGCTCAGGAAGTTGGTTGAGGGTTGGAAGGCACTTAATGGCTCTAACAGCGACGCAGTGGCGAGGCAGTTCACATCATTCGTTGGAGAACAGACACATCGACCAACTGGTTGTCGTGGCCGGTACGACTATAACAGCTCACAGGAGCCCTCTGACATGCAAGATGAGCTAGATGGAGATGCTAGTCTCGACAAGGACGATGACGATGACATGGAGAATGTGCAACATGAAACTGGCGATGATGAACATGTTGAAGTTCTTGTAGGTGGTAAGAAGGATAAGGCTGCACCAAATGTTCCTCCACCGGAGGAAGCCATTGAACAAACAGTTGCGAGAGACACGAAGGTGTCGCCATCAAAGAGGGGCAGGGCTCCAGAGGATGTTGGGCAGGGCTCTGTTGGCAAGAGGTCTAGGACCAATCTCGTAGCTGCTAGGAGGAGGTTCAACATCTATTTAGTGTTTTGTTTGTCCCTCCTTTTTAACAAACCGATCTTTTTTTCATTGTTTGCTAAGTGCAGCATGATTGTTGTGTCCCACACTTGGTATCCTTTTTTGCCATTTTTTGACGTGCAGTGAGGCAACAGCTGGTGGATGAGTAGTTAATAAGAAACAAGCACCAACGCCAACCCGTGTTTCTGCTTGATTGAACAAGGGTGCTCCCACTTCTGGTGACACCACTTCCACTATGTCGTCTCCTCGTACGTCGATGTCCAACACCGGGGATCCTGTCGTGTTGGAAGACTTGAGGAAGACAATCAAGAAGTAGGTTCTCCTTGTTCTTCATTGTCATAGTGCTACTTTTTTGCTTGATGCATTCTAGATCATACACAACTTTTTTACTTGATACATTTATGTGGCAACTACCGTCTGCTTCTCATGGCAGCTGTCTAGCTTGCCACATGGGCTACTGCCATCAGTCCCACATGGCAACTGATGTTTTTCATGATCTATTTTTTTGCTGCATGGCAACTCCTGCTTGTTTTGTATGGCAACTGCTAACTAGACCACATGGCAATTCTTATTCCACTGATATGGCAACTAGAAGCTTTCCACTGACTTCCACCACCTACATTGTCATGTGTGCTCATCCATACCATGTTCTCAAAGGGCAGCTCTGGCACATCACACATTTTTCATTTTTATGATGACTACCATGACAATTATTTTGTTCACTTTTTAATACTCTTCATGTGCTTTCTTGCAAAGTGAAGAAGAGTACTACACGCGTGGCCAAACACAACCCTAGAGACCCACTCAAACGCATTCATTCCAAGTTGTCGACAAGTGGCAACTTAGATGTTGATGAGGCGCCAGTCGACAAAACTGCTAATGTACTGTCCAGTATTCCCACTATCTCTGATGCAAGCGGCCGACCATTGCTACGTCTTGAGCTTGCGTTGGTTTTCCTTGAAGAGGAAAGGGTGATGCAGCACAGTAGCGTAAGTATTTCCCTCAGTTTTTGAGAACCAAGGTATCAATCCAGTAGGAGGCTCCTCACAAGTCCCACGCACCTACACAAACAAACAAAGAACTCGCAACCAACGCAATAAAGGGGTTGTCAATCCCTTCACGGCCACATGCGAAAGTGAGATCTGATAGAGATAATATGATAAGATAAATATATTTTTGGTATTTTATAATATAGATTGGAAAAGTAAAGATGCAAATAAAAGTAGATTGAAAGCTTATATGATAAGAGATAGACTCGGGAGCCATAGGTTTCACTAGTGGCTTCTCTCAAGATAGCATAATTATTATGGTGGGTGAACAAATTACTGTCGAGCAATTGATAGAAAAGCGAATAATTATGAGATTATCTAGGCATGATCATGTATATAGGCATCACGTCCGTGACAAGTAGACCGGCTCATGCCTGCATCTACTACTATTACTCCACACATCGACCGCTATCCAGCATGCATCTAGAGTATTAAGTTCATGAAGAACAGAGTAACGCTTTAAGAAAGATGACATGATGTAGAGGGATAAACTCATGCAATATGATATAAACCCCATCTTTTTATCCTCGATGGCAATAATACAATACGTGCCTTGCTGCCCCTGCTGTCACTGGGAAAGGACACCGCAAGATTGAACCCAAAGCTAAGCACTTCTCCCATTGCAAGAAAGATCAATCTAGTAGGCCAAACCAAACCGATAATTTGAAGAGACTTGCAAAGATAACTTAATCACACATAAAAGAATTCAGAGGAGATTCAAATATTTCTCATAGATAAACTTGATCATAAACCCACAATTCATCAGATCTCGACAAACACACCGCAAAAAGAGTTACATCGAGTAGATCTCCAAGAAGAGGAAGGAGAACTTTGTATTGAGAATCAAAGGGAGAGAAGAAGCCATCTAGCTAATAACTATGGACCCGAAGGTCTGTGGTAAACTACTCACAACTTATCGGAGAGGCATTGGAGTTGATGTAGAGGCCCTCCATGGTGGATTCCCCCTCCGGCGGAGCACCGGCGACGGCTCCAAGATGGGATCTTGCGGATACGGAAGGTTACGATGGAAGAAATAGTTTTTCAGTGGCTCCCCTGATAGTTTCGGGGTACATGGGTATATATGGGAGGAAGAAGTACGTCGGTGGATGCTCGAGGGGCCCACGAGACAGGGGGGCGCACCCAGCCCTAGGGGGCGCGCCCTCCACCCTTGTGGCCTCCTCGATTGTTTCTTGACTTGCACTCCAAATCCCCTGGATCAGGTTTGTTCCAAAAAGATCGCTTCCGAAGGTTTCATTCCGTTTGGACTCCGTTTGATATTCCTTTTCTTTGATATACTGAAATAGGCAAAAAAATAGCAATTCGGGGTGGGCCTCCGGTTAGTAGGTTAGTCCCAAAAATGATATAAAAGTGTAAAGTAAAGCCCATAAACATCCAAAATGGGTAATATAATAGCATGGAACAATCAAAAATTATAGATACGTTGGAGACGTATCAAGCATCCTCAAGCTTAATTCCTGCTCGTCCTCGAGTAGGTAAATGATAAAAATAGAATTTTTGATGTGGAATGCTATCTAGCATAATTCTCAATGTAATTTTCTTTATTGTGGCATGATTGTTCAGATCCAAATGATTCAAGATAAAAGCTTATAAAACATAAAAATAAGAATACTTCGAAGCATACTAACAAATAATCATGTCCTATCAAAATAGCATAGCCAAAGAAAGCTCATCCCTACAAAATCATATAGTTAGGCCATGCTTCATCTCTATTACACAAAATACTCCCTTTATGCATAACCCCGATGACGAGCTGAGCAATTGGTTCATACTCTTTAACGCGCTTTAGCCTTTTCAATTCTTACGCAATACATGAGCGCAAGCCATGGACATAGCAATATGTGTGGTATATGGTGGTTATGAGGACAAAGAGGGAGAAGATAGTCTCACATCAATTAGGCGTATCAATGGGCTATGGAGATGCCCATTAATAGATATCAATGTGAGTGAGTAGGGATTTCCATGCAACGGATGCACTAGAGCTATAAATATATGAAAGCTCAACAAAAGAAACTAAGTGGGTGTGCATCCAACTTGCTTGCTCACGAAGACCTAGGGCGTTTTGAGGAAGCCCATCATTGGAATATACAAGCCAAGTTCTATAACGAAAGATTCCCACTAGTATATGAAAAGTGACAACATAAGAGACTCTCTATCATGAAGACCATGGTGCTACTTTGAAGCACAAGTGTGGAAAAAGAGATAGTAGCATTGTCCCTTCTCTCTTTTTCTGTCATTTTTTTCTTTTCTTCTTTTTTGGTGGGCTTCTTTGGCCTCTCTTTTTTCATGGGCTTCTTTGGCCTCTTTTTATTTTTATAAAGTCCGAAGTCTCATCCCGACTTGTGGGGGAATCATAGTCTTCATCATCCTTTACTCACTTGGAACAATGCTCTAATAATGAAGATCATCAGAGTTTTATTGATTTACAACTCAAGGATTACAACTCAATACTTAGAACAAAATATGACTCTATGTGAATGCCTCTGGTGGTGTACCGGGATATGCAATGAATCAAGAGTGACATGTATGAAAAATTATGAAAGTGGCCTTGCCACAAATACTATGTCAACTACATGATCATGCAAAGAGCAATATGACAATGATGGAGCGTGTCATAATAAATGGAACGGTGGAAAGTTGCATGGAAATATATCTCGGAATGGCTATGGAAATGCCATAATAGGTAGGTATGGTGGCTGTTTTGAGGAAGGTAAATAATGGGTTCATAATACCGGCGAAAGTTGCGCGGCATAATAGAGGCTAGCAAAGTGGAAGGGTAAGTGTGCGTATGTCCTCGGACTCACATTAGTCATAAAGAACTCATATACTTATTGCAAAAATTTATTAGCCCTCGAAGCAAAGTACTACTACGCATGCCCCTAGAAGGATAGATTGGTAAGAAAAGTCCATCGCTCATCCCCGATTGCCACTCATAAGGAAAGCACTCAAAGAGCACCCCATGCAACAAATTTGTCACACAACTTTTACCATATGTGCATGCTACGGGACTTGCCAACTTCAACACAAGTATTTCTCAATTTCATAATTACCCAACTAGCATTACTCTAGCATTATTACCTTTATATCTCAAAACAATTATCAAGCATCAAATTGATCATAATTTTTAATGCACTTTCTATGATAGTTTTTATTATACCCAACTTGGATGCTCACCATCCTCGGACCAATTTTATAACCATAGCAAATACCATGCTGTTCTAGGAAACTCTTAAAATGATATAAGTGAAGCATGAGAGATTAACAATTTCTACAAAATTAAGCCACCACCATGCTATAAAAGATATAAATGAAGCACTAGAGCAAAAATTATCTAGCTCAAAAGATATAAGTGAAGCACATAGAGTATTCTAATAAATTTCAAATCAAGTATTTCTCTCCCAATAGGTGTGTACAGCAAGGATGATTGTGGTAAATTAAAAAACAAAGACTAATATCATACACGACGCTCCAAGCAAAACACATTTCATGTGGCGAATAAAAATATAGCTCCAAGTAAAGTTACCGATAGACGAAGACGAAAGAGGGGATGCCTTCCGGGGCATCCCCAAGCTTAGGCTTTTGGTTATCCTTGAATATCTTGGGGTGCCATGGGCATCCCCAATCTTAGGCTTTTGCCACCCCTTATTCCATAATCCATCAAATCTTTACCCAAAACTTGAAAACTTCACAACACAAAACTCAACAGGAAATCTCATAAGCTCCGTTAGTGCAAGAAAGAAAAACCACCACATAAGGTACTGTAATGAACTAATTCTTCATTTATATTGGTGTTAAACCTACTTTATTCCAACTTCTCTATGGTTCGTACCCCTACATACTAGCCATAGATGAATCAAAATAAGCAAACAACACACTAAAAGCAGAATCTGTCAAAAACAGACCAGTCTGTAGCAATCTGTAACTTTCGGTTACTTCTGGAACTCCAAAAATTATACAAAAATAGGAAGTCCTAGGAAATTTGTCTATTGATCAACAGCAAAAAGAACCAAAGCAAAATCACGTTTCTATGATTTATTGAATTTTTTCCCGTGAGCGCAAAGTTTCTGTTTTTCAGCAGAATCAAATTAACTCATAGCATAGGTTATCCTATAGGTTCGGCACAAACACTAATTAGAGCAAGAAAACACATATAAACAGAGAGTAGATGCAAAATTTATTACTAAACAGGAACAAAAATCAAGGAAACTAAAATAAAATTGGGTTGCCTCCCAACTAGCGCTATTGTTTAACGCCCCAAGCTAGGCACAAAAGCGAGTATAGATCTAAGTGGTGCCATCTTTGGCACTTGATTCATAAGTAGCTCACATGATAGATTCATAAGGTAATTTGACTTTATTTCTTGGAAAGTGCTCCATGCCTTTCCTTAATGGAAATTGGAATATAATATTCCCTTCCTTTATATCAATAATCGCAGCAATCGTTCTAAGGAAAGGTCTACCAAGAATAATAGACATGAAAGATTGCAATCAATGTCAAGAACATAAAATCTACGGGCACATAGTTCCTATTTGCAATAATAAGAACATAATTGCTCCTTCCCATAAGCTTTTTAATAGTGGAATCCGCAAGGTGCAAATTTAAAGAGCAATTATCAAGTTCATGGAAACCTAGAATATCACATAAAGTTTTCAGAATTGTGGAAACACTAGCACCCAAATCACACAAAGCATAACACTCATAATCTTTAATTTTAATCTTTATAGTAGGTTCCCACTCATCATTAAGTTTTTTAGGTATAGAAACTTCCAAATTAAGTTTTTCATCATAAGATTGCATCATGGCATCAACAATATGTTTGGTAAAGGCTTTATTTTGACTCTAAGCATGAGGAGAATTCAACACAGATTGCAACAAAGAAATACAATCAAATAAAGAGAATTATCATAATTAAATTCCTTGAAATCCAAGATAGTGGGTTCAATGCTATTTAAAGTCTTGACCTCTCCAATCCCACTTTTACCAAATTTAGCATCAAGATCTAAAAACTCTGAATCATTGGGATGCCTTTTAACTAAAGTTGACTCATCTCCAGTTCCATCATTATTAAGATTCATATTGTAAAACAAAGATTTAATAGGGGACACATCTATAACTTTTAGATCTTCGTCATTACTTTCATGGAAACTAGAAGAACACGCTTTAACAAAGCAATCTTTCTTAGCACGCAATCTAGCGATTCTTTCTTTGCACTCGTCAATGGAAATTCTCATAGCTTTGAGAGACTCATTGATATCATGCTTAGGAGGAGTAGATCTAAGTTTCGAAGATTCAACATCAAGCGAAAGTCTATCAACGTTCCTAGCCAAATCATCAACTTTAAGCAATTTTTCTTCAAGCAAGGCATTAAAATTCTTTTGAGAGACCATAAATTCTTTCACATTATTTTCAAAATCAGAGGGCATCTTATTAAAATTACCATAAGAATTATTGTAGGAATTTCCATAATTGTTAGAGGAATTACTAGGGAACGGTCTAGAATTAAAGTTTCCTCTATAAGCATTGTTACCAAAATTATTTCTACCAACAAAACTCACATCCATAGATTCATTATTATTCTCAATCAAAGTAGACAAAGGCATATTGTCGGTGTCAAAACCGGCGGATCTCGGGTAGGGGGTCCCGAACTGTGCGTCTAGGCGGATGGTAACAGGAGACAAGGGGCACGATGTTTTACCCAGGTTCGGGCCCTCTTGATGGAGGTAAAACCTTACATCCTGCTTGATTAATATTGATGATGTGTGTTACAAGAGTAGATTTACCACGAGATCAAGGAGGCTAAACCCTAAAAGCTAGCCTATGGTATGATTGTTGTTCGTCCTACGGACTAAAGCCATCTGGTTTATATAGACACCGGAGAGGGCTAGGGTTACACAGAGTCGGTTACAATGGTAGGAGATCTACATATACGTATCGCCAAGCTTGCCTTCCACGCCAAGGAAAGTCCCATCCGGACACGGGACGAAGTCTTCAATCTTGTATCTTCATAGTCTTGGAGTCCGACCGATGATGATAGTTCGGCTATCCGGACACCCCCTAGTCCAGGACTCCCTTAGTAGCCCCCGAACCAAGCTTCAATGACGACGAGTCCGGCGCGCATGTTGTCTTCGGCGTTGCAAGACGGGTTCTCCTTCAAACTTCATGTTCCTATCGGATAGTGTCCGGCTTCCTTATAAATGTTGCGCTCCTTGGCTTCTACGCCCAATAATGGCCTTCTTCCACGTGTCGTATGAATGCGAAAAGCTAGGGTATTTTTACATTTTTTTCCCTAGCCGTGCGAACGAGCCGCCTATAAGAGAGCCGAGGATCTAGATCCAACTCACACCATCCTCCTTCCGCAAGTACTCATCGAAGCGCCTCTGACAAAAATCCATTCTACCATGGATAGTCGACGCGGCTCCTCCTCTCGTGCTCCCAGCCCTAAGCCAGGAGATTTGGGGAGATGCTCAGTTCCACACAGCGAGCTAGTGGCGCTCCAAACTGAGGGATATCTTCCTCCAGCCTTCATGGTTCCAGTTCGAGCCGGACTGGCCACCTTCCGGGGTGGAAAGCAGGTGGAGAGCGTTCCCAACCCCTCCAAAGGAGAGCGGGTATGCTTTGTCCCTTATTTAATAAGGGGACTCGGATTTCCCATACATCCGTTTCTCCGGGGGCTCCTGGAGTTCTACGGACTCTAGCTTCACCACCTTACACCTGCCTCCATTTTGCACATCGCGGGCTTTGTAGCTCTTTGCGAGCTGTTCTTGGGCATCGAGCCCCATTTTGCACTGTGGAAGAGATTGTTTTGCCTCGTACCCTGTTCTCACGAGGGGTCGATATATCAAGTGGGCGGAGCCGAAATATGGCGCATCGCCGGGATCGGATGTCCATCTGGCACCCCGAAGAAGGCGTCCGAAGATTGGCCTTCGGAATGGTTCTATATGGAGGACGCCCCTCTGCCGGATCCAGTTCGGATCGGCCTCCCGGAGTTCAGCAATGCTCCCTTGAAGAAACGCCTGAGTTGGCGCCCGCGGAGCCCTCAACTGGAGGATGATGGGAGCGTCCATTATCTGATGGGCCGGATTAGGTTACTGGCCCACTCCGGATTGACCATGATTGGAATCATGGCCACGTGCATTATGCGAGGGGTGCAGCCGCTCCAATATAGGGGCCACCCCATGTGGGACTTCAACGGGGAGAATGACGCCACCCGTCATGGCCGCAAGGGGCCAGGATCGGCCGCGGATCTAGTGAAGATCCTGTCCGGCTTGTACAAGGGGGAGAAGGAGAACTTTCTCCAAACGAGCCCATTGAATGGGTTCTCCATGAATAACCCTCGAAGCTGGGTAAGCGAACATTTATTCATCCGACCCGTGCTTTCGAAGTTAAATGCCTTATTTTATGACTTTGATGCAGGAACTGCGTCGGGATGTGGAGGGCATACACAGTCCGGCTCCACAACCCGAGGATCCGGGAAGATCCCTTGATCCGGCCTCCGAAGAGGATCCGGACATAAAGGTGGAGCTAATCGACGGGGTGTTCCACCAACTCCGCATGGACAATGCTTTAGTCGCCATTACGGCTGACTACCCCGAATTATGTCCGGCTTCTCAGGTAATTATGACCGGAGTTCTGACACCATTACTTCGTCCTTGCATATTTCAGATCACCGTATACCAACGGTGTCTTGCAGGAGGTGCCTTCAAGGTGAGAAGCCGAACCTACGGCGGCTGACCAGCAAGGGTCAGTTCGGCCCAGCAGGCGGAAAAGGAGTGCGACGCGAATCGAAACGTCGCTGCAATGGTACGGCGCACCACTGTTTTTAAGGGAAGGATCCCTAAGAGGTATATTAATGCTCATAACTTTCATAGGAGAAAGAGCGCTCGCCGGACAGTGTCCGGAGAGGTTGCCAATCAAGCCTCCGCCAGCCATACTCCAACGCGTGGTCCGGAAGGGGAGGCGAATGCAAGGCATGAGCCGGATGCTCCTCCAACGGAGGATGCCGACAGGCTGTCCGCCACTCATTCTGAGGTGGAGAGCGCCATGAATCACAGGCGTCGCCGGACAGTTCTTCGTGACGCGTGTTTCTCCCCGGAGGCGTTGAATGCCTTTGATGCGGGAGACGCGCACCTCCGTGCCGCTCAAGATGGTTTAACCAGAGCCACGGAGCAGTATGTGAAGGACATACGGGTAAGTAATTTTAATAGTTACATATGCCAGTAGCCCCCGAGACTTAAAATAGTTTAAATAATTGATTTAAGGATCATTTATTATGTAGGATCTTACGGAGAAGAATACCCACCTGTCCCAGGAGCTTCAAGAGTGCAAGGCCCAACTTGAGGCCGCACTTACCGCCGCAGGAGGAAACACAGAGACCCCCTCTGGTAACACATATTTCAAAAATGTTTTATGGCGTGCGGCGTGCGTATAAATCTGACAATAATATTGCAGATGTTGCCGGAGCTGATCCGGACAAGCAACAGTTACTACGCCAGTTGAAGGCCGGCGAGAGGGTGCTTATGAAGGTGCAGCAGGAGAGGAACAAACTCCAAGATGCCCACACCCAGCTTGGAGAAGAGCTAAAAGGTGTTCGGGCCCAGCTGTCTAGCTCCTTGAACGAGAATCAGCGGCTTCGTCGCGGCATCTATAGTAAGTGCTTGAGCAAACTCTTTTGAAAAGAAGAGTTCGGCGAGTATGTCGGTTGACAGAAATATGTCTGTAGGTGTGCTCACAGGTCGCCCTATGGAGGAAATGCCCAGTTCAATGGGTGACCAACTTCCCGAGCTGGTGCAACTGCTTGAACGTGTTCGGCAGGCTATGAGTGGTGTCGTGCAGGCCTTATGGCCTTCCGTCTCCCTACCCGAGGGCCTTGGAGGGCTTGTTGAGAAGCTTCAGGGAGTATGGCGACGTTTCCGTCTGTGGAAGATATCGGCCTGCCGTCAAGGCGCCAGGGAGGCCTGGGCCATGGTGAAGACGTGGTACCCGAAGGCTGACCCAAACCACATGGCCGAGGTCGGACCTGCGGGGCCTGATGGGAAGGAGATCCCTGTGAGCTTGATGTACGACCAAGTAGAGCTGGCCGCGAAATATTCCCAACAGGACTGTAAATTAGACAGCCTGTTAGATGGGATTGAAGAGGAGTACAATCAGTCAGTTTGACAATGTAATTTTAAAATGACATGTAAAATGCCTTCTAGCCAGATTGTAGATCGTTTGCCTTTGCGGACCTTTTCGCTTCAACCTCAGGACCCAACAGTCCGGAGTGTGTCTGAATACCCTGGCGGTTATAAAAGAACCGGGGCATGCATGGAGACAAGGCGTAGGGGTCATAATTGCTTTATCAGGCAAGTGCCCAACTAGCTATGTTATATTACATGGTTAGTAAGAAACATCTTCCAGTCAGAATAGTTCCGTTAAGGGTTCCTTTCCCTGGGAGGCATGCCCTAAAGTGCATGTCCGGACTGCGAAAATAGCAGAAAAAGCATCTGGGGGCAGATAAATAAGTAAGTAATAAATCGTCTTTCAGGTCACCGACCGAATATTCCCTTAAGAACGCTAGCCTTCGGCTTCACCCAGTCTGAGGTACACATCCGGCTGACCCGGTAGTAACAATCGCAGAGGTGCTCCCTTTACCTCCTAGCCGAACAATCGGGAACGTAGGGGTAAGCACAGGAGCCAGGCAACCCGGCTTGGCCAAAACTTATGTCATATCGATGCATATAATGGTGATCAAAAGGTACATGTGGAAGTGTGAGACATGTGGTGGGCATGAAGCCCCTATAAATAAGCTTCTGTTAAAGAAGCCCCCATGTATAATGAGTGCTAGGAGCACATCAAGTGTGCGCGAACAATGCGCAAATCAGCCTATCAAAGGTATAAAAAAGTGGGAAGAAGGAGGAGGACAAGAGATAGTGAAAATATAAAAAGGTGGACGGAGGAGTGAGACGAACTCTGAGTCCGGCGTTAGGCGTAAAATCTTTGAAGACGGGCTGCGTTCCATGGGTTCGGCTCGAGTCGGTTGTCAGATGCGTTACGTAGACGGTATGCTCCGCCGGTCAGGACTTGGTGGATGATGAAGGGACCTTCCCACTTGGGCTTAAGTTTGTCCTTTTTCTTGTCCAGCAGGCGTAGAACAAGTTCGCCAACATTGTAAGTTTTGGCCCATACTTCTCTGCTTTGATATCTTCGAGCCTGCTGCTGATAGAATGCGGAACGAGCTTTTGCCACGTCCAGCTCCTCCTCTAAGGCGTCCAAACTGTCCTGCCGATCCAACTCGGCTTCTCTTTCTTCGTACATGCACACACGAGGTGAGTCATGAATTATGTCGCAGGGCAGAACTGCCTCTGCGACGTATACCATAAAAAATGGTGTGAATCCGGTAGTGCGGTTTGGCGTGGTCCGCAACCCCCAGAGTACGGAGTCGAGCTCCTCTACCCAGTGCATGTTAGATTCCTTGAGGGACCGCACTAGTCTGGGTTTAATGCCGCTCATGATTAGGCCATTTGCTCGCTCGACTTGACCGTTAGTTTGGGGGTGATAGACTAAAGCGTAGTCGAGTTTGATGCCCATGTTTTTGCACCAGAGTTTAACCTCGTCGACCGTGAAATTCGTGCCGTTATCAGTGATGATGCTGTGGGGGACGCCGAAACGGTGTACTACCCCGGATATGAAGTCTATCACAGGTCCGGATTCTGCCGTTTTAACCGGCTTGGCCTCTATCCATTTGGTGAATTTGTCCACCATGACCAATAAATATTTATGCTTGTGGGTTCCCCCTTTAAGGGGTCTAACCATGTCAAGCCCCCAGACCGCAAACGGCCAGGTGATGGGTATAGTTTTGAGGGCGGTGGGTGGCATGTGGCTCTGATTAGCAAAGAGCTGGCAACCGACGCATCATTGGACTAAGTCCTGAGCATCTGCCCGGGCTGTTGGCCAATAAAATCCTGTACGGAAGGCCTTGCCTACAAGGGCCCGGGCTGCGGCGTGGTGCCCGCCGAGTCCGGCGTGAATCTCAGCCAGGAGATTTCGCACTTCCTCTTCGGAGATACACCTTTGAAGGACTCCGGTTGTGCTTTTCTTATAAAGTTCTCCCTCATGGACCTTGTAGGCTTTAGATCGCCGAACTATGCAGCGGGCCTCATTTTGGTCTTCGGGAAGTTCCTGCCTGATTAAGTAGGCTAGGAATGGTTCCGTCCACGGGGCAATTACTGCCATTATTTCGTGGGCTGACGGTGTTATTTCATTGGCTGAGCCGCCGATTGTGCCAGAATGGTCTGAGTTAGGTAATGCAGCTGGTTCCGGATTGTTATTTCCGGACTCCTCTTCCCATAATACGGATGGCTTAAAGAGCCGTTCCAGGAAGATGTTTGGAGGGACGGCGTCGCGTTTTGCACCGATGCGTGCCAACACGTCTATTGCCTGGTTGTTATCCCGGGCTACATGGTGGAATTCGAGTCCTTCAAACCGAGCTGACATTTTTAGGACGGCGTTGCGGTAGGCTGCCATTTTCGAATCTTTGGCGTCAAAGTCTCCATTTACTTGGGATATTGCGAGGTCTGAATCCCCGCGTACCTCTAGGCGTTGAATGCCCATGGAGATTGCCATCCGGAGGCCATGTAGAAGGGCCTCATATTCGGCTGCGTTGTTGGAGTCCATGTACATTATTTGAAGTACGTATTGGACTGTGTCTCCGGTTGGGGACGTCAAGACAACGCCAGCCCCCAAGCCCGCCAACATTTTGGATCCGTCGAAATGCATGATCCAATTGGAGTACGCGCCGTACTCTTTAGGGAGTTCGGCTTTGGTCCATTCGGCGACGAAATCAGCCAGAACCTGCGATTTTATAGCTCGCCGTGGTTTATAGGTTATGTCAAATGGTAAGAGCTCAATGTCCCATTTTGCAATCCTGCCCGTCGCATCGCGATTGTTTATAATGTCGTTGAGAGGTACTTCGGAGGCCACCATTATGGAACACTCTTGAAAGTAGTGTCGCACCTTTTGGGATGCCATGAACACCGCGTACACTATCTTTTGATAGTGTGGGTACCGGGACTTGCATGGAGTAAGGATAGTGGATACGTAGTACACTGGTTTTTGAAGAGGGAATTTGTGCCCTTCTGCTTCTCGTTCGACGACGAGTACGGCGCTGACAACTTGGTGTGTTGCTGCGATATATAACAGCATTGGTTCGCCCAGGTTGGGCGCGGCCAGGACCGGATTTGTTGCCAATACGGCTTTTATTTCTTCGAGTCCGGCCGTGGCAGCATCCGTCCATTCGAAATGTTCGGTGCGCCGGAGGAGGCGATAGAGGGGCAGTGCCTTTTCTCCCAAACAGGAGATGAAGCGGCTTAGAGCTGCCACGCATCTAGATAGTTTTTGTATTTGCTTAAGGTCTTTTGGGATATCCAATTGTGACAGAGCATGGATCTTGGCTGGGTTTGCTCCAATTCCTCTACCGGATACGATGAAGCCCAAGAGCTTTCCGGCTGGTACGCCGAAAACGCATTTTTCCGGGTTGAGCTTAATGTCATATGCTCGGAGGTTGTCGAATGTCACCCTCAAGTCGTCTACTAGAGTTTCGACGTGTTTGGTCTTGACGACCACATCGTCTACGTATGCCTCTATTGTTTTGCCTATCTGGGTAGCCAGACATGTCTGAATCATGCGCTGATATGTTGCGCCGGCGTTTTTGAGTCCGAAGGGCATTGTGTTGAAGCAGAATGGCCCATATGGAGTAATGAATGTCGTTGCGGCCTGGTCTTTTTCCGCCATCTTGATTTGATGGTATCCGGAGTATGCGTCGAGGAAGCACAATGAGTCGTGCCCTGTGGTAGCATCGATGATTTGGTCGATGCGGGGGAGAGGGAAGGGGTCCTTTGGACAGGCCTTGTTAAGGTCTTTGAAATCGACACAAAGGCGCCAGGATTTATCCTTTTTTGGTACCATTACCAGGTTGGCTAGCCAGTCCGGATGTTTGATGTCTCTGATGAATCCGGCTTCTAAGAGTTTGGCTAGCTCCTCTCCCATTCCCTGTCTTTTGGGTTCGGAAAATCGCCGAAGAGCCTGTTTGACTGGCTTGAATCCTTTTAGGATATTTAGGCTGTGCTCTGCCAGCCTGCATGGGATTCCTGGCATGTCTGAAGGGTGCCAGGCGAAAATGTCCCAATTTTCCCGAAGGAATTCTCGTAGTGCGGCTTCTACATCAGGATTTAATTGTGCCCCAATGGAGGCCATCTTTGTGGGGTCCGTTGGATGGACCTGGAATTTGACTATTTCGTCTGCTGGTTTAAAGGAGGTGGACTTGGAACTCTTATCGAGTATCACATCGTCCCTATCCACCGTGGAGCGCAGCGCAGTTAGTTCCTATGCCGCTAAGGCTTCGGATAATGCCTCTAGGGCCAGTGCGGCTGTCTTATTTTCAGCGCGGAGTGCTGTATCTGGATCACTGGCAAGAGTCATTATTCCATTGGGTCCGGGCATTTTGAGCTTCATGTACCCGTAATGGGGTATAGCTTGGAAGATTGTGAATGCCTCTCGCCCTAGCAAAGCGTGATATCCACTGCCGAATGGGGCCACTTGGAACGTGACCTCCTCGGACCTGTAATTGTCCGGTGAGCCGAACACTACATCTAGCGTGATTTTTCCTGTGCAGCGTACTTCTCGACTGGGGATTATTCCCCTGAAGGTTGTGCTGCTTCGCTCAATGCGGCTCCAGTCAATTTCCATTTATTGAAGGGTTTCTTCGCAGATGAGGTTTAATCCACTGCCGCCATCCATGAGTACCTTGGTAAGACGAAAGCCGTCCACTATCGGACTGAGGACCAATGCGGTTGGTGCTCTAGCTGTTCGGAATTTAGGTTCGTCACTGGCATTGAAGGTGATAGCCGTGTCGCTCCATGGATTTGCTGTTGCTACTTGGTAGACTTCGGCGAGGCTGCGGATTGTTCGTTTCCGCATGTTATTTGATGCGAAAGTCTCGAAGACTATTAATACCGTACTGGTACTGCTGGGCTGGTTGCCCGGGGCTAAAAAGCCTTCGCCACTTTTGGCCACCTGCCTTAGTATCCAACATGCTCGAAGGCTATGTGTTTGAGTGGCGCCCTCCGTACTGTGGATTTTGCAGGGTCCGTTGAGCCATCCCTCCAGTACGGTTCCGTAACCTTTAGGGGGTTTTTGCTTTTTGGTTTTTAGCCCAGGTGCTTGAGTATGATGCACTCTTTTATTTCGCACTGGGGTTGTATTCAGGGCCGGATTGTCCCAGAACCTAGTTTCGGTTTTCCAGGCACTCTCCATCGCACAGTATTTTTGTACAATGGTCGCTAGGTCGGTGAAGCGTGTAACTTCGCGACGACTGATGGCGTTTATGATTCCCTTGTCCGTGCAATTGTTGCAGAACATTGAAATCGCGCTTTGTTCATGGCAGTCCTTTATCCTGTTCATAACCAGGAGGAATCTGGCCCAGTAACGATGTACTGTTCATCGGGCTCTTGCCATATTTGAGATAGATCACTTATGTTTGGGTGGGCGGGTGGAATCAAGTTCGTAACCCCGCCCGATCTAAGGCTCAAAGGCCAAGAAGCTTCCGGATTTGGAAGCTTGGTTTGTTGGATGCTTTCCAACGAATCTGGTCCGATGCCTGACTCTAGGTTCAGTATTTGATTGGCGTCCGTCCCTCCGCGGGAATCCGGCATGGAGGGATCGGGAATCCGGACATAGTTGGTTTTCAACATAGAAGAAGAGTCGCCGCATTGTTCCTCTACCACAACAATGTGGTGGGTAGCCTGGGGAGAGTTAATTTCTCTCAGATCGGTTTTAAGCCCAATCTGATTGTAGTCTGTAGCGACTCCCAGGGCGGCGATGCGATCCAAGAGCTCGTTTACGGAGTAGAGCTCAATCAGATCTAACTGCTCGGAGAATTCCGAGCTGACGTGAAGATCGCTTTTGATGACCTGAGAGGTCACCGTCGGAGCGGTGGCCGAACAGGCGGTCATAAGAAAACCACCCAGCCGAATAGTTTGGCCGGCGGCCAAAGCTCCCTTGACGACGGCGCCGTCTTTAAAGACGGGAAAAGGCATCCTTCCTGATTGCGACGGCATAGAGGAACTCTCAATGAAAGCACCAATGTCGGTGTCAAAACCGGCGGATCTCGGGTAGGGGGTCCCGAACTGTGCGTCTAGGCGGATGGTAACAGGAGACAAGGAACACGATGTTTTACCCAGGTTCGGGCCCTCTTGATGGAGGTAAAACCCTATGTCCTGCTTGATTAATATTGATGATATGTGTTACAAGAGTAGATCTACCACGAGATCAAGGAGGCTAAACCCTAGAAGCTAGCCTATGGTATGATTGTTGTTCGTCCTACGGACTAAAGCCATCCGGTTTATATAGACACCGGAGAGGGCTAGGGTTACACAGAGTCGGTTGCAATGGTAGGAGATCTACATATCCGTATCGCCAAGCTTGCCTTCCACGCCAAGGAAAGTCCCATCCGGACACGGGACGAAGTCTTCAATCTTGTATCTTCATAGTCTTGGAGTCTGGCCGATGATGATAGTTCGGCTATCCGGACACCCCCTAGTCCAGGACTCCCTCACATATCATTGGGATCAATAGGAGCACTCTTAGTAGCAAACAATTTCATAAGTTCATCCATCCTTCCACTCAAAACATTAATTTCTTCTATAGCATGCACTTTTTTACTAGTAGATCTTTCGGTGTGCCATTGAGAATAATTAGCCATAATATTATCAAGTAGTTTAGTGGCTTCTCCTAAGGTGATTTTGATAAACGTGCCTCCCGCGGCCGAATCTAAAAGATTTCTAGAAGCAAAATTCAATCCGGCATAAATTTTTTGTATGATCATCCATAAATTCAAACCATGAGTAGGGCAATTGTGAATCATCAATTTCATTCTTTCGCAAGATTGGGCAACATGCTCATGATCAAGTTGTTTAAAATTCATATATCGTTCCTAAGAGAGATGATCTTAGCGGGTGGAAAATACTTAGAGATAAAAGCATATTTGCACTTATTCCATGAATCAATACTATTTTTAGGCAAAGACGAAAACCAAATTTTAGCACGATCTCTAAGTGAAAACGGAAATAACTTCAATTTAACAATATCATTATCCGTATCTTTCTTCTTTTGCATCTCACACAAATCAACAAAGTTGTTTAGATGGGTAGCGACATCTTCACTAGGAAGGCCGGAAAATTGATCTTTCATAACAAGATTTAGCAAAGTAGCATTGATTTCACAAGACTCAACATCATTAAGAGGAGCAATCGGAGTACTAAGGAAATCATTATTATTGGTATTGAAAAAACCACACAATTTGGTATTATCTTGCGCCATCGCGACAAGCAATCCAACACACAAGCAAACAAAAAGGCAAGCGAAAGAGAGAGGAGATTGGGAAAGAGAGGGCGAATAAAACAGCAAGGGTAAAGTGGGGGAGAGGAAAACAAGAGGCAAATGGAAAATAATATAAATGCAACGGAGATGAGTTTGTGATGGGTACTTGGTATGTCTTGACTTGAGCGAAGACCTCCCCGGAAACGGCGCCAGAAATCCTTCTTGTTACGTCTTGAGCTTGCGTTGGTTTTCCTTGAAGAGGAAAGGGTGATGCAACACAGTAACATAAATATTTCCCTCAGTTTTTGAGAACCA
Source organism: Triticum dicoccoides (assembly GCF_002162155.2). NCBI lineage: Eukaryota > Viridiplantae > Streptophyta > Magnoliopsida > Poales > Poaceae > Triticum > Triticum dicoccoides. The sequence continues at coordinate 410,432,163 of NC_041389.1, read as the reverse complement.
AGGTATCAATCCAGTAGGAGGCTCCTCACAAGTCCCACGCACCTACACAAACAAACAAAGAACTCGCAACCAACGCAATAAAGGGATTGTCAATCCCTTCACGACACATGCGAAAGTGAGATCTGATAGAGATAATATGATAAGATAAATATATTTTTGGTATTTTATAATATTGATTGGAAAAGTAAAGATGCAAATAAAAGTAGATTGAAAGCTTATATGATAAGAGATAAACCCGGGAGCCATAGGTTTCACTAGTGGCTTCTCTCAAGATAGCATAATTATTACGGTGGGTGAACAAATTACTATCGAGCAATTGATAGAAAAGCGAATAATTATGAGATTATCTAGTCATGATCATGTATATAGGCATCACGCCCGTGAAAAGTAGACCGACTCCTGCCTACATCTACTACTATTACTCCACACATCGACCGCTATCCAGCATGCATCTAGAGTATTAAGTTCATGAAGAACAGAGTAACGCTTTAAGAAAGATGACATGATGTAGAGGGATAAACTCATGCAATATGATATAAACCCCATCTTTTTATCCTCGATGGCAACAATACAATACGTGCCTTGCTGCCCCTGCTGTCACTGGGAAATGACACCGCAAGATTGAACCCAAAGCTAATCACTTCTTCCATTGCAAGAAAGATCAATCTAGTAGGCCAAACAAAACCGATAATTCAAAGAGACTTGCAAAGATAACTTAATCACACATAAAATAATTCAGAGGAGATTCAAATATTTCTCATAGATTAACTTCATCATAAACCCACAATTCATCGGATCTCGACAAACACACCGCAAAAAGAGTTACATCGAATAGATCTCCAAGAAGAGGAAGGAGAACTTTGCATTGAGAATCAAAGAGAGAGAAGAAGCCATCTAGCTAATAACTATGGACTCGAAGGTCTGTGGTAAACTACTCACAACTCATTGGAGAGGCCTTGGAGTTGATGTAGAGGCCTTCCATGGTGGATTCCCCCTCCAGCGACGGCTCCAAGATGGGATCTCACGGATACAGAAGGTTACGATGGCGGAAATAGTTTTTCGATGGCTCCCCCTGATAGTTTCGGGGTACATGGGTGTATATGGGAGGAAGAAGTACGTCGGTGGACGCTCGAGGGGCCCACAAGACAGGGGGGCGTGCCCAGCCCTAGGGGGCGCGCCCTCCACCCTCGTGGCCTCCTTGATTGTTCTTGACTTGCACTCCAAGTCCCCTGGATCACGTTTGTTCCAAAAGGATCGCTTCCGAAGGTTTCATTCCATTTGGACTCTATTTGATATTCCTTTTCTTCGATATACTAAAATAGGCAAAAAAAACAGCAATTTGTGCTAGGCCTCCGGTTAGTAGGTTAGTCCCAAAAATGATATAAAAGTGTAAAGTAAAGCCCATAAACATCCAAAACGGGTAATATAATAGCGTGGAACAATCAAAAATTATAGATACATTGGAGACGTATCAACCATCTCCGCCGGTTGCAGATGTGCAGACTACAACAACATGCATCCGTACATCTAGGAGTGATGAGTCAGTATCTGCTAGGACTGCTGAGATATTGCCCGCGCTGGTGGCAATGAGGGATGCTGTTGTGAGCCATGCCACCCGATCAGCAAGTGTTGAAGTGGACGCTCCTGAGATCAACCTAAACAAGGAATATTCCCGCTCATCTGATATGGATTCCAAGCGTGTGGCTGGTGGCACTTCTGCGTCCACAAAAGAAGGGGTTGCAGCCACAATTCAGAATGAGATGCCATCCATAGGTGAGACTCATGGCACACCAGCTCCAGCTTCTGGTGGTCCAGAGGCTGCTACGGCGACCGTTGCATGAGCTGGTCTTCCAACTAGGCGGCATAGCCCCCGCAAGCATCCTGCAGAAATATCCAATGCACCAGATGTAGCTAGGAGTACCAGAGATGACTCTGGTTATGTGCCTACTTCCACACTGTTCCCACCTCCTGCAAAAAGCAATGTACCCGATAAGACAGAAGTAAGCAGTACAACAGATGCAACTGGTAAGCCGTCCGCTACTGAAGGAGGTGGATGTTCAAAGTAGACTGTGTCTTTTACCGCCATGGAGAACACCAACTTAAATCTGCGCACTTCCAAGCTCCCTGTCAACATTGGTGTCCCCTACAGCCCAAACAGGAAGATAGGCAAGAAAGTTGTGGTTGAGATCGCTGACAGCATGCCCCGACCTACTAACAAGCCTGGTGATCCTACAACAGATGAGGCAAAAATATTTGTTGATCTGTCACCCTGGATTCTGCCAAACAACTTGTTCGTGATCCGGCTGGTAGGCAGGAGAGGCACCCAATGGATTTCACCCCACCGAGATTTAGCCTTGGCATCGATCGCACTCAAGGTGAACCAGTGGTGCGAGATCCTATGCCTGTTGCCTTTGCTTTCCCGACAGACATGGCCCCAATGATGGCGCAGCCAACGGCTGATGGCAGGAAGGCTGTGAAGTTTGCAGAGCCGATAGTGCAAGGTACATTTTTTGGGTGTTTATCATTTTGTTTCTACATTTTTATAGTCTAACGTTTGTCACAAGCTTTTTTGGTTTCTTACTGGTGATGGCAAATCTCATGAGATGCACATGGCAACTGGAGTTGCTGCAACATTGCACCTACAGTTGTTGCCATGTTGTAATTCCATTCGCAAAGCACATGGCAACTGGAGTTGCTGCGACATGGCAACTGGAGTTGCTGCAACATGGCAACTCCAGTTCAATGTACTTGGCAACTACAGTTGTTGCCACATGGCAACTACAGTGCAATGCACATGGCAACTTGAGTTGTTTCCACATGGACACTTTCTACTTTGCACCTAAAGTTCACATTCTACACTCCTTTTCACAATAACTTGTTGTTTCCAAGTTTCCTAACCCACTGTTTGATCCTTGCAGCCACCCCTGAGGAGATTTCACCGTCACTTGATGAAGCTTACCGTAGGATTGGGGATGAAGCATTGAAGAGGAGGTCCTCACGGGGTCAGGGGCAATCAAGTTCTAGCGTGCCTGCTGAGTCGGTATCCGAGGATACGGTTAGAAGTGACACCACTGGATCTGTGAGGCAAAATAGGGTAGTTCATGCACCACCCATGGATGACCATGAGCCCGAAGTTAAGGCCACAAAGGAGCAGAACCATCTGTATGATATTGTCAAGCGTTTCGGAAATGCGAGGTCGAACAACAAGCACATGAAGGAGCTGAAAGCGTAATGTCCACACCACATAACCCCTCACTTGCTTTTCTCTGATATTTTTCTTTGCTATTCCAGCCATGCATTGGTTATGTTTTATTTTTATTTTATTTAGTAGACATGATTCTTTCATGTTATATCATTTTCATACAGCTCATGTTTGGAAAAAACCAAAATCATACAATGTGATGCGACGTACGTCGACCTGGGTGATCTTGCCGAGTCTGTGAGGCCACTTGGTAAAATGCCGAAGAATGTAGTTGCGTGTGGGATTGACTTCATCAACAGGCATATGGATATTTGTCCCAACAAGACGATCACACAGTACAACGTGACCTGCAAAATATGGGATGGTGACTTCCACCATAAAATCCCGAGGAAGCATTTTGCGGCGCATGGTGAATTCAAGCTCACACTGAAGAAATATGTGGGTGTTCCTTCTTGTTTGCACATATTTCTTCCATGGTACATTTTGTAAGTAGCTATGCTTCATATGTGGGCTACATACTGTTTTGTGACAGATGTTTCATGTGGCAACAACTACCACGTGGCAATAAGTTTGACTATTTTTAATGCAACTTATGTGTCAACTTCACTTAAAATATTGGGCAACTTTGTTTATACATGGATGTCAAATTCTTTTAATTACACATGGAAAATAAACATTCTCTATGGGTGCATTTTGGACCCTTGCTGCTTTGTCATTCATGTACCTCTTACTGCATCCGACAATATCTTTACCTATCATTTTTCCAATTACATCATTTATGTTTTTTATGTGAACTCTGCTTTCTCTTTCCTTCATTTTACTTGTAGGTCCTATTCCCCATGTTCCAGGAGCTTGCACCAGACAATCCAGATGACAAGTGTGGTCACCACTACATGATTTGCCTTGACCTGAAGAACCAACGATTTGAGGTGCTTGATTCAATGCATTCAGAAGCTGATGAAGACCTTACTACACATGCTGAATTCTTCATCAAAAACCTCAAAGAGACATGGAACCATCACTATGAAAACTCAAAGGTCCAGATCAGACATTTTCCAATCGAGTATGTCGCGACTATGAAGCAAGGAAACCGGTAATTACCATCTTTTTCATGTGTCCTCCACACCAATCCTAAACCTTTTGTCACCTCTGCATTGAAGTTTATGATTTTTTCTGTTCTCTTGAGTTCACCTGATTCTTTTCTTTATAAGCATGATTGTGGCTTTCACACATTGGAATACCTTGCAAAGTGGGAAGGTCGACAGGTCCCTGTCGTCATAGCTGCATGCAATGGTCATTGAGCTCCATAAAATATACACATGGAACTGGTTGATGAATGAAGATTTCAACACGCGGGCCAACGCACGAGAGTTCATAGAGGAAGCTGTCAAAAAAGCCAACAAGAAGTACAAAGTGATCATGTGATGCTCCATACCGCATGCCTACCTTACATTCTGTGGCTAAGGAATTAAGGTATCAGCTTGTTCTTTTAAAACTATGTCTGTGTGCTATGTTATGACTGCATCCCCTGTAGTCTAGTATATATTGGTGGCGTGTGAGTGACATTGAATATTTTGTAATATATGTGTGGATGTGAACCTGCTTAGGTGTGACAACATCTACGTTTATGTTCACTACTATTATGTGTTTGTGGTTGGTAGTACTAGTTGGGTGTTTGAATGCTTCCATGGTGCCTGAAACATGGCAAATATAGTTGATCAGACACGGTTAGTGAAAGTAATCGTTCCACTTTTTGGTTTTTGGGTTTTTGCATTGCTAACTGTAAAGGTTAGCATGGTAGTTCATAAGCAACAGTTATCTCGTGTTTTTTGCACGTGATCGTTTCAACTAGTTTGTTCATAGTATGCATATAATACAATATGTGTGGGTAAAATCCGTGGTCTGAAAACAGAAATCTACGCGATGGTATATTCAGTAGAAATAACATGGCAGATTCGATGGAAGTTACATGGAAGATTTAGTTGCACACACGTGGAAATTTTAGTCATTCATTCATGGCGTTTTCTTCAAATTCTGATGCCCACCAACAATCATTCTCCCATTTTTTAAAATCTAGACCATCTACCTTACAAAAAGGTCACCAACACCCAAGTTACAATCCTCCACAGTTGCTTATGGATTGCCCGTCCCTTTCTTTGTCTTCTTGTGTTTTGCTTGAATTTCCAACCCCGATTTGTATCTCACCTCTTTTTGACGCCCTTTTGTGATGGAACGGGGCGGGTTCCTGACCTGGGTTTGCGTGCTTGCTGTTCCAGACCCTACCTCGGAGTTTTCAAATGATGGACCCATGGACAAAGGCACACTTGAGGTGCGGGGGAACCTTTGTAAGGCTTCTTCAGCCTTTCTCTTTTTGATCTCATCAAGCTCTCTTTTTAGGGCCTTCCTGTGTTTTTCTCCCACCCTCGCTGTCTCATCACTTTTGCATGCTTCATCTATTAGTTCAGCATAGTTCTTGGTCAACACAATGTGCCTCACGGCATCCATGGTTGCCTCTGGTCTCTCATCATGCACAGCCAAAAATGCATTTGATGTTTGTGGCCCCAACACATCGTCAGCGTCCCAAGTCCATCGCCGCCGTATGAAATGGCGGGGCAATCGCGTTACCGCGTATATGTCCATTACTTTCAGTATGTGACAGGACACAATCCCATCCCTTTCGAATTTGCAGCATTGGCAGTAGTATTCGCCTTCGTTTATCGAGGCCTTCACAAAGTAGTTCCTTTCCTTGTCCGGGTCTTCAGGTTCTGAATCTGACATGCCCAAGAGATAACACACCTTGAACGTATGTTCGTCCACCTGGTAAGCCGTGTACATGCTCGCACGCTTTATTTCTTCCTGGAATTTGCAATTTTTTGTGCTTTTGTTAAACTCTTATACGATGTTTGTAGCACCTGATACATCTCCGTCGTATCTATAATTTTTGATTGTTCCATGCCAATATTCTTCAACTTCCATATACTTTTGGCAACTTTTTATACTATTTTTGGGACTAACATATTGATCCAGTGTCCAGTGCCAGTTCCTGTCTGTTGCATGTTTTATGTTTCGTAGAAAACCAATATCAAACGGAATCCAAACGGGATAAAAACGGACGGAGAATTATTTTGGAATATTTGGGATTTTCCGGAGGAATAATCAACGCGAAACAGTGTCCGAGGTGGCCACGAGACAGGGGGCGCAACCACCCTCCTGGGCACGCCCTAGACTCTCGTGGGCCACCCGTAAGGCAGTTGATGCCCTTCTTTTGCCGCAAGAAAGCTAATTTTATGAGAAAAATCTAGGCGAAAGATTCACCCCAATCGGAGTTACGGATCTCCGGATATTAAAGAAATAGTGAAGGGGTAGAATCAGGGAACGCAGAAACAGAGAGATAGATCCAATCTCGGAGGGGCTCTTGCCCCTCCCAAGCCATGGGAGCCAAGGACCAGAGGGGAAACCCTTCTCCCATCTAGGGAGGAGGTCAAAGAATAAGAAGAAGAAGAAGAAAGGGGCCTCTCTCCCCCTTGCTTCCGGTGGCGCCGGAGCGCTGCCGGGGGCCATCATCATCACCGCGATCTTCACCAACACCGCCGTCATCTTCACCAACATCTCCATCACCTTCCCCCTTCTATATCCAGCGGTCCACTCTCCCGCAACCCGCTGTACCCTCTGCTTGAACATGGTGCTTTATGCTTCATATTATTTTCCAATGATGTGTTGCCATCCTATGATGTCTGAGTAGATTTTCATCGTCCTATCGGTGATTGATGAATTGCTATGATTGGTTTGAGTTGCATGTTTTATTATTGGTGTTGTCCTATGGTGCCCTCTATGTCGCGCAAGCGTGAGGGATTCCCGCTGTAGGGTGTTGCAATGGGTTTATGATTTGCTTATAGTGGGTTGCGTGAGTGACTGAAACACAAACCCGAGTAAGTAGATTGTTGCGTATGGGATAAAGGGGACTTGGAACTTTAATGCTATGGTTGGGTTTTACCTTAATGAATCTTTAGTAGTTGCAGATGCTTGCTAGAGTTCCAATCATAAGTGCATATGATCCAAGAAGAGAAAGTATGTTAGCTTATGCCTCTCCCTCAAATAGAATTGCAATAGTGATTACCGTTCTAGTAACATAGTCAATTGCTTAGGGACAATTCCACAACTCCTACCACCGCTTTTCCACACTCTCTATATTTACTTTATTGCATCTTTATTTAAACAGCCCCTAGTTTATATTTACATGTTCTTTATTATCTTGCAAACCTATCCTATCACACCTACAAAGTACTTCTAGTTTCATACTTATTCTAGGTAAAGCAAACGTCAAGCGTGCGTAGAGTTGTATCGGTGGTCGGTAGAACTTGAGGGAATATTTATTCTACCTTTAGCTCCTCGTTGGGTTCGACACTCTTACTTATCGAAAACTGTTGCGATCCCCTACACTTGTTTGTTATCAAGACCTTTTTCTGGCGCCGTTGCCGGGGAGTCATAGTGTGGGGTGAATATTCTCGTGTGTGCTTGTTTGCTTTATCACTAAGTAATTTTTATTTGTTGTTCTTATTTGTTCTCTATCTTTAGTTATGGATATGGAACACGAGAAACCAAACAAATTAGGTGTACTTGCTACTCATGTAGATGGGGTAACTCCTAAAACCCCCGATTCTCATTATGTGAAAGATATTATGTACTACTTTGATAATCCTGAGAAAACCCCATTCAACTTTATAATGGGAGACACGTTGGATCAACGTGAATACTTTAGGGATTATCGCTCGACACAAAAAGGGAAACTATTATGGGACCAATTTATTATGTTGCGTTGGTATGCCCGGGATCTATGCTTGAGATATGATATTACTTGTTGTACTAGGATTAAGGCTCCACACCTTCCCTTTTCATGCAAATTTAATGACAATGAAACCTTAGCTTCTTATGCTAATGGTAGATATGATTACTATGATGTGGAACAAATAGAAGAATCTTTTGCTTTTAAGGCTGCTTATGAAATTGAATCTTTGTTTGAAAAGTATGAAGCTTTTGATGATGATGGTGTTTATAGGCCGAAAAATCTTGCTATACTTAGATATTGCTATGAAAATTATGAAAACAATTACTATATTAATGCTTTTATGAAGAAAGTCTCCGCTGTCCAAGAAGAGACTAATATTTTGTAGGAATCTATGGAAGAAGGAAGTGATGAAATTGTGAGCTCATTGGATGAAAAAGATGATGAGGAGAGCGAAGAACAAAAGGAGGAAGAGCGGATTGATCACCCGTGCCCACCTTCTAATGAGAGTAACCCTCCAACTCATACATTATTTAATTCCCCTTCGTGCTTACCGAAGGATGATTGCTATGATCCCTTGAATTTGTTTGAAATATCCCTTTTTTATGATGCTTGCTATGCTTGTGGCCAAGATGCCAATATGAATTATGCTTATGGAGATGAACTTGCTATAGTTCCTTATGTTAAACATGGAATTGTTGCTATTGCACCCACGCATGATAGTCCTATTATCTTTTTGAATTCTCCAAACTACACTAAATGGAGAAGTTTGTGTTTATTAAGGATTATATTGATGGGTTGCCTTTTACCGTTGCACATGAGGATTTTGATGAATATAATATGCATGTGCTTGCTGCTCCTACTTGCAATTATTATGAGAGAGGAACTACATCTCCGCCTCTTTATGTTTCCAACACGATAGAATTGCAAGAAACTGCTTATACTATGCATTGCCCTTCACTATGTGTGCATGAATTGTTCTTTTATGACATGCCGATGCATAGAAAGAGAGCTAGACTTCGTTGTTGCATGATATATGTTACTTTATGCTCACTACTAAATTACAAATCATTGTTAATTAAAATTGGCTTTGATATACCTTGGGATCCGGGTGGATTCATTACTTGAGCAATGGCTTTAAAGAAAGCGCTGCCAGAGAGACAATCCAGAAGTTTTAGAGAGCCGTTTACTTCTGTTGAGTGCTTTTATATAGTTTAAAAACAAAATAAAATAAAGAGGGGAACCTAAAAACTTTTCAAAAAGGAAAGTGAAAGTGAGAGAGATAAGCATTGTTGAAGTGGGAGAGCTCCTTGAACTTTGTTCATGCTCACGGAAACTTTGTGAATCTTAATTACAGAAACTTTTCATCAAAAATAATTATCCCCTTGTACAATTCCATTGTATTATAAAAATAATCTTCCAAGGTTTGCCTTTAGGATGTTTACAATGCTTGTTGGTTTGTACGGTGCAGGACAGAAACTTTGGCTGTAGTGCGCGATTTTATATTTTTAACTAGAACGTCAATTGGTTCTGATTTCTTTTGAACTGTCTTCCTATACAACTTGTTTATTTTTCCTAATTTTGGTAGAATTTGTGGGGTACCAGAAGTATGGTGGATGTTCAGATTGCTACATACTGTTCTGTTTTTGACAGATTCTGTTTTTGATGCATAGTTTGCTTGTTTTGATGAATCTATCAATTTATATCGGTGGATTAAGCCATGGAAAAGTGATGTTACAGTAGACACAATGCAAAAACAAAATATGAATTGGTTTGCTAGAGCACTTAGAGTGGTGATTTGCTTTATTATACTAATGGATCTTACCGAGTTTTCTGTTGAAGTTTTGTGTGGATGAAGTGTCTAATCGAGGATGTCTCGATGTGAGGAAAAGGAAGAGAGGCAAGAGCTCAAGCTTGGGGATGCCTGAGGCACCCCAAGTAAATATTCAAGGAGACTCAAGCGTATAAGCTTGGGGATGCCCCGAAAGGCATCCCCTCTTTCTTCAACAAGTATCGGTATGTTTTCATATTCGTTTCGTTTATGCATTATGTGCAAGTCTTGGAGCGTCTTTTGCATTTAGTTTTCACTTTTCTTTTATGCACCATGCTGGTATGAGATAGTCCTTGGTTGATTTATAGAATGCTCTTTGCACTTCACTTAAATATTTTGAGTATGGCTGTCGGTGTCAAAACCGGCGGATCTCGGGTAGGGGGTCCCGAACTGTGCGTCTAGGCGGATGGTAACAGGAGACAAGGGACACGATGTTTTACCCAGGTTTGGGCCCTCTTGATGGAGGTAAAACCCTACGTCATGCTTGATTGATATTGATATTGTGGATGTTTACAAGAGTGGATCTACCACGAGATCAAGGAGGCTAAACCCTAGAAGCTAGCCTATGGTATGATTGTAAGGGTTGTTGTTGTGTCCTACGGACTAGAGCCATCCGGTTTATATAGACACCGGAGAGGGCTAGGGTTACATAGAGTCGGTTACAATGGTAGGAGATCTATGTATCCCTATCGCCAAGCTTGCCTTCCACGCCAAGAAAAGTCCCATCCGGACACGGGACGAAGTCTTCAATCTTGCATCTTCATAGTCTTGGAGTCCGGTCGATGATGATAGTCCGGCCGATGACAGTTCGGCTGATGATGGTAGTCCGGCTATCCGGACACCCCCTAATCCAGGACTCCCTCAGTAGCCCCTGAACCAGGCTTCAATGACGATAAGTCCGGCGCGTATATTGCTTGGCATTGTGAGGCGGGTTCCTCCTCTGAATGATAGAAGATTGTGAACACCAGGATAGTGTCCGGCTCTGCAAAATAAATTCCACATTCCACCGTAGAGAGAATAATATATACACAAGTTCAATCTGCTGACGTTTTTTGCGGCATGACATCACGCCACTACCAAGCCATTACTTGAATCATTTTTTACTCTACCACCTCAGCGCATTTAGCGAAGCGGTTTCCTTGGCACGTCTTGTCGAAGCAGAGATCGTGTTCCCCTTAATCCGGGATTCTCATCAATACGGACGTGGGTAACCCAATCGCGCCATTGATGCTGACGCTTGGGGGATAAGCGAGTTTTACCACGCCGGTGGGGGACGCGTAGACTTCGCCCGCCCATATAAGGGATAGGGATTCACCTTTTCACCTACGCCTGATTCCTCCTTTGCTTATCCATCTCCGCGCACTCGAGCTCTAGCGCCCAAGCCCGCAAATCTTGTCTCAACCTTCCCCAGTTATGTCCGGAGCGGGAGGCAAGTGGATGACCTCCTCCGTTACGGAGGAGCACATCGAAAGACTGCGCAGCGCCGGCTACCTGTCCGGCGACATCGCACACCGGCTGCCCGACGAGGGGCAGCTCATCCCCACCCCCAGGCCCCATGAGAGGGTCGTTTTTCTTCCCCACTTCCTCCGCGGACTGGGTTTTCCACTTCACCCCTTTGTCCGGGGGCTCATGTTCTACTACGTCCTGGATTTCCATGATCTGGCGCCGAACTTCATCCTCAACATCTCGGCGTTTATCATCGTGTGCGAGGCCTTCCTCTGCATCCAGCCCCACTTCGGCTTGTGGCTCAAGACCTTCAATGTCAAGCCGAAGGTAGTGAAGGGCACTCAAGCGGAGTGCAGAGCCGCCATGTTGGGCAAGATGCCCAATGTCCTTTGGTTCGAAGGGGCCTTCATGGAATCCGTCAAGGGGTGGCAATCGGGGTGGTTCTATATCACCGAGCCGCGCGACCCTACGTGGGCGGCGGCCCCCGAGTTCAGATCTGGTATCCCCACGCAGCTCACCTCCTGGAAAGAGAAGGGCTTGCTGTGGGGTAGTTCGGAGGAGCTGACGGGAGTCCAAGCCTGTATCCAGAAGCTGGTGAAGAAGCTCAGGCAGGTTAACGTGGTCCAAGTCATGCTCGTCCGCCGGATTCTCCCATGCCAAGAGCGGGCATTCAATCTGTGGGAGTTCAATCCGGAACAGCACCATGCGCTGAGCGGGCTCTTCAACACGACGTACGAAGGCGCCTGGAGGGTGCTGTTTAAGGGCGCCGAAGCCCCCGCATCCGCGACTGAAGATCACGCATTTCGCTCGCAGCGCCAAGCCGACGAGGTAAGTGATTCTACCCCTTTACGGGACACTTGTTTTTCATAGTTTGACTCTATGCGGGTTTTAATTTCCCCTTTTCCTTTGACAGGACTGGATGAGGAAGGCGGAGCAGATTATCTGCCCGACTCCCATGCCAGAAAACCCAGTAGACGCCCATCTAGCGAGGCTGCTGGTTCCACCACCGCACGTGGTGCCGGAGAAGAAGGCCAAGAAGGAGTCCACGGGTGCTCGAAAGAGTTCCCATTTTTAGGTGTCCGACGACTTCGGGGCGGACTCCTCCCCCGAAAACAAGGAGGAGAAAGAGGACTCTCTCCCAGAGGAGGGAGAGAGGAAGAGGAAGGCTTCCCCAACAGGGGAGGCCGAAGGGTCCAAGAGGGGAAGGACTATTCCCTCGGACAGCTCCGCCAGCATCAACGTTGGCGAGGAAGAATGGCCTTCAAGGGCCAGGCCTCCAGCGAGATCGTAAGTATCCAGATTCCTGAGTGATTTATAATTTCTTTTTCTGTGTCACATAGTGTCATTCTGATGCCGCATGCTGCCTGTAGTCCGGCCAATGATGATCTCCCCGCTTCATCGAGCGGGTCGTTGGCTCCGTCGGATGTAGACTCCATCCCGACCGCCTCCACCCCTTGCGACACCGAGGACGCCGAGGTGGGATCCCAAGAAGGGACCCATCAGGGGGAGGCTCCGGAGGCGCCACAAGGCGTCCTCCCGGACTTTGCGCCGGACTCCATATCAGAACCCGCAGTGGTTCCGGAGTCCGGTCGGCGGCCCCTTCGCACGAAGGGCAAGACCGTGACACCGGCGGCTTCCGTCCAACCGGAGGCGCCGGACAATTTGTTGGAGGCGCTCCAGAGCACTTCCATCGAGGAAGAACACCGCACTATTATGAGTGCGGTGGTTCAAAAGGTACAGCTTGCCAAGAGCGGGCTGACCGAAGCCTGCCGTAGCCTTCTATCAGGCTTTGAGGTAAGAAGTTAAAAATATGCAATGTAATACCGCATAGACAGTAGCCCCTGATGCTCGGTTCGGTGTTCGGAAGGAAAAGCCGGACTGAGGATCTGAAAAAAAAAGATATACGCAGGGTTGCTAAAAAATTATGTAAATATGGGTTGCAGGCTGCGCTGCTGACCTCTGCCGCACTGACTGCGGAGGTTGGTGCTTTGAAGCAGGAGCTCGAGCGGCCCGAGCAAGAGCTGGGTCGCGCCAACAAGCAGCTCCAGGACAAAGAAGGTGAGTAACACCACTTTGAACTTGTACCTTACAGAAAAGGATTTAGGTTGCAACAAAAAATAACAAGGATAACATGGGTACTGCAGGGCCACAAACGAGGTGGCGACCCTGAAGGAGGCCGTGTCTGCGGCCGAACGCAATGCGGCCGCGGAACGGGCAGAGCGAGAAAAGCAGGAGGCGCGGGTGGCGGTGGTTCGGCAAGAGCTCCAGGCTCTCATGGAAAAGCATGAGAGTTTGGAGCGTGACTCAAAGACTCGAGAGTCCGAGCTTGCCTCGGCTCTCGAAAGTGCCAAGACTGCCAAGGCCGATGCCCATAAGTCCCTTCAGGAGATTGAGTTGGTGAGGAAGATAGCGGCGGGTAAGGCATCTTTCATGCAAAGCAAGCATGTGAATGTAAATTACGTGTTACTTACCCGAATTCGGAGCTCTCCAGGGGCGTTTGCAGATCTGCCTCGCAGCGTGTCTGATGCCGCCACATTCTACCAAGCCGAGGAGGGGAGCTCAACAGAGAAGGTCTTTTGGTCTCAGTATGCTGAGGCCAGCCATCCGGTGCCCCCTAGCGACCAGCTGAAGCAGCTGGTCGAGCTCCACAAGGTGGCCGAGCAGGCCATGAAGTGCCTCATAGTCCGGCTGTGGCCTGGAGAGGCCATGCCTGGGAGCTACTTCAGTCTCGTGCGACGGTTGGTGGATGCGTGCCCCTGGGTGGAAGTTATCAAGCGCTCCGCCTGTATTGAAGGTGCTCGTCGGGCCCTTGCCCGCGCAAAGGTGCATTCGGGCAAGCTGGATGCGGAGAAGCTAATCACTGACGCACCACCAGCGGGCAAGGAATATCGTACGCCCGAGATGTACTATAAGACTGTCCTGAAGGGTGCCCGCAAAATTGCGGATGAGTGCCCCAGGGATGTGATTATTGAGTAAATTCGCAATGTGTTATCCTGTGTGCTGAAAACTTTGTTCATATGCGCTAAGCAACGCTTGTTAATTTAAAATATTACCTTCTCTGCGGCCGTTTATTAAATCTGAGAGATGGCAAGTCGTCGGCTTCAGCCCCCATGCCACAAGTGCTGGGGTGTTCGGGATAAACTTGAGCACTCTTGTTCCCATTTTTGGGTCCATCTAGGGAGGCGCTCAACACAACGAACAAGGCAACCGGACTTATAGTGCTTGAACACTCTCACTTAGCCATAGAATTCTATAATTTTAAATTTCGGTGAAGCCCCTAGTATTCGGAAGACCGAATTCGGGGCGCTATCCACGCCTTCGTCGGACATTATCCGGAACTTCACTCGAAGCGGCGTAGGTCTTTAAGGACCCGAAAAGACCTCTCGAACAGCGACCAGTCTCTCGCCTTATCATGACAGTCAGTTTTAGCTTTCTCCACTGAGGCGTTAACCCGGCTCAACCGGGGCGCAATCGCAGTGGTTCTCCCAGTGCTACCTTAGCCGATAGAACGGAACGTAAGGTGCCAAACTTGGGAGCCGGGCAAACCCAACTATTGACCCAAGACATGATTCGGAGCCGATTCATATAATGCTATAAGTTCGGGGTGCCGCACTTGTGAAAGTGTTCGGACTTTATCACACCATAATGCGGGGAACATAAGCCCCTGGTGTATTTGGTCGTACCAAAATGTACGGATGTAACATGTCGTAAATGAACATATATATATATATATATAATGTAATGCAATTATGGGCAAAAAGTGCTGCATTTTATTCGAGAAGATATGCTATGAGTGCGGAATGATACAAATAGTGCGGAAAGCAAGGGATTGGACGAATTAAAGGCGTCTCCCTCTAGGGGTAGGCCGCGGAATGGTGTATTTAACAAATTTAATGCTCGTAATGGAGACCACCTGAGTGTTTGTTGCAGCCTTTGTCCCTCCCTGGCTGTTGCATCATGAGTTCGGCAGGTTCGCCACCGGACAGAGTTCTGTATAAAAAAGAGAGAAATAAAAGATAAAAAAGAGCGACACACTTGGGAGCCCCTGGTGTGGTCGAACCGCACTCTGGGTCTGTTGTGGTTGTGCCTCTCCCCCTATGCACATGGTATCTCCAGGGCGAAATTATGTACGCGGAGAGTTTGTCTTACAATTGTGCGAGGGCTGGGGTTGAGGCCGCATTGCTACGCGTGCTCGGAACGTGCCAGGTAGTCTTGGTTGATGTTGCTCTGGGCGCGTTTGGCCGTGTCCGGTCGTTTAACGGCCGGACTCAAAAATTGCATGAAAAGGCTGCTCTGTACTTCTGCCGCGAGAGCCGCTGTATGTTCCTCCGTTCGGAGGGAGCGTTCCATGTTTCTATTGACCGTGATGACTCCGCGAGGGCCTGGCATCTTGAGCTTAAGGTATGCATAATGCGGCACCGCGTTGAATTTGGCGAACGCGGTTCGTCTGAGCAGAGCGTGATAGCCACTGCGGAACGGGACTATGTCGAAGATTAACTCTTCGCTTCGGAAATTATCCGGGGATACGAAGACCACTTCCAGTATGACTGAGCCTGTACAGCTGGCCTCGACACCTGGTATGACGCCTTTGAAGGTTGTCTTTGTAGGTTTAATCCTTGAAGGGTCTATGCCCATCTTGCGCACTGTATCCTGATAAAGCAGGTTCAAGCTACTGCCGCCGTCCATCAGGACTCTCGTGAGGTGAAATCCATCGACGATTGGGTCTAAAACCAATGCGGAGAATCCGCCATGGCGGATACTGGTCGGATGGTCTCTTCGATCGAAAGTGATCGGGCAAGAGGACCATGGGTTGAATTTTGGGGCGACTGGCTCCATCGCGTATACGTCCCTTAGTGCACGCTTCCGCTCCCTCTTGGGTATATGCGTTGCGTATATCATGTTTACCGTCCGAACTTGAGGGGGGAATCCCTTTTGTCCTCTGTTGTTCGGAGGCCGGGTCTCTTCCTCGTCATCACTGTGTAGCCCCTTGTCATTGTTTTCGGCGATTAATTTGCCTGCCTGCTTGAATACCCAACAATCTCTGTTGGTGTGGTTAGCTGGCTTTTCGGGGGTTCCATGTATTTGACAGGAGCGGTTGAGTATTCGGTCCAAATTGGACGGGCCCGGAGTGGTTCTTTTGAATGGCTTCTTCCGTTGACCGGGCTTGGAGCCTCGGAATCCGGCGTTGACTGCCGTATCCTCATTGCTGTCGCCGTTAATGCGGCGTTTGTTTTTGTTTCGATGCGACCTGCCATTGCGGTCCTTGGTATCCGGACTGCCAGCGTTTTTGTTGAGGTTGTTGCTGCGAGCTAGCCAGCTATCCTCTCCCGCACAGAAGCGGGTCATGAGTGATGTGAGGGCTGCCATGGATTTTGGCTTTTCCTGTCCTAGGTGCCGGGCCAACCATTCGTCGCGGATGTTATGTTTGAAGGCAGCGAGGGCCTCTACATCCGGACAGTCGACGATTTGATTTTTCTTTGTTAAGAATCGAGTCCAGAATTGCCTGGCGGATTCGTCTGGCTGCTGGATTATGTGGCTTAGGTCATCTGCGCCCGGTGGTCGCACATACGTGCCCTGGAAGTTGTCGAGGAATGCGGCTTCCAGGTCTTCCCAGCATCCAATTAACTCTACGGGCAGGCTGTTAAGCCAATGCCAAGCTGGTCCTTTAAGCTTGAGCGGGAGATATTTGATGGCGTGAAGATCGTCGCCGCAGGCCATATATATATGGAGGAGATAATCCTCAATCCAAACCGCGGGGTCTGTTGTGCCATCGTAGGATTCGATATTAACGGGTTTAAACCCTTCAGGGATTTGATGATCCATTACTTCGTCAGTGAAGCATAGTGGGTGCGCGGTGCCTCTGTATTGACCAATATCGCGACGTAGCTCGAGAGAGCGTTGTCTGCTGTGTTCGGCCCGGCCGGAGTAGTTGTATCCGGTGCGACAGTATTCGTCGTGGGTCTTGGGGCACCCGCGTGATCCATAGATAGATCTGGATTGTCTTGCCTTGTCCTCCAATATATCCCGCAAGTCCGGCGCGTTCCCCCGTGGCTTCATGCTATTTGAGCGATGCCGGGGTACGGTTTTGGTGGAGGCCTTGCATGCCTCTCTGTCGCGGCCACGAGGTGGTCGGTCTGCCGTATTGTACGCTAGTGATGCAGGTTTGTACGCTTCCTCCTCTAGTCGGGGGAGCAACTTGCGTTTTGGGTAACTTTTGGAGGGGCGTTCGAGTTCATACTCTTCGGCCGCGAGGACCTCGCTCCATCTGTTGGCCAGTAGGTCTTGATCAGCTTGAAGCTGTTGCTGCTTTTTCTTTAGGCTGTTTGCCGTGGCCATTAGCCTGCGTCTGAAACGCTCTTGTTCGACGGGATCCTCAGGCACGACGAATTCGTCGTCATCGAGGCTTGCCTCGTCTCCGGAGGGAGGTAAGTAATTATCATCCTCGACCTCTTCGTCTGCCGCCCTCTCGTGAGGGCTTGCTTCTGCCTCCTCCTACGCTGGATCGTGCTGGAGGGGGTTGTCTTCGGCACTTTCCGGGGTGTTATTATCTCCTGTGCTGGAATCTCCATTCTTGCTGTGGCGGGATTTAGAGCGGCGCCGCTGACGTCGGCGCTTGGGCTGTTTCTTTAAGGAATCGGCCTCCATTTCTTCTTCACCGTCCCCATCTTTTGGGGTGTCCACCATGTATATGTCGTATGACGAGGTGGTCTTCCAGTGTCCTGTAGGCACTGGTTCTTGATAGTCTCCAGCATCGTCGTCCATACCGTCGATGTCTTCGGAGTCGTAGTCGAGTACGTCAGTTAGATCGTCGACGGTGGCTACGAAGTAGGTGGTGGGTGGGCTCTGAATTTCTTCGTCGTCCGCGCCCCAACCATCCTGGCCGTAGTTCAGCCAGGGCTCTCCGGATAGCGGGAGATGCTTCAGCGAATTTAAGATATCGCCAAAGGGTGAGTGCTGAAAGATGTCCGCAGCGGTGAATTCCATGATCGGCGCCCAGTCGGATTCGACTGGCAGGGGCGCAGGAGGTTCGGAGTCCGGCAGAGAGTCCGGCACCTCGGAGTCATGAGCTTTATGCGGGACAAGGTAAGTGTTCGGCTCCATCGCCGTAGAAGTTGCAGCTCCCGAGGCGGTGTCCAGCCATCCGTCCTCGATCTGAGCGATCGGCTCCGGACTATGGGTCGGAGCGGATTCGTGTGCGGCCTCCAAGGTGCTGTCCGGCGGCAGAGTTAGGTCGTGCCCATCGTGACAGCGCGGCACGCTCGGCTGTGGCTCAGATCCATCGAAGATTAAGTCCCCGCGGATATCGGCCATGAAGTTTAGGCTTCCAAACCTGACCTGACGGCCAAGGGCGTAGCTTTCGATCTGCTCCAGATGGCCAAGTGAGTTGGCCCGCAGTGCGAAGCCGCCGAATACGAAGATCTATCCGGGGAGAAAAGTCTCACCCAGGACTGCGTCGTTGTCGATTGAAGAGGCCATCAAGCCTATCGGTGACGACACAGAGGAACTCTCAATGAAAGCACCAATGTCGGTGTTAAAACCGGCGGATCTCGGGTAGGGGGTGCCGAACTGTGCGTCTAGGCGGATGGTAACAGGAGACAAGGGACATGATGTTTTACCCAGGTTTGGGCCCTCTTGTTGGAGGTAAAACCCTACGTCCTGCTTGATTGATATTGATATTGTGGATGTTTACAAGAGTGGATCTACCACGAGATCAAGGAGGCTAAACCCTAGAAGCTAGCCTATGGTATGATTGTAAGGGTTGTTGTTGTGTCCTACGGACTAGAGCCATCCGGTTTATATAGACACCGGAGAGGGCTAGGGTTACATAGAGTCGGTTACAATGGTAGGAGATCTATGTATCCGTATCGCCAAGCTTGCCTTCCACGCCAAGGAAAGTCCCATCTGGACACGGGACGAAGTCTTCAATCTTGTATCTTCATAGTCTTGGAGTCCGGTCGATGATGATAGTCCGGCCGATGACAGTTTGGCTGATGATGGTAGTCCGGCTATCCGGACACCCCCTAATCCAGGACTCCCTCAATGGCTTTATAGAATGCTTCATGTGCTTCACTTATATCATTTGAAGTCTGGATTGCCTGTTTCTCTTCACATAGGAAACCGCCATTTGTAGAATGCTCTTTTGCTTCACTTATAATTGTTAGAGCGTGGGCATATCTTTTGTAGAAAGAATTAAACTCTCTTGCTTCACTTATATCTATTGAGAGAGATGACAGGAATTGGTCATTCACATGGTTAGTCATAAAATCCTACATAAACTTGTAGATCGCTGAATATGATATGTTTGATTCCTTGCAATAGTTTTGCGATATAAAGATGGTGATATTAGAGTCATGCTAGTGGGTGGTTGTGGATTGTAGAGACACTTGTGTTGAGGTTTGCAAGTCCCGTAACATGCACGTATGGTAACCGTTGTGTGACAAATTTGAAGCATGGGGTGTTTCTTTGATTGTCTTCCTTATGAGTGGCAGTCGGGGACGAGCGATGGTCTTTTCCTACCAATCTATCCCCCTAGGGGCATGCATAGTAGTACTTTGCTTCGAGGGCTAATAAACTTTTGCAATAAGTATATGAGTTCTTTATGACTAATGTGAGTCCATGGATTATACACACTTTTACCTTTCCATCATTGCTAGCCTCTTCGGTACCGTGCATTGCCGTTTCTCACATCGAGAGTTGGTGCAAACTTCGCCGGTGCATCCAAACCCCGTGATACGATACGCTCTATCACACATAAGCCTCATTGTATCTTCCTCAAAACAGCCACCATACCTACCTATCATGGCATTTCCATAGCCTTTTCGAGATATATTGCCAGGCAACTTCCATCATCATCATATACATGACTTGAGCATTTATTGTCATATTGCTTTGCATGATCGTAAGATAGCTAGCATGATGTTTTCATGGCTTGTCCGTTTTTTGATGTCATTGCTACACTAGATCATTGCACAACCCGGTACACTGCCGGAAGCATTCATATAGAGTCATATCTTTGTTCTAGTATCGGGTTGTAAGTAAATAAAAGTGTGACGATCATCATTATAGAGCATTGCCCCATAAAAAAAGAAAAAGAAAAAAAAAGAAAAAAAGGAAAGGCCAAAGAAGTCTAAATAAAAAAAGGGGCCAAAGAAGCCCACCGAAAAAAGAAGAAAAAAGAAAAAAAAGAAAAAAGGGGCAATGTTACTGTCCTTTTTCCACACTTGTGCTTCAAAGTAGCACCATGTTCTTCATATAGATTGTCTCCTATGTTGTCACTTTCATATACTAATGGGAATTTTCATTATAGAACTTGGCTTGTATATTCCAATATGGGCTTCGTCAAATGCCCTAGGTCTTCATGAGGAAGCAAGTTGGATGCACACCCACTTAGTTTCTTTTGTTGAGCTTTCATACATTTATAGCTCTTAGTGCATCCGTTGCATGGCAATCCCTACTCCTCACATTGATATCAATTGATGGGAATCTCCATAGCCCGTTGATTAGCCGCGTCGATGTGAGACTTTCTCCCTTTTTGTCTTCTCCAGATAACCTCATCATTATATTCTGTTGCACCTATAGTGCTATATCCATGGCTTGCGCTCATGTATTGTGTGAGGGTTGAAAAAGCTGAAGCGCGTTAAAAAGTATGAACCAATTGCTCGGCTCGTCATCGGGGTTGTGCATGATGGGGGCATTTTGTGTGACGAAAATGAAACATCACCAAACTATATGATTTTGTAGGGATAAGATTGCTTTGGCCTTGTTGTTTTGAAAAGACATGATTGCTTTATTGGTACGCTCGAAGTATTATCGTTTTTTATGTCAAATGATAGACTATTGCTTTGAATCACTCGTGTCTTAATATTCATGCCATGATTAGACATATGATCAAGATTATGCTAGGTAGCATTCCACATCAAAAATTATCTTTTTTATCATTTACCTACTCGAGGACAAGCAGGAATTAAGCTTGGGGATGTTGATACATCTCCGTCGTATCCATAATTTTTGATTGTTCCATGCCAATATTCTTCAACTTTCATATACTTATGGCAACTTTTTATACTATTTTTGGGACTAACATATTGATCCAGTGCCCAGTGCCAGTTCCTGTCTATTGCATGTTTTATGTTTCGTAGAAAACCAATATCAAATGGAATCCAAACGGGATAAAAACGGACGGAGAATTATTTTGGAATATTTGGGATTTTACGGAGGAAGAATCAACGCGAAACAGTGTCCGAGGTGGCCACGAGACAGGGGGGTGCGCCCACCCCCCTGGGCGCGCCCTGGACTCTCGTGGGCCACCCGTAAGGCGGTTGATTCCCTTCTTTTGCCTCATGAAAGCTAATTTTATGAGAAAAATCTGGGCGAAAGATTCACCCCAATCGGAGTTACGGATCTCCAGATATTAAAGAAACGGTGAAGGGGTAGAATCAGGGAATGCAGAAACAGAGAGATAGATCCAATCTCGGAGGGGCTCTCACCCCTCCCAAGCCATGGGAGCCAAGGACCAGAGGGGAAACCCTTCTCCCATTTAGGGAGGAGGTCAAGGAAGAAGAAGAAGAAGGGGGCCTCTCTCCCCCTTGCATCCTGTGGCGCCAGAGCACTGCCGGGGGCCATCATCATCACCGCGATCTTCACCAACACCGCCGTCATCTTCACCAACATCTCCATCACCTTCCCCCTTCTATATCCAGCGGTCCACTCTCCCACAACCCGTTGTACCCTCTACTTGAACATGGTGCTTTATGCTTCGTATTATTTTCCAATGATGTGTTGCCATCCTATGATGCCTGAGTAGATTTTCATCGTCCTATCGGTGATTGATGAATTGCTATGATTGGTTTGAGTTGCATGTTTTATTATTGGTGTTATCCTATGGTGCCCTTCGTGTCGTGCAAGCGTGAGGGATTCCCGCTGTAGGGTGTTGCAATGCGTTTATGATTTGCTTATAGTGGGTTGCGTGAGTGACTGAAACACAAACCCGAGTAAGTAGATTGTTGCGTATGGGATAAAGGGGACTTGATACTTTAATGCTATGGTTGGGTTTTACCTAAATGAATCTTTAGTAGTTGCGGATGCTTGCTAGAGTTCCAATCATAAGTGCATATGATCCAAGAAGAGAAAGTATGTTAGTTTATGCCTCTCCCTCAAATAGAATTGCAATAGTGATTACCGGTCTAGTAACATAGTCAATTGCTTAGGTACAATTCCACAACTCCTACCGCCGCTTGTCCACACTCGCTATATTTACTTTATTGCATCTTTATTTAAACAGCCCCTAGTTTATATTTACATGTTCTTTATTATATTGCAAACCTATCCTATCACACCTACAAAGTACTTCTAGTTTCATACTTGTTCTAGGTAAAGCAAATGTCAAGCGTGTGTAGAGTTGTATTGGTGGTTGATAGAACTTGAGGGAATATTTATTCTACCTTTAGCTCCTCGTTGGGTTCGACACTCTTACATATCGAAAACTGTTGCGATCCCCTACACTTGTGGGTTATCAGCACCTTATGTTGAGGTAGGTCCTAACATAGCAAACATATCTAAAATCAATGATGGCATGGAAGTCCTTGTTTTTTCCCACATTATTCTTGGGTTGTTTGTTTCCACAGGGCAACTGCATAATATTTTGACATGGTAACTGCATAACATTTAACATGGCAAATGCAGTTCATAAAACATGGCAAATGCAGATTTGTCTCCCACGACAACTACATATAATTTCACATGGCAACTACCATTCATTACACATGGCAACCACAGTTTAACACACATGGCAACTTGAGTTGATTTCACATGGCAACTACAAATCATGCTTACAATGTACTCAGTGGCTATTTTCAATAGATTGGCATGTCAAAAGGGTGGCAACTGCATTGCATTCTATATGGCACCTACTATCTTCATGCTTGTGGAAATAAGACGGTAAGATAATCCACTTGTTAAAAATCTTGTTTGTATATATCTTGCTCATATGCCTCTCCATTGGTAAATATGTTAGCAATTTAAGCTGCTTGAGCGCGGTGTTTGCTTCTTGCTGTAGCTCAAATCCCAGTATTTTCTGTTGCAAAGCTATGTATGCTTAGCAAACTGCAGCAATGAGTTGCCAGGGCTCACGTACCGCTTCAAAACAGCATTGAACTACTCTCTGCGCTGTGTAGTCTGCATAAATGGGAAGAAGCACTGCATGAAGTAGGTCGACACCTAGTACATTCGCTTCTCTCATAGGCTAGTAAGTGTCTCGTTGTCTTGGACTTGGTATGTTTCAATCATAGTTGTCCAGCTCCATTCAAACTCCTCCACCGTCAAGCTGTAGTCCATGTCGGTGTCAAAACCGGTGGATCTCGGGTAGGGGGTCCCGAACTGTGCGTCTAAGGCTAATGGTAACACGAGGCTGGGGACACGATGTTTACCCAGGTTCGAGCTCTCTCGATGGAGGTAATACCCTACTTCCTGCTTGATTGATCCTGATGATATGAGTATTACAAGAGTTGATCTACCACGAGATCAGAGAGGCTAAACCCTAGAAGCTAGCCTATGGTATGATTGTTGTTGTTGTGTCCTACGGACTAAACCCTCCGATTTATATAGACACCGGAGGGGGCTAGGGTTACACAAAGTCGGTTTACAGAGGAGGAGATATACATCTGAATCGCCAAGCTTGCCTTCCATGCCAAGGAGAGTCCCATCCGGACACGGGACGAAGTCTTCTATCTTGTATCTTCATAGTCCAACAGTCCAGCCAAAGTACATAGTCCGGCTGTCCGGATACCCCCTTATCCAGGACTCCCTCAGTAGCCCCTGAACCAGGCTTCAATGACGATGAGTCCGACGCGTAGATTGTCTTCGGCATTGCGAGGCGGGTTCCATCTCCAAATACTCCAAGATAAATTCCAAACACAAGGACCGTGTCCGGCTCTGCAAGATAACATTCCATATACCACCGTAGAGAGAATAATAATAATCCACGAATCTAATCTGCTGACAATCCTTCGAAAAGTGACATCACGCCACGGTCTGGTTTCTATTCGAACCGTTTTCTACAACCTGCTTCCGCACACATCGTGAGGCGGTTTCTTTGGCACGTCTTGTCAAAGCAGAGATCGTGTCCCCTTATCACGGGATCTCCATCAATACGGGTATGGGTAACCGAACCAGCGCCATTAATCGAGGCGCTCAGAAAAATAAGAGATTTCGAGAGGCAAGTGGGGAGGCGCACATTCTACATTGCCTTTATAAAGGGACAGAGATCTCTCGTTTTCACCCACGCCTTCTTCCTCCTTTGCTCATCCGTTCTCGCACCCTTGAGCTCCAGCGCCCAAGTTCTCACCTTCTCCATAGGATCGTATCATGTCCGGAGCGGGAGGCAAGTGGATGGCCTCCTCTATTACAAAGGAGAACATCACCAAGCTTCGGGAGGCCGGATACCTGGCCGAGAGTATCGCGCACAGGCTTCCGACAAAGGGACAGATTACCCCCACCCCGAAGTCTCGGGAGAGAGTAGTATTTCTCCCTCATTTCGTCCGCGGACTAGATTTCCACTCCACCCGTTTGTCCGCGGGCTTATGTACTACTACGGGCTAGATTTTCACGATCTAGCCCCAAACTTCATCCTCAACATCTCGGCGTTCATCGTCGTGTGCGAGGCCTTCCTCCGCATCAAGCCTCACTTCAGCCTGTGGTTGAAAATCTTCTGCGTGAAGCCGAAGATCGTGAGCGGCTAACAGGCAGAGTGTAGAGGTGCCATGGTGGACAAAATTCCCAATGTTATATGGCTCGATGGCTCCTTCGTGGAGACCATAAAGGGGTGGCAATCAGGGTGGTTCTATATCACCGAGCCGCGCGATGCCAACTGGGTGGCGGCCCCCAAATTCAGATCCGGAATCCCCATGCGGCTCACTTCCTGGGAGAAGAAGGGCCTGGCCTGGGGCGAACCCACGGAGCTGACCGGACTCGAGACCTGCATCAGAAGTATGAGGGACAATAAGATCAAACTTTTCAACATGGTCCAGGTCATGCTCATTCGCCGGACTCTCCCATGTCAAAGACGAACATTTGATATGTTGGAGTTCGACCCGACCGAACACCAGATGCTGCTAGAGCTCTTCGACACAACGCACAAAGAAATCTGGAAGGTGTTGTTCAAGACCGGCGAAGTTCCTCCTCCCCTTTCTGAGGACCGGGGGCTCAGCGCAAGCCGCCTCGCCAGTCCGGTAAGTCCTCTGGTTAACACAAGATGTTTCCTTCCTGGTATATTCGTGGGAGGATTCTTAGGTCACTATGCTGACCGAACAGGATTGGGTGGAGATGGCGGAGCGGATTAACTGTCTGGCTCCATTACCTGAGGACCCAGTAAGCGCAGTCCTAGCGGAGATGCTGGTTCCGGCGCCTTACAAGGTGCCGGAGAAAAAGGCTGAAAAGAAGGCCACAGGGACCCGAAAGGGTCTCCGGCGCGAGGCTGCACCAGATGCCTCACCAGAAGATGACGAGGCGCACTCCTCCCATGAAGGGGAGGAGAGGAAGAGGAAGGCCGCCTCAGCTGAGGGGGCCGAAGGGTCCAAGAAGGTGGCCGCGGGGACCAAAAAAGGTCTCCGGCGCAAGACCGTGATAGAGTCGCCATCCGAAGACGACGAGGATGATTATCCCCCCGAAGACGGGGGAGAATGTGAAGAAATGCCTCCTCCCCATTCTAGGGAGGAGAAGAAAAGGAAGGCCGCCCCGTCGGGGGAGGCCGGGACGCCAAAGAAGGGAAAGGCGTCCCTTCCCGATCACTCCACTACCGTCGCTTTCAGCGATGAGGAGTGGCTGCCCAGGGGCAAGCCCCGGGTGAGGTCGTAAGTATCCGCATCCCATAATATTTTCCATGCGACTTTGACCTCATGGTTTGTAATGACGCCGAACATGTTTATGCAGTCCGGCCGGGTCCGATCTTGAGGAGTCCTCTTCGGAGGAGTCTCTGAACGAGTCGGAGATACATTCACTCCCGACGGCAACCTCCTCACGACCTGTGGATGACACCAAGGTGTTGTCCTGGAGGATGCCCGAGCAGGAGGCAATGGTTCCGGAGACGCCCCAACGCAATATCTCGGGCGCCGGACACATGGGGGGTGAGAACCCTATGGATTATGCTGACGGGAGCCACAGCAAGTCTGGCTCCCAGCCGGTTACTCCACCGGAGCCTATAAAGGTTCCGGATTTCGGTAAGCAGTCCCTCGCGAAGGAGGGCGAGCCGGCCACGCCGATGACCTCCGCCCAGCCGGAGGCATCGGATGATTTGTTGGAAGTGCTTCGAGGCGCTTCCATCGAGGATGAACACTGTACACTTATGGGTACGGTGATTGAGAAGGTTCGGTCTGCCAAGAGCGGATTGATCGAAGCATGCACCAGCCTGCTAATAGGCTTTGAGGTAAATAAAGTGTGAGGAAATATCACTCAATGGACAGTAGCCCCTGATACTCTGGTTGGTGTTCGGAAAGAAAAGACAAACGGAGGGTCAACTAAAAAACCGCAGGAAGCTAATAGTATTTGTCTGTATGAATCAAACAGGCACTACTGCTGACCGCCGCTGCGCGCACGGCTGAGGTTGCCGGACTCAAGCGCGAACTGGGGCAGGCCGAAGAAGAGCTCGGCCTCGTGAAGAAGCAGCTTGAGGCGAACAAAGGTAAGAGAAACCCCGTCCATATGTCGTATAGAGGATAAAAAGTTGGTGATGCTAATAAAAAGCTTCATGCCTTTTGATAGGGACCACGACCGAAGTGGCGGCCCTGAAGGAAGCGATGTCCGCGGCTGAAGCCAAGGTGGATACGGAGTGCATCGAGCGACAGAGGCAAGATGCTTGGGTGGGAGAGGTACAGCAGGAGCTCTAGGAGCTCGGCAAGAAGTTCGGCTCCCTGGAGCATGACTACAAGACGCAAGCGTCAGAGCTTGCAAAGGTCGTCCAGAGCGTGGCCTACGCCAAGGCCGAGGCCCAAAAGGCCCTCCAGGAAATCCAAGCAGCCAAGAAGATAGCGGAGGGTAAGGCATTCTTTATGCAAAGCAAGCATGTGGAGGAGTCATTTCTTTTACTTACACGAATCCGGAGCTCGCTAGGGGCATTCGCAGATCTGCCACACAGCATTTCGGATGCCGCAGAGTTCTATCACGCTGAAGAGGGGAGCGCTATGGAGAAGCTGTTCTGGTCCCAATATACTAGGGCCGAACACCCGATGCCTCTGAGTGACCAACTGAAGCAGTTGGTCAAACTCCATAGTGCGGCCGTGATACGTCTCCAACGTATCTATAATTTATGAAGCATTCATGCTATTTTATTATCTATTTTGAATGATTATGGGATTTATTATACACTTTTATATTACTTTTGGGACTAACCTATTAACCGGAGGCCCAGCCCATATTGCTGTTTTATTGCCTGTTTCAGTATTTCGAAGAAAAGGAATATCAAACGGAGTCCAAACGGAATGAAACCTTCGGCAACGTGTTTTTTTGGAAGATTATCATCCTGGAGGCTTGGAGATCAAGTTAGAAGATCCTCGAGGAGCCCAGGAGATAGGGGGCGCGCACCCCCTATAGGGCGTGACCCCCTGTCTCGTGGACCCCTCGAGCACCC